>NW_026057588.1:17707899-17850383 GCF_023721935.1 Panthera uncia
TGGTATAACAGTATAAATATATCTATGTATTTTTTTCATATGTATATATGAAAAAACTAAAATATGATGTTATTCTATTTCTCAAATGACTTCTTGGATTTCATGCAGTGATGATGATTGTGTACCAACCCTTTGGTGGGAACTTGAAGCAGAGACGTGGGCCATATGAGCTCTGGACCGCTTGGATCTTCTGCTTCTCTCATATCTAAACAAGTATTACTGTTAAAAGCTCATGAACTCATACTTAGTTTAGGCAAACTCAATAGTAAGAAGAAAAGTATGAATGAATATTAACAGTGTTTGAAATTTATAAACTAAATTGTATCAACTCCTAGAATTTTCACTTTTGATTCCTGATTATTTTTGATGTTTGAAAGATGACAGCAGTGTGACTTCCATTTGTAGCAGGCAGGTGCTGCCATCTAGTTTTAGATGTTTGACTGTTGTCTTTGCTCACAGTTGGAACAATGTTTCTGGAGAAACTTTCTGAAATACTAAATAGTGGTTAACATATAGGGTAAAGCTCATTTTTCATTTGTAGCTTGTTACAACCTCGTAGGGTTGATTTACCGTTATTTTAATTATGTGGCATGTTTTTCTTTTTCATTTTATTTGTTTATTTTGAGAGAGAGAGTGAGAGCAGGGGAGGGGCAGAGAGGGGGGGTGGGGAGAGAGAGAATGCCAAGCAGGCTCCATGCTGTCAGCGCAGAGCCTGATGCAGGGCTCGAATGCACAAACTGTGAGACCGTGACCTGAGCCAAAACCAAGAGTCAGACGCTTAACTGACTGGGCCACCCAGGTGCCCCAATTGTGTGACATATTTCATATCTTTGGTTTAACTTTTGACTCAACTATTCTAGAACACGGGAAAGTCTGTTTTAGGACAGGAAGGTGTGTGGTGGACTGAATATAGAGTTGTCCACAAAGTGCACTGTTTTGGCCATGGTGGTATTACAGACAACTCCCAAACACCCAATTTTCAAGTATTTAAAGACCATTTTTAGTTGTGGCTCAGGATGGAAAGTGCAGTTATTGGAGTGGATTAAGTTTTGATCAGAGGAAAGCTTATGAATGACATTCCAGGGTTCCAGAGTGGCCAGCAAGCTCTGGTGGTGGTTTTCTTTTCTTTTTTTTTTTTAAATTTGTTTTTTAATGTTTATTTATGTTTGAGACAAAGAGAGAGAGACAGAGCACGAGTGGGGGAGGGATAGAGAGAGAGAGGGAGACGCAGAATCCGAAGCAGGTTCCAGGCTCTGAGCTGTCAGCACAGAGTGACGCGGGGCTCTAACTCACGAGCCATGAGATCATGACCTGAGCCGAAGTCAGACGCTTAACTGACTGAGCCACCCAGGTGCCCCACTGGTGGTGGTTTTCTACCCCTCTGCCTCACATTGTAGGACTTTCTGTTCCGTACTGTTTTCCTTTAGTTTCTGGGTGACACCAATCTCCTTCCTCTAGGTTCGGCATTCATGCCATTTCTTTTGCTGGCAACATTCTTGCCTCTACTCTTGTTTATTTACTTGTTATTTTTTGGAAATTGAAAATGCACAGCAAGGTCAAAGGAGAAAGCAACAATCATTTACACTCCTACCACTTAGAGGACTAGGTCCTGCTAACGTGTTTGCCTGTTTGCTTTAAATATCACTTTTAAAGTAAAATCACTATCAGTTTATGTGATACTGTGATTTATAAGAAATACCTATTTTGAAAAAGAAATATGTATTTTGTCATTCAGATAGTCAAATATATATTACTGATATATTTGTATTTTGTCCATGGTTCCTGGATCACAGCTCCCTAAACACTTGGAATTTCCTAAGTGGTAATAGCTTATAGGTTTTTCTTATACTATGTTAATAAAGTGACTTTTGGAAAGCACCTAAGGATGAGGGCTGGTTGCCAGAAGAAGCAACTGTGTAATTAAAGGCTTGGGACTTTCAGTCTCACCCCAGCCCTCTAGGGAAGGGAGAGGAGCTGAAGTTTGGATCAGTTGCCGGTGACCAATGATTTCATCAGTCATGCCTATGTAATGAAGCCTCCATAAAAACCCAGAAGGATGGGGGCGCCTGGGGCCTAAGTCAGTTAGGCGTCTGACTCTTGGTTTTAGCTCAGGTCATGATCTCGTGGTTTTGTGAGTTCGAGCCCCACGTCGGGCTCTGAGCTGACAGTGTGGAGCCTGCTTGGGATTCTCTGTCTCCTCTCTCTGTGCCTCTCCCCTAGTTGTGCTCTCTTTGTCTCTTTCAAAATAAATAATTAAACTAACAAAAATCCCAGAAGGATGGGAGTTCAGGGAGCTTTACTGTTGATGAACGCATGGAAATTTGGGGGAGAGTGATATGCTTTGAGAGGGCACGGAAGCTCTGTGCCCTGTCCCTGCACCTTGCCCTGTGCATCTCCTCTATCCGGCTGTTCCTGAGTTCTATCCTTTTATAATAAACTGGTAATCTAGTAACTATACTGCTTCTCTGAGTTTTGTGGATTGCCCCAACATATTAATCCACCCAAGGCAGGGGTCATTGGAGCCTCTAATCTATAACCTGTTGGTCAGAAGCCTGGGTGATAAACTGGGTTTGCGACTAGTGTCTGAAATTGGGGGTGAGCTCAGTTCTCTAAGAACTTAACCTGTGGAATCTGGTGCCATCCCCGGGTAGAAAGTATCAGAATTGGGGTGCCCGGCTGGCTCAGTCACTTGGGCGTCCGACTTCAGCTCAGGTCATGATCTCATGGTTTGTGAGTTCGAGCCCCTCATCAGGCTTTGTGCTGACAGCTCAGAGCCTGGAGCCTGCTTCAGATTCCGTCTCCATCTCTCCGCCCCTCCCCTGTTCGCGCTCGCTCACGCTCTCTCAAATATAAAATTAAAAAAAAAAATACATAAAAAAAGTATCAGAATTGAGTTGAATTGTGGGACATCCTGCTGGTGTTCCAGAAATTGGTGCCGTAAAGGAATCCCACTCCCACTACAGTGGAAATTGGGTCCCAGAACCTTTTAATTTGATAACAATATTTGTTTATTCTACAGAGTTCAAATAATACAGAAAATGGCAATGATAAAATTAAAAAATATATATAACCCTTTCCATTGCCCATCAGCCAGAAATAACCACCATTAAATAAGCATTAAATAAACATTGTTTATTAACATTAAGCTTCTTTTTTTAATTAAAAATTTTTTTTAATTTTTTTTTTTTTTTTTTGACAGAAAGAGACAGAGTGCAACTGGGGGAGGGGCAGAGAGAGAGGGAGACACAGAATGTGAAGCAGGCTCCAGGCTCTGAGCTGTCAGCACAGAGCCCCACGCGGGGCTCGAACTCACGGACCGTGAGATCATGACCCGAGCTGAAGTCGGACATTCAGCCAACTGAGTCACCCAAGTGCCCCTCTTGTGTTTTTTCTTTGAAAACTTCTTTTCCATTTGCTGGGTTTTCACAGCAGGGTCACCAATCATCCTATCCCCTAACCTCCATAGCCATCTGTTTCTCTCTAATTGCTTTAATTTCTTTTACTTTTGAGTCTTTGTTCACTGCCATTCCTATAAACCCCCTTTCTCCCATCTGTCATAAATGTGATAATTGGCTGTGTTCTAGTTTGTTGCCATTTCTATTGTATTGACTTGTTCTGTAATGTTTTGGTCCTCAGTTTTAGTAAGCCTGCAATCTTTCTTTTCATACCATTCTGTTGTTTTTCATCTTGTCCTTGAGCATTATTGAATTCTTGTTCTCTCCGACTTGGATTGTGAGAAGCAGCGTGGGGAAGTATTCCTCTGTTCCTTGAGTTCATTTTCTTCAGGGTGAGTTTTGTAGGCTAAGTTCCTGGGAGTGTGTTTGCGGATTGCATGCTGTTCCCGTTCAACCTGCTCCTGCTTGGGTGACTCTGCACATGCGCAGGCCGGCCCCTCTGCTCCTGAGGTCACTCGGTGAGGTGACTGCTTGACAGTCTTTCTATAGCATCTGGGCAATTTGTTTGCCGCAGGAGCCGCAGAATGAGAGCTGGACATTTCCTGTGATGTCCAGTTGTTTCTGTGCCTTGAAGGATTCGTGGATGAAGCTGGTGTGGGGTTTGGGGGGGGGGGTTTGCTCAGGTGAGGGCTTGACCTGTAAACATAGTAGAGATGTTATTACTCCCCAGAATGAACTGTAGGGTTAATTCAATTCCTATTAAAATCCCAGCACAGTTTTCTTTCTAGATGTAGATGAGCTTATTCTAAAATTTTCATGGAAAGTCACAGGCTCAAGAATAGCTAAAATGATTTTTTAAACATTTTTTTAATGTTTATTCATTTTTGAGAGAGAGAGAGAGAGCAAGAGAGAGTGAGTAGGGGAGGCAGAGAGAGAGTGGGGGACAAAGGATCCAAAACAGGCTCTGTGCTGAGAGCAGCAAGCCTGATGTGGGTCTCGAACTCACAAACCGTGAGATCATGACCTGAGCCGAAGTCGGATGCTCAGCCGACTGAGCCACCCAGGCGCCCCTAAAATGATTTTTAAAAAGAAGAATAATGAGACCCCCGCATCGGGCTCTGTGCTGACAGCTCAGAGCCTGGAGCCTGTTCTGGATTCTGTCTCCCTTTCTCTCTGCCCCTCCCCTGCTCACACTCTGTCTCTGTCTCTCTCAAAAATAAATACACATTAAAAAAATTTTTTTAAAAAGAAGAATAATGAAGGAACCACTCTAACCCAATCTTAAGGCCTACTATACAGCTACAGTAAATAAGACAATGTGGAATTGGAGGAGGGATGGACACATAGGTCAGTGGGACAGAATACATAATCCAGAAATAGACCCAAACAAACATACTCAATTTGTTTTTGACAAAAGTGCAAAATCAATTCAATAGAGGAGGCACAGTGTTTCCACAAACAGTGTAGGAACAATTGGACATTCATAGGCAAAGGAAATGAGTCTTGACCTGTAACTCAAAATGGAAAATGCAAAACTATAAAGCTTTTAGGAAAAAGCCACGGGAGAAAATCCTTAGGGTCTAGAACAAGGCAGAAAGTTTCTTAGACTTGTTACCAGAAGCACAATCCATAGAAGGAAAAATTGACAAATTGTACTTCATCAAAATTAAAAACATTTGCTCTGCTAAAGCCCATGTGAAGGCACATGAAAAGACAAGCTGCAGACTAGGGAAAGATATCCAGCAAAGCACTGGTATTTACAATATATAAAGAACCCTCAAAACTAATGTTAAAAAAACAAAACAAAAACCAACAACTCTCAGGGCACCTGGCTCAGTCAGTGGAGCGTGTGACTCTTGATCTTGGGATCATGAGTTTGAGCCCCATGTTGGGTGTAGAGTTTACTTAAAAATAAAATCTTTAAAAAAATCTATTATTTTCTGCAACTTCATGTAAACCTACAATTACCTTAAAATGAGAAGTTTAATTGAAAAGAAAAAAAAAGAAACTTCACATCTCCAGAGCATCCTTTTTTTCTGATCCTTCCGACTAAGGATCTTAGGTCTTATTGGACCCTGAACTTTTCCTTTGGAGCATTTGTCATGGTTTTGTACTTATTTGAGGGGTTATTAGTTTAATGTCTTGTTTCTCTCACCAGGCCGTGAGCTCTATGCCACTGTATTTCCAGTGCTAAAACAATGCCTGATAAATATTTATTAAATTAATAAGAGTTAATGCCTTGCAGAATTATTGAAGGGCTTTGTATTTGGAAAACACTTTATTTTGAATTTTAATTTTTTAAAAGTAATCTCTTTGCCCAATGTGGGGCTTGAACTCATGACCTCGAGATCAGAAGTCACATGCTCTACCAACTGAGCCAGCCAAAAAGCCCTGGAAAATATTTTAAATCCATGCCTCCCCAACTTTTTGTTTGAAAAAATGAACACCCATCCTTTTTCCAGGACACTCCTCATACTTTGAGGTTCCTGGCTCAGCCCTGCATCGTCAGCAGCCTCTGTACAACATCTGCCATTTCTCTGAATTCTCCAAGTTGGACAGCTGCCGAGAAAATCCACCCTTTTGGCCTCCTCAGGGCTGAGTTTACCCAGTAATTGGTCTCATTATTCTATGTTGGAGTTTTAGAAAGACAGCATGATGCTGTCATTATTCAATGAATAACAACATCTAAATTGATCCAAGGCTCCATGAAAATGACATTTCTAGGCTTATTTATAACAGCCTATTCAAACATTTTGACTTATTACTAAAACAATTCAAGTGACTTCAACTTCCCAAATGACAAGGTATCTTCAGAAAGTATATGGAGGGGAATCTCTGTGACAGGTAAGACCTTGTAACAAAGTGACTAACTTGACAGTTAGTTTCAGAATTCTCTTTGAATTCCAAGCAGTGTTTGCCTGAGAAAGAGGCAGTTTTTGAGGTTACAGGCTGGTGGCATTCTTGTTTGCTGTTCTTGGGCCAGTCCGGTTGTGAAGTCTGCAGGATTTTCTTATGTGGTCTGACTTGTCACAGCATTTTTGAAGCATATATATATATATATATATATATATATACACACACACACACACATATACATATATATGTGTATATATATACACCTACACTCAAGACAACAGAGAAATCCCCCTTTATGACTACAGAAATATATACTCAATGCAGAAGACTTAGAAAAGAGTAAAATACAGGGGCACCTGGGTGGCTCAGTGGCTTGAGCAACTGACTCTTGATTTTGGCTCTTGTGGTTCGTGAGATCAAGCCCTGGGTCAGGCTGAGCGTGGAGCCTGCTTGGGATTCTCTGTCTCCCTCTCTTTCTGCTCCTCCCCCGCTCACACGAGCTTATGCATGCTCTCTCTCAAAATAAGCTTTAAAAAATGTAAAAAATAAATTTCTTCAAATATCACCATCAAGAGATTATCATTCTTTTTAAGTTTTAATTTTGAACTAATTTTAGCCTTGGAGACAAGTTGCAAATATACTTGTAGGAAAGTGGACCCCCCCTCCCAATATCCATGCCCTACTCTCAGAATCCTCTGAATATATTATGGTGATGGCCATGGAGACTTTGCAGATGTATTTAAGGTCATAAACCTTAAAATAGGGAGAGTAGCCTGGAATGTCCAGGTGGGTCCAATTTAACCAGAGCTCCTAAAAGCGGAGAACTTTCTCTGGCTGAAGTCAGAGAGATTCAGAGCATGAACACACTTTTGCTAGCTGTGAGTTGGAGGGGGCTCCCTGCATAGACCAGAGGGAGGCCTCTAGAAGGTAAGGGCGGCCCCTGGCTGACACACAACAAGGAAATGGAACGTCCTCCTGTAACTGCAAGGAATTCAATCCTGCCAACAACCTGAGTGAGCTTGCGAGGGGACCCTGGGTCTCAGGTGAGAATCATGACCTCCATGGGTATCTGAATTTTAGCCTGGTGAGACCCTGAGCAGAGAATCTAGCGATGCTGCTGCAGGCTTCTGACTCTGTGGATCTGTGAGATAATAAATGAGTAGTGTTTTAAGCTGCTAATTTTGTGGCAATTTGTTATGGAGCAATAGAAAAGGAATAGAAGAGAACAAAGAATTCCTGTCTATCCTTTACCCAGCTTCCCCTAATGTTAACATTTTACACACCATAGGACAGTGATCAAAAACCAGAACATCGGGGCTCCTGGGTGGCTCAGTCGGTTAAGCGGCCAACTTCGGCTCAGGTCATGATCTCGCGGTCCGTGAGTTCGAGCCCCGCGTCGGGCTCTGGGCTGACAGCTCAGAGCCTGGAGCCTGTTTCGGGTTCTGTGTCTCCCTCTCTCTGACCCTCCCCCATTCATGCTCTGTCTCTCTCTGTCTCAAAAATAAATAAACGTTAAAAAAAAAAAAAAAAACCCGAACATTGACATTGATACAATACTACTGATGAAACTACCGACTTGACCTGAATTTCACCGGTGTTTCCACTAATGTCCTTTTTCTGTTCCAGGACCCCATCTAGAATTAAACGGTGCATTTAATCATCACGTCTCCTTAATCTCGTCCCATCTTTGACAGTTCTCCAGTCTTTCTTGACCTTGACACTTTTGAAGAGTACTGTCTAGTTATTTTGTAGAATATAACTTGATTTGAATTTGTTAGGCATTCCTACATGATTGCAATGACATTATGTACCGTTGGCAAGAATACCACAGAAGGGTGCTCTTCTTGGCACATTATATCCAATGCTTCGTGATTTTGAGATGTCTTTTTACTGGCTTTATTCACCTTGATCGCTTGGTTACTATGGTGTCTGCTGGGTTTCTCCACCATAAAGTTACTATCTTTCCTTTTGTATTAATCAATATCTTTGAGACCATGCAAATCTTATTTGTCTTTAAACTTTTGTCCACTATGGGGCATCTGGGTGGCTCAGTCAGTTGAGCGTCCAGCTTCAGCTCAGGTCATGATCTCACAGTTCGTGAGTTTGAGCCCCGCGTCAGGCTCTGTGCTGACAGCTTGGAGCCTGGAGCCTGCTTCAGATTCTGTGTCTCCCTCTCTCTCTGCTCCTGCCCTGCTCACACTTTTGTCTCTCTCTCTCAAAAATAAATAAAGGTTAAAAAAAATTAAAAAATCACTTTTGTCCACTAGTTTTAGCATTTATTAGATTTTATCATGTGTAACAAGGGGGGATGGAAGGACTCTTAATAGTTTAAACAATATTCTTCTAACTCCCTCCCATGTTTGGTAAATATGTGTTTGTATATATAACATATATATAAATGTAAATACATATATAAAACAAATAAGGTATATTTGTTACATATAATACTAATGCTATTTTGTAACCAGCTATTTACTTAACAAGCATCATAAACATTTTTCCTTGTCATGAAATATTTTTTAGAACATGGGTTCTAAAAGTAGTTAATACTAGTAGTTAGATAGCATTTTATGTTTCCATTATTTTTCTTTTCTCTCTTTAATTGAAAAAAAATTTTTTTAAGTTTATTCACTTTTGAGGCAGAGAGACAGAACATCAGTGGGGGAGGGACAGAGAGAGAGGGAGACAGAATCCAAAGCAGGCCCCAGGCTCTAGGCTCTCAGCTGTGAGCACAGATCCTGATGCGGGGCTTGAACTCACAAACCATGAGATCATTATGTGGGCTGTAGTCAGATGCTTAACCAACTGAGCCACCCAGGCGCCCTGGTTCCATTATTTTTCTAGCCAGTTTACAATTTTTAGGTGAGTGGTTTAAGTTATTTTTTTTTTATTTTTATTTTTTCCAATATATGAAATTTATTGTCAAATTGGTTTCCATACAACACCCAGTGCTCATCCCAAAAGGTGCCCTCCTCAATACCCATCACCCACCCTCCCTTCCCTCCCACCCCCCATCAACCCTCAGTTTGTTCTCAGTTTTTAAGAGTCTCTTATGCTTTGGCTCTCTCCCACTCTAACCTCTTTTTTTTTTTTTTTTTTTCCTTCCCCTCCTCCATGGGTTTCTGTTAAGTTTCTCAGGATCCACATAAGAGTTATTTTCTATTATACGTAGGGTGCAATGAATATCTTTGCACACATCTCTGTATTTCCTAAGGGTGGTTTTCTTTTTTTTTTTTTAATGTTTATTTATTTTTTGAGAGAGAGAGAGAGCGAGCAGGGGAGGGGCAGAGAGAGAGGGAGGCACAGAATCCGAAGCAGGCTCCAGGTTCCGAGCTGTCGGCACAGAGCCCGACGTGGGGCTCGAACCCACAGACTGTGAGATCGTGACCTGAGCTGAAGGTGGACGCTTAACCCACTGAACCACCCGGGTGCCCCCCTAAGCGTGGTTTTCTTGAAAGTTGAACCTGCTGGCTCAAAAGATTTGTACACTATTTAAAAAGACTTTTTAAATAGTGATTTCTTTTTGAGAGAAAGAGACAGAAAGTGAGTGGGGGAGGGGCAGAGAGAGAGACACACACAGAATGTAAAGCAGGCTTCAGGTTCTGAGCTGTCAGCACAGAGCCCAATGTGGGAATGGAACTCATGAACCATGAGACCGTGACCTGAGCTGAAGTCAGAAGCCTCACTGACTGAGCCACCCAGGTGCCCCGATTTGGACACATTTGATACGCATTGTAAACTCCCTCTCTCTAACCCAAAATGCAGTGTGGAAGATTCTCCCTTTCATCCTATTCCTAACAGCGTTTTACATCAGGATTTTCAGCATTCTTGCTCATGGTATAATCATTTAATAAGAATTCTATTCCCGCAAAGCCAGCTTTCTGTTTTCACAACCCACGGCTTTTAGGGGAGACACAGACCACTGCAGAACCAGCCTGTGGTGTTCTGGGGGTGAGCGGGAGGCCCAGCTCAGCCTGGAGCTAGCAGTCTTCTCTGTGTAGGCACAAGCTCATGGTTAGTGGGCTACCCTGTGGCACAGGCTGCTGTGGTGGTCCTCAGAGTTTGGTGGTATCAGAATTATTTGGGAGGTTTATTAAAAGGTAAATTTCTGGATTCAGATCCAGGCCTTTAAAGATCGGAATCGTTGGTGGACCATCCCAGGCATTTGTATTTTAAACAATCTCATCAAGGGTGTAAAAATGAGGTGGCCCTTGGGGCCGTACTTTGAGAAACACCAGTTTTGGCTTTAAGCCACTTTAAGAGATTATTCTTTGGAATAATCTGTGAGAAATAAACATAACAGGGGAATCAATACCTTAATTTTCACCATGTGCAAAGACAGGTTTTTCTCTCGCCTTCCTCTCTCAATTACCCACTTTTTAGTTAGTCCTTTTTTTTTTTTTTTTTTCTGTCCAGGCTCTCTTTCCAGCATGCAGCTTTCCCAAAATAGAAACATTTTCTTTGTATCAATAAATGGTCTTGTCACTCCCACCCTTTCAGGTCTCCTTCAGCCTCTCTTGCTTTGATGAACATTTTGTAATATGCCCATACTTCACGTATGTGATTTCACAGGATCCTAACGGCAGCCCTTCATGGGAAGGGGTGCTGGTATTAGGAGCCATTGCATTTGTAAATATAGGAAATAGGATTAGAGAAGTTAAGTAATAGTAATAATAATTGCATTCATTGAGTCTCTGTTGTGTCCCAGCACCTCTGCAGTGTGGAAATTCATAGTATTAGGCCCAAAATGGTCAAGAGACTGATCTAAGTGAGCTGGTTAGAAACCGAGTCAAAGTTCACATCACAGCCTGGTCCAGAGCAGATCCTCACTGTAGCTGATCAAGCCCTTGTTCCCTGGGGTGTGTGTGTGTGTGTGTGTGTGTGTGTGTGTGTGTGTGTAGTGAGGGATGGGATCCAAGTTCTGGGATCTTGGTTCTTGGTCTAAAGCAGTTTCTGTCTGCAGTATATTTACTTACAATCTTAGCGTGTGTATGGGGCACCTGGGTGGCTCAGTTGATTAAGCATCTGACTCTTGGTTTCAGCTCAGGTCATGATCTTGTGGTTTGTGGATTTGAGCCCTCACATCAGGTTCTGTGCTGGCAGCACAAAGCCTGCTTGGGATTTGCTCTCTCACCCTCTCTCTGCACCTCCCCTGCTCTCTCTTTCTCTCTCTCTCTCAAAATAAATAAACAAACATTAAAAAAAAACACGATCTAGCGGTGCCTGGGTGGCTCAGTCGGTTAAGTGTCTGACTTTGGCTCAGGTATCTGCTTCTGAACTTCCATGGTGCTATATAGTTGTTTATGTGAACAGGATGCATTTTAAGGTGTAATATTTGAAACATTTGGAACATAGTTCTGCTCTTAACATTTTTCATGGAGAAGTTGGGACATGGTTTCATTCGTACAGATTATTCATTTAGATTATTAGGCTCATCTCCTTAACAGAGTCTAGCTTCTTAAAGTAATGGGTTTGATGTGTACAAGGATAATTTTTGTATAAGTAGCTCTTAAACTATGCAGTTGAGAGCAGAGACAGTGGGGCGTACAGTGTAATTGCTTTCTGTAAGGAATGTTCATCACTTCTGTTAGCTCATGCTAAAGATTAGGTATAAATACATAAGACCTTTTTACATTAGATAGTGTATTGACAGAAGCAGGTCCTTAAAATAGCTCAGTTTCTCTGGGTTCAAAGCTGAGGGAAGAAGGCAATGGATTTCACCTGGATGACCCTTTCACAACTTCTTTTCCTGAAACCTCATATCCCTTCTCTCCCATTCTCACTTCCAACAATCAGTGAGAACCTGTGGACCTCCCATCACCATGTCTACACAGCAGCCATGTCCCCTCTGTGTGAGCTTTGCCTTCCCTCCTGTGACTTTGACTACCACCATCCTTTGCCTTCTCAAGCATCTGGCTCAAGCAGTTTTTCCCTGTTCTGTATCTTCACATTTTCCCCATCTACCGGATCATTCCCATCAACATATACATTTGCTATAATATCACCTATTGTAAGATTAAAAAAAAAAAAAAAAGCTTCCTTACCCTATATCCTTCCCTAGTGATGACTTATTTCTCTTTTCCCTTTATAGCAAAACTCCTTGAAAGAGTTGTCATATTCTTTCTTGAACGCACACAGGCTTTCGGGCCCTCGTTCCCTTCCACTGAAGGTCACCAAAGACCCTGTGTTGTTAAATCCAGTGGTCATTTCTCAGACTTTCTTGACCAGCCTGCAGCATCTGAAGCAGTCACTCCTTCCTTCTTCAAACTCTTTGTAAACCCTTGGCTTCAGAGAGCACACAGTCTTGGCTCTCTTCCTTCATCACCACTCACTCTTCTGCAATTTCCTTTGCTGGCTTTTCCTCATCTCCCCAACGTCTAAATTTTGAGTACTCTAGGACTCAGTCTTTGAGCCTCTTCTCTCTATCCCCATTCCTTACATTACCACTTCTGAAGCTTTCTCACACCAGAGCCCCCACAAGAAAATAACCACTCATTTAGTCACACTGGGGTCATTAAGGCTCTTGGTTTGAGATGACCAGTCGGGAGGCTCTTGTAGCCCCCGGCTGCCATATCTTGGCTCACCCATCACCCTTTTATATGCAGAGAAATCTCTTTACTAGAAATCTCTTTACTAGATGACCTGCTTTCTGTTATAGACTTTTAAAAATTTTTAATGTTTATTTATTTTTGAGGGGGGTGGAGGGGCAGAGAAAGAGAGACACAGAATCTGAAACAGGCTCCAGGCTCTGAGCTGTCAGCACAGAGCCCAACGCAGGGCTCGAACCCACTAACTGCGAGATCATGACCTGAGCCAAAGTCAGATGTTTGACTGAGCCACCCAGGCACCCCATGTTATAGACTTTAAATAGCATCCATACTTTGATCTCCAAATTTGTTTCTTTAGCCTAGATCTCTCCCTAAACCTTCCCTAAACCTATCCAACTGCCTCCTGCAGTCTCCATTTGGACATCACTTTCCATCTGCTCTCAGTTCTTTTTCAGGAGGAATTTCTCTATAAATAGGTATAGATTTGGTGTGTCTGTGGAGGAGGTGAGTTCAAGGTCTTCCTACATTGCCATTAACAAGGGAACCCTTAACAAGGGTGGAGAGAGGAGAGAGAGAGAGAGAGAGAGAGAGAGAGGGAGAAGGAAACATAGAGAAATAGGGTGAAAATCAGTTCATGAGGTTTAACATTCAAATGAGAGGAGTTCCAGAAAGTGAAATCAGAAAGAGCTGAGGAAGGATATAATTAGTTAATTCAGGAAACCGAAGTCTCTAAGTTAAAATGACCCATCTCAGTACTCATCTTGATGGATAATTAAAAAAAAAGACTCACACCAAGTCATGAAAGGTTAGACTTCTGGGGATAAAGAGAAAATCATAATAGGTTATAGAGAGGAAAAAATAACACACAAAAAGATTAAGCGTCAGAATGACTGCTTGTCAATACTGTGAAGTAGAAGAGGCAATGCTGTAACATTTTTTTAGTATAAAAATATTGGCATGAAAACAAAAACTATCATTGTTTGTAGATACTATGATTGTTCTTCCTAAAAAAAATCCATGACAACTGAAAAATATAGTCGTCAGAACTAGCGAGATGGCTGGGTACAATATCAACATGAAAAATCAGTAGGAATTTTATGCCTGTCAATCTCTCAAACTCATTAGGTTTTAACTAAACTCATCTTTCCCCCCAAACAATGTATTCTGGATATTCATATTTCGGTGAATTTTATCATTACTCTTTCAGTTAGTCTGCACATCTTAGGGTTATCCTTTCCTTCTCCCTCTACATCTTTTTTAAAAAAAAAATTTTTTTTTAACGTTTATTTATTTTTGAGACAGAGAGAGACAGAGCATGAATGGGGGAGGGTCAGAGAGAGAGGGAGACACAGAATCCGAAACAGGCTCCAGGCTCTGAGCAGTCAGCACAGAGCCTGACACGGGGCTTGAACTCACGGACCGCGAGATCACGACCTGAGCCAAAGTCAGATGCTTAACCGACTGAACCACCCAGGCACCCCCCTTCTCCCTCCACATCTAAACAGCCACTTTATATTATAGATTATCCCCAGACAGTGCCTTTGAATACATCTCCTCTGATACTACCAATACAACACTCATAGATTTCCATTTCACACAACACTGAGTCCAGCTCCCTTCTCCCTGACCTTGCTCTGCAGTAGAGGCTGGAAATATGGAAATGTTAGAATTCCCAGCTTTCAGGCCATGGGTGACCATTTGACACAGGTCAGGCCAATGAGCCGTTAAGCAGAGGTCCCTGGAAAGACTTCTGGTTTTTCAACAGAAACTGAGAAACACCAAGACAATGGATAACATCTTTAAAGTGCTGGAAAAAACCAACAACCTATATTCACACATCCAGTACAAATATGTTTCAAAGACATTTTTGAAGTGAAATTAAGGGAGTTCCTTAGGCTAAAGGAAAATGGCCTTGGACAGAAGCATGCAATGCAGAAAGGAAGATCACCAGAAACAAAAAATACGTGATCAATACAAAGGAGCATTTCTTATTTAGAAAGCAATAATGATAGTATTTTATAAAATTTATAATATATACAAAAGTATTAAAAAATTTTTTTAAATGTGTATTTACTTTTGAGAGAGAGACAGACAGACAGAGTGTGAGCAGGGGAGGGGCAGAGAGAGAGGGAGATACAGAATCTGAAGCAGGCTCCAGGCTCTGAACCATCAGCACAGAGTCAGATGCAGGGCTTGAACCCACAAACTGTGAGATCATGACCTGAGCCAAAGTCAGACACCGAACTGAGCCACCCAGGTGCCCCATGTAATATACACAGAAGTAGAACGTATGACAACAATATATAGGAAAAAAAGGCAAGAGGGTATTAAAAATGGAGCTGAGTTTCTTGTATTATTTAGAAAGTGATAAAGGCACTAATTTAAAGAAGTCTACAACAACTATTTTTTTTAAAAGTTTATTTATTTTCATAGAGAGAGCAAGCAAGCACAAGTGGGAGAGGAACAGAGAGAGGGAGAGAGAGGGAACACCAAGCAGCCTCCATACCATCAGCTCAGAGCCTGATGTGGGGCTCAAACCCACGAACCACGAGATAATGACCTGAGCTGAAATCAAGAGTGGGACGCTTAACCGACTGAGCCACCCAGGCGCCCCATCCAACAACTATTTTTAAGTAAGCATACATACAGTGATTACTAATGAAAAGATTACTGTAAGAATGTTTGTAAGGATAATATAGGAGAAAAATGATTGAGACTTGGATTAATCCAGAGAGGGCAAAATAGAAGGACTGAATCCAGTTTCTCAACTCGGGGTTTGTGGGACCCTAGGGTTCCAACAAGATGTTGCCTAGAAATTATGATTGAAGGGAAACAAAAACATTGAATTTTAACTTTGCACAGCATGCTGGGACTCCTAGGGATGAGCAGTGATGAAACAAGCCCTTTAACAATTTGGTTAGTGATCTTTCAGCCCCTATGGTGGTGCCCAGTATGACCTCGTTCATTCATTAAGCCCAGTGTCTGTTCTGATGTAAGCAAAAGAGTAACATATGAGAGTCAGAAAGATAGGAGGGAGCCAGATTCTGTAGGCCACTGTAAAGACTTGACTCTAAGATCGGAAATCCCTGGTGGGTTCTGAACACAGGAGTGACCTGATTTGACTTCTATTTTAAAATAATAATTCTGAGTGCTGTATTGCAAATGGCTAGCAGGAGTGCAAAGCCTAAAGCAAAGAGGCTGGCCTGGACACTGTTGTACTAAACGAACAAGACGATGAATCCTTATAACCAGGATGCACCGGTGGTAAGCGGAAGGAACTTGGTACATTTTGAAGTGACACCAACAGTTTTTTTTCTGATGGATTGGAGGTAGGGTGTTGGACAAAGAAATAAGTCAAGCAACTGGAAGAAAACCTGCCATTTATAGATATGAGGAAGATGATGTGATAAGCAGTTCTGAGACTAAGATCAAGAGATCAGTTTCAGATGTGTTATTTCTGTCTCTCTCTCTCTCTCTCTCTCTCTCTCTCTCTCTCTTCTGGAAAATTTTCCTGACTTACTTTTTAAAAAATCTCTTCTACGGAATCTTTGAATTGTTGAATTTTTTTTTTTGAGTGTCCATTTTCCAGAATTCCTAATCTTATTTCCTGGATGAAATATCTTTTCTCTCCGAAAACATGAATTACAATTTAAAAGTTTTTTTTTTCCTGCCCCATGAGGTATCTTTTTTTACTGGGTTCCTTTATTTCCTGGGTTTCATTTGTTTATAATTTTTATTCAAAGTTGATAATCCTGCAAGGTTCACTGTAGAAACCAGCATCATCTGTCCCCTCTCCCTTTGTTCATTTTGCCACTTCCCCTCCCCCCCGGGGAAAACACAAGTCTTCTAGCTGATATTTCTAAATAGCATACTTGTATTGCTACTTCTTGAGTTTTCAGTTCCAGCCACTATCTTTTTCATTGGAGAATGAGAATTGACCCCTCCTTTTTACCTCTGCTGCTATAAGCATGCTCTGTTGTCATCCCTCCATGCTTCCAACATTATTAGGTAATTACTGAGTGTACACACTATTATCCTTAGCCCATTGCAATTGTTTTTTTTTTTAGTTTTTAAAAATATTTTATTTTTAAGTCATGTCTACACCCACGGTGGGCAAACTCAAAAGCTGGAGACCAAGAGTCGTGTGCTTTTACCCACTGAGCCAGCCAGGTCCCCCTGGTTTGTAGGAGTTATTTATATAGCTAGGCTATTTTTTTGTGTGTGTGATACGAGATAGGGATAAACCTGTCATTATTTTCCACGAAGGTGATGAGTGATCCCAACACCCTTTATTAAAGAGCTTCTGTGGGACTTGATTGGCTGAGCCATGGAGATGGCGGCTGCAGCCAAGGGGGCGGCCAGAAAGCAGCTGTAGAGTCTAATAGACTTGCACCGTCTTCGGCTTTTGGTTTCAGCCTAGTGCTCTGAACTGAAGTTTTCACATCTTGTTCTCCACTCCTAGGGCATCACATCCTCTCTTGACCTGTTGCTGCCACTGGAGCCCACTTGAAGGGCATGGCTGGGATGGAGGGTTGGAGCCTGGGGGACTGTGGGGCTGCCCCGTTGGTCACCTCCAGTAGGCGCTTAGCCCAAGACTGGCCCTATGACCTCTGGGAGGAACATGTGGCTCTGGCATCAGAAAGAGTGGGAGAAGTGAGAAATAAGTGGGGATAAAAAGCAGCAGTGGGTGGAATCCCCTGCTGTAAAAATCCCTTGCTCCTGCTCAGATTGCTGGTACTGTGTGCAGTGATGGAATGCTGTAAGTCTGTCCCAGGCGGATGGGAAAGAGTTGTGAAGTAAAGGTGATCAGGGAAAACAGCAGGAAGATTCGATGGATATTTTATCAGCCCACAAGGACTGACGTTGAGATCTGAAAGTTCACTTGCTAATTATCTTCACATAAATGGAGAGACTTCTCTTATGCTGGAAGAGTTTGATTTTACTGTACTTTCTAAAAGGAGCATCAAGTCCAGATATAAAGACTACAGCATAGCACTTCTGACATCCCAAATGCAAAATGAAAGTATCACTTCAAACCAGAACATCAGGACATGGGGCTGGTGGAAAAAAAGATGTCTTTCCCCTGCCAAGTGGTAGTTTGGAAGGGCAAACTAGCACAGGACTATCTAACTTTATTTTTTAAATTTTTTTTATTAAAAAAAGTTTTTTAACGTTTATTCATTTTTGAGAGACAGAGAGAGAGACAGAGAATGAGCAGGGAAGGGGCAGAGAGAGACACACACACAGAATCCAAAGCAGGCTCCAGGCTCTGAGCTGTCAGCACAGAGCCCGACGCAGGGCTCGAACTCACAAACCGTGAGATCATGACCTGAGCCGAAGTCAGACACTTAACTGACTGCACCATCCAGGTGCCCCAGGACTATCTGACTTTATTACTTATTTTTAAATGTTTCATTTATTCTTGAGAGAGAATAGAGTGTGAGTGAGGGAGGGACAGAGACAGAGAGAGGGAGACGCAGAATCCAAAGCAGGCTCCAGGCTCTGAGCTGTCAGCACAGAGCCCAATGTGGGGCTCAAACTCATGAACTGTGAGATCATGACCTGAACTGAAGTCAGACGCTTAACTGACTGAGTCACCCAGGTGCCCCAGGACTATCTAACTTTAAAGAAGATGAGGGTGTCAATGATGTTGACTCCAGAAAGGTTAGAAAGTCCAAAGGAAAGATGACTATTTTGAAAGGAATTCAAGTTAAAGAAACTAAAACAGGATGTTGGAAGGGTTTTCCAGATTCTGCTCACAGTAATAGGAAAAGAGAATCTGAGTATAATAAGGCAGCTGCTAAAAGTGAACCATTGTCGCTTGATAAAACTTCCTCCGTTTCTGAATCTGGAGTGAACAACAAGAACCTCAGTGTAACCAATGAAGAAAAGAGACTTGTAGAAGAAAAATCATTGAGTTCCGGATCAAATTTTTGTTTTGAACAAATAACTTCTGGCATCATAAACAAATTATGTTCAGCTGAAGAAGCAGAACACAACGAGAAGTGGGAAGAAATCTTTTTAGAAGCCAAGGAAATAAAAACAAAAGTAGAAGTCAGGGAAAGGAAGGAACATTTGCATACTGACATTTAAAAATGTGGCTCTGAAATGGACAACTGCTCATGAAACCGAGAAAGACTATTTATGTGAAAATATGTCAAGAAGATACCATTCCACAGACACAAATAGAAAAAAGGAGGGGCGCCTGGGCGGCTCAGTCGGTTAAGCATCCGACTCTTGGTTTCAGCTCAGGTCAAGGTCTCGCGGTTTGTGAGCTCAAGCCCTGCATTGGGCTCAAGCCTGGAGCCTGCTTGGGATTCTCTCTCCCTCGCTGCCCCTCCCCTACTTGTGCACGCTCATGCTCACTCTCTCTCTCTCTCTCAAAAATAAAATAAAGTTTAAAAAAAAGGAAAAAGGAAAACAAACATATATTTTTCCAACAAATACTACAAAGAAGCTCTTAGCCCCCCAAGACGTAAAACCTTTAGGAAGTGGACACCTCCTCGGTCACCTTTTAATCTTGTCCAAGAAATACTTTTCCATGATTGATGGAAGCTCCTCACTGCTACTATATTTCTCAATCAGACCTCAGGCAAAGTGGCAACACCTGAGCTTTCGGAGTTTCTGGAGAAGTATCCTTCAGCTGAGGTAGCAAGAACTGCAGACTGAAGAGATGTGTCAGAACTTTTTATTTTTTTCTCCAAAAAATTTTAATGTTTATTTATTTTTGAGAGACACAGAGAGACAGAGCATGAATGGGGGAAGGAGAGAGAGAGGGAGACACTGAATCTAGAACAGGCTCCAGGCTCTGAGTGGCAGCCCTGAGCTTGATGCGGGGCTCGAACCCAGGAACAGAGAGATTGTGACCTAGGCAGAAGTCAGATGTTCAACTCACTGAGCCACCCAAGTGTCCCATGAAGTGTCAGAACTTCTTAAACCTCTTTTTCTCTACAATCTTTGAGCAAAAGCCATTATCAAGTTCTCAGATGAATATCTGGCAAAGCAGTGGAGGTAGCTGATTGAGTTTCATGAGATGGAAAAATAGGGCAACGACTCTTACTGAATTTTTTGCATCAATGAATGGAAACAGGTGCATTCTGAAGACCATAAGTTAAATAAATATCGTGACTGGCTTTGGAAAACTCCTGAAAAATTAAGTCTGTCTTAAAATTCTTCAAAGTTTTCAAACCCATCTTTTATATGTTACTTTGTACTTGATTCTCAAGAACTCCATTAAGCACAACCAACTGCCTTTACAGGCATATAGATTTTAATCAGTACAACTAGAACCACAAGGTAGGTTATGTTTTTTGTGTTTTTCAAATTTTTATTTAAGTTCTAGTTAGTTAACATAGTGTAATATTGGTTTCAGGAGTAGAATTTGGTGATTCATCACTTACATATAACACCCAGTGCTCATCACAAGTGCCCTCAATACCCATCACCCATTTAGCCCATCCCCCGCCCACTTCCCCCCTCTAGCAACCCTCAGTTTGTTCCCTATAGTTAATAGTCTGTTACGGTTTGCCTCCTCTCTTTTTTTTCTTCTTTCCCCTATGTTTATCTGTTTTGTTTCTTAAATTCCACATGAGTGAAATCATATGGTATTTGTCTTTCTCTGACTGACTTATTTCACTTAGCATAATATACTCTAGCTCCACTGAAGTTGTCACAAATGGCAAGATATCACTCTTTTTGAAGGCTGAGTAATATTCCATTGTATATATATATACACCGCATCTTCTTTATCCATTCATCAGTCAGTACACATCTGGGCTCTTTCCTAAGTATTGTTGATAGTGCTGCTATAAACATTGGTGTGCGTGTGCCCCATCAGATCAGTATTTTTGTATCATTTGGCTAAATACCTAGTAGTGCAATTGCTGGGTCATAGGGTAATTCTGTTTTTAACTTAAAAAAAGTTTATTTATTTATTTTGAGAGAGAGAGAGCATGAGAGGGAGAGCATGAGCAGGAGAGGGACAGAGAGAGAAAATCCCAAGCAGGCTCCTCACTGTCAGCATGGGGCCCCACGTGGGGCTCGATCTCATGAACTGTGAGATCATGACCTGAGCTGAAATCAAGAGTTGGATGCTTAACTGACTGAGCCACCCAGATGCCCCTATTTTTAACCTTTTGAGGAACCTCCATACTGCTTTCCAGAGTGGCTGCACCAATTTGCATTCCAACCAGCAGTGTAAGAGGTTTCCCCTTTCTCTGCAACATCTGTTGTTGCCTGAGTTGTTAATGTTAGCCATTAACAATGTTAGCCAATGTTGGCCATTAGCCAATGTTAGCCATTCTGACAGGTGTGAGGTGGTATCTCATTGTGGTTTTGGTTTGTATTTCCCTGAGGATGAGGGATGTAGGTTTTCTTCATGTGTGAAACACTGGTAGATCTTTGCTACTGAATGTGCTAGAACATGTTTTGAGTTAAAAAAAATGTTATTTGACAACAATCCCGAAAATGTATTTTCCAATAGTAAAATATGATTTGAAGTTGAAAAATAAAAGAGCTTCTGTTCTCCACTGATGTTTTTTAACGCCCCCTCTGTCATTTGTGAAATCCACACATATGTTTAAGTCTTGCATTTTTTAAAAAATTTCTTTAATGTTTATTTAGTTTTGAGACAGAGAGAGACAGAGCATGAATGGGGGAGGGTCAGAGAGAGAGGGAGACACAGAATCCGAAACAGATCCAGGCTCTGAGCTGTCAGCACAGAGCCCGACACGGGGCTCAAACTCACGGACCATGAGATCATGACCTGAGCCGAAGTCGGACGCTCAACTGACTGAGCCACCCAGGTGCCCCAAGTCTTGCATTCTTCATACGCGTTTATGTATGTTCTTTTTGTGTGTTCCACTGGTCTACTGAGTCAATAATACAATGTCTTAATTATTATAGTTTGACTATAAGTCTTTGATATCTGGATGTTCTTGTTCTTCTTCAATAATTTCTTGGGTATTCTTGGCCTGGATATATATCTGGATGTTCTTGTTCTTCTTCAATATCTGGATATTCTTGATATCTGGATGTTCTTGTTCTTCTTCAATAATTTCTTGGGTATTCTTGACCTTTGCTGTTCCATTTAAATTTTAGGATCAGCTTATCGAGTTCCATGAAAATCCCTTTTGGGATTTTGATTTACAGTTGCATTGCATTTATATGTTAGATTGAAGAATAGTCTTATTTTGGTTATGGTATTAAGTATTCCCTTCCATGAACGTGGTGTATATTTTCCAGTTTTCTTTAATGTCTTTCAATGACATCTTATACCTTTCTCCATTAGAAGGCATGCATATATTTTGTTAGATGTATTTATTTATATTTTTTATTATAATTATAAAGTGATCTTTTTAAGAGAAAATGTCTGATTATCATAGGCGCATAGGGATGAAATTACTTTTTGTATATTTATTACATATATAGCACAACTTTGCTGAATTCTTACTATAATTTATTAGTAGATTTTCTTGGGTTTACTATCTAGACAATTTTATCACATGATTAATGATAATTTTGACTATTCTCTTCCATTCTTTATTCCTCTTATTTATCTGACACGTTTTACTCTGCTAATATCTCTAGTACAATGTTGAACAGAAATGAGGATGCATGTATCTTCATTGCTGATTATTAAGGGAGTTCTAATATTTCAGTTGTAGTATTACATTTGCATAAGATATTGGTAGATTTATTTTCTATTCCCAGCTTGCTAAAGAGTTTTTGTTGTAAAAGGATTTTGAATTTTACCAGACGCTTGTGTGTGTGCAATGTACGTGTGCCTGTGAGCTTGCACTATCTTTGGAAGAATCGTGCTTTTCATCCTTCAGTTTGTTATGTGGTGAGTTACATGACTCTAGTTAATTTTTATTTTAAGAAATGTATTTTGGATTTGGCTTGCTAGTATTTTGTGAGATTGGCCCATGATTTTTCTTACTGCATTCTCTTGGGTTGGTATCAAAATTATGTTAGTTTCATAAAATGGGTTAAGTGATGTTTTCTCTTATTCTTTTTATTGCTGTTTATTTTATTTTATTTTATTTTATTTTTTATTTTATTTAATTTTTTTATTTTATTTTTTCAACAAAAAGCAAGCTTTATAAAATTAGAATAATCAGTTCCTTGATTGGATGAATTTACCTTCTTCAAACCTGTTTTGGACATTTTTTTCTTTTTCCCTTGTGAGTTTAGTTTTAATGACTGATTAGATTTTCTTAATCAGTTTAGAACTATATGAATTTTCTTTTTCTTTCTGGGTAAGTTAAGTTTCCCTGTGAAATTATCTATTTTATGTAATGTCCAGATATATTGCATTAAATTGTAGATAGTAATCTCTTCCAACTAAAAAAAATTTTTTAATGTTTATTTACTTTTGAGAGAGAGAGAGAGAGAGAGAGAGAGAGAGAGCGCGCGCTAGTGGGGGAGGAGCAGGGAGAGAGGGAGACACAGAATCCGAGGCAGGCTCCAGGCTCCCAGCTGTCAGCATAGAGACCATTGTGGGGCTCGAATCAAGAACCGCGAGATCTTGACCTGAGCCAAAGTTGGATGCTTAACTGACTGAGCCATCCAGTCACCCCTCCAATTTTTAAAATCTCTAATTTATTTCAACTTCATACTTTAGAGATATTCTCTCTGGATGTTGAATTGTGGCTTGGCAGCCTTTTTTCCCCTTCTTTTAACCCTTTAAAGGCACTGTCTCCCTGTCTTCTGACTCTGTAGTTTCTGATGAGAAGGAAACAGTAATTTGAATTATTCCACTTTTTCTGTGGCTGCTTTCAAGATTTTTCCTTTTATTATTGGTTTTACCAGTTTGACTAGGATAGGTGTAGGGTTTTTCTTTGTTTTGGTTTTCTACTTGTGATTTACTGAACTTCTTAAATATGTGAATTTATATATTTTTAAATGTGTATTTATTTTTAATTTTTTTTTATCTTTATTTATTTTTGAGAGAGAGAGAGACAGCGAGTGGGGGAGAGGCAGAGAGAGGGGGAGACACAGAATCCAAAGCAGGCTCCAGGCTCTGAGTTGGCAGCATAGAGCCTGACGCTGGGTTTGGACCCACAAACCGTGAGATCATGACCTGAGCTGACATCAGATGCTTAACTGACCGAGCCACCCAGGCGCCCCTAAAAGTTTTAGCTGTTCTAATGGAAGGGGTGGTGGTATCTCACTGTGGTTTTGAGTTGCCCTTCCTTAATGAGTAATACTTTTAAGCACCTTCTCATGTGCTCACTGGCCATTTGCGTATCTTCTTTTGTAAAACATCTTATGTTTTGGAGGAGGTCATGGAGAGGACACGACCTCTGGTTGACCCGTTAGCTGAACAGGGGCAATTGGAGGCTCCTCATCCCCTCCTCTGTCCCTGGAATGTACATCGCCCACCATTCCACAACTGGCAGCTGTTTCAAGGACGTAGCCTTGAGAGAGCAAGGTGTTGAGATCAGCTCGGTGGTTTATGTTATTGAACCCTGTTAACGCCTCTATGTAACCTTTAAGATTCTGGCAGGCGGGTGCGGAGATCTACTGGTCTTGCAGCCTCCCAAGACAAGCCTCGTAAGTCAATTCGCTTGCCTATTAAACCTGCCACACCTCAATCTGGAGTGGCTTCTTTTCCCTTCCGTCTCTCCCTGCCCTCTGTGTATGGGGGCTGGTTTGCAAACCCACGCTATTTATTTTTTTGCCCATTTTTTCACTTGGGTCGTTTGTCTTCTTAATTTCAATATGGAGGAGTCCTTTCATGTATCTTCTGGATAGAAATCCTTTGTTGGGTGCATGTGTTATGAGTTTTTGCTTCTAGTCTGTGGCTTGCTTTTTCTTTCCCTTAATGTGCCTTTTGGAGAGCAGAAGTTAGTCATTTTGATGATACCCAGTTTATCAAGAATTTTATTTTATGTTTTCGTTGTCCTTTTAAGAAATCTCTGCATACCCCAAGTTTGCCAAGATAGTCTCTTATTGCTGCTAGAAGCTTTATAGTTACAGCTTTCTCATTTTGTTCTGTAACTGGCCTATTTTATCTGAAAATGCCTTTATTTCAACTTCATACTTTAGAGATACTCTCTCTGGATATTGAATTGTGGCTTAGCAGCCTTTTTTTCTTCTTTTAGCCCTTTAAAGGCACTGTTTCCCTGTCTTCTGACTCTGTAGTTTCTGATGAGAAGGAAACAGTAATTTGAATTATTGTTCCACTTTTTCTCTGGCTGCTTTCAAGATTTTTCTTTTTATTATTGGTTTTACCAGTTTGACTAGGATATGTGTAGGGTTTTTGTTTGTTTGTTTTGGTTTTTATATTTATTCTACTTGTAATTTGCTCAACTTCTTAAATATGTGAATTTATATATTTTTTAATGCGTATTTATTTTTGAGAGAGAGAGAGAGAGAGAGAGAGAGACAGAGAGACAGAGTGCAAGTGGGGGAGGGGCAGAGAGAGAGGGAGACACAGGATCCAAAGCAGGCTCCAGAGTCTGAGCTGTCAACATAGAGCCTGAAGGGGGCTTGAACTCCTGAACTGTGAGATCATGACCTGAGCCGAAGTCTGATGCTTAACTGAGTGAGCCACCCAGGCACCCCTCTTTTCTTTAAACCAGATTTGGGAAAGTTTCAGCCATTATTTCTTCAAAGATTTATTTTGGCTTTTTCTCCTTATCCTTGCCTCCTGTAGTATAATTACACCTATGCTAGACATTTTTTAATTGTTCCACAGGCCCCCAAGGCCTCACACATATGCCTCAGAGTAGGCAGTGTCTGGTGATCCTCCTGTCCTGTGTCCAATTTTTCTTACACATACTTGGTAAAGGCCCGTGGAGTAAGTTGGTCATAGGTGCAGACTCTTTGTGTATGGGCGCTGTTAGGGATTCTCACCTATCATGCTAACCTTTAAAAATTTTTTTAAAAAAATATTTATTTTTGAGAGAGAGAGAGAGAGAGAGATCGCCCGTGGGGGAGAGACAGAGAGAGGGGGACAGAGGATCCGAAGCGGCTCTGCACTGACAGCAGAAAGCCTGATGTGGGGCTTGAACTCATGAACCACGAGATCATGACTTGAGCTGAAGTTGGACGTTCAACTGACTCAGCCGCCCCAGCACCCCATATCATGCTAACCTTTGCTGAATCTCTAGACATTTATTAAAAGTTCAGTGCTTTTCTCATCCATCTGTGGCCCCCTCCTCTGCTGTACCAAAGATGAAGGCAGCCATAGTTGTCCGTTTTGGGATTTTATGTCGTGAGGTTTCATTGCAACCTCAGCTCTGTGATGTACTTGAGAAGACTATGATTTTGTGGTTAACCACCTTCACCTTGTTAGAGCTAGAGCAACTTTCTTTTTTTTAAAACATATTTTTATTTATTTTTGAGAGAGAAAGAGAGAGACAGCATGAGTGGGGGAGGGGCAGAGAGAGAGAAAGACACAGAATCCGAAGCAGGCTCCAGGCTCCAGGCTCCGAGCTGTCAGCACAGAGCCCCGTGTGGGGCTTGAACTGGTGAACTGCGAGATCATGACCTGAGTCAAAGTCAGATGCTTACCCGACTGAGTCACCTATGCGCCCCTGTTGCAAGTGGTTTTGACATGCTACATTTAAATTAAAAAAAAATTTCCATTCTACATACTTTCTAACTTCCGTGACAGTGTTTTTCCTCTGACTTTTGTGTATTTTTTGTATTTAAAATTTTCCAAATATACAGATTTTTTTAGAAGTTAATTATTTTTACTACTGATTCCTAATTTAATTACATTTTAATGAGATTGAGGCAGGTATGCTTTGGAGTGTTTGTTTGTTATGATTTGCCTTATAGCTTTGAATAGTCAGGTTTTTAAAAAAAGTTTTATTTATTTCAGTAATCTCTACACCCAACCTGGGGCTCGAACTCATAACCCCGAGATCAAGTGCCCCATGCTCTCCTGACTGAGCCAGCCAGGCGCCCCTGAATGGTCAGTTTTTATGAGTGCTGCATCTGAATGAAAACAGTGTTTTTTCTTTAGTTATTCATTCATTGGATCAAGCTGTCGTTCAAATGGTTCTTTCTAAATCTTTATTAATTTGTGTCCCCTGGACTGTAAACTTGCTGAGAGAGCCATGTTCACATTACCTGCTATGATTGTGGATTCACCAATTCTTTCTTGTAATTCTTTAATTTTTGCTTTATATATCATGAGCCACAGGATTGTGTACCTTATGTACCTTTCATGATTGTGTGGTGGCCCCTTTAATCACGTAGGCTGGTTATTTGCCTTTAAGGCTGTTCAGCTTTAGTCTATGCTCCTCACTCTTGTTTCCTCTGAATCTCTGGGATGTAGGCATTTCCATTTTTTTTTTCTGTTGAACTTCATTACAGCTTAAACTTCCTCTTCCCGTTTTGTCTAGCATGTCAGTGTGCACGTGTGTAAGTGTGCATACATGCGTGTGTGCATGTGAATGTGTGTGTGCTGTAGATACAGGCTTGCTGTGTGAAGTCTATTGGCTCTCTGGCACCTACAGTCCATCAGAGCCTCTCTGGCCTCCTTCATCATGACCTTTAACCTTCTTCTCTCATCACGAAGTGCTTTGTTTCCATGTCCTCACTCACATTCCTCCGCAAGAGACACTGATTGGCCTTGCTTATCATTTTGCTCCAGGTCCCAGCATAGGAGACGGACCTGCATATGAGTTAGCTGCCCTTGGGACGCATGCTCATCCCTGATGCAGAGCTGGGTCCGCGTGCCAGCCAGTGTCCCATACAGAGCGCTGTGGAAGGGCAAACTGGCCAATTTGGTCCTTCTGTATGTAGGCTGTCAGTGGAGTTATCCTCGTTTGGTTGTCTGCCTCAGCTTCTGTCCAGAATCTGCTGCTGCATTGTGGAGACGCCTCTGGAAGCCAGGGGCTGTTGCTAGGCTCCGAGGAAGGCTCGAGAGTCACATCTTGGGAGTGCTGATCAGTGCCTTTGCCTCTCAGGCCAGCTCGGAGTTCATATCAGGCCTTCTCCCCCATCACTGCAGTCACCTGCCCAAAAGTTCCCTCTATCACAGATGGAGACTATTAGGTCATGGTCTTGAATCGGTTGCTGGGCAAAGTCTTATAGAGCAGAGCAGTACATAAAAAAATTTTTTTTTAAATTCATTTTAGAAAGAGGGAGTGCATGAGCAGGGGAAATGGGCAGAGGAAGAGAGAGAGAGAGGAAGAGAGAGAGAGAGAGAGAGAGAGAGAGAGAGTGAGTGGGAATCCCAAGCAGGCTCCACCCTGTCAGCATGGAACTCCATGTGTGGCTTATTCCCACGAACCATGAAATTATGACCTGAGCCAAAACCAAGAGTCAGACTTGTAACCAACTGAGCCACCCAGGTGCCCCTCTTAGTACTCTTTATGTAAGAGTAGTCTTCCCTGTCTGAGACCAGTGAGGTCCGATTTTATAGCTATTCTGATCTTGAGGACTTGTCCAAGTATGGGAAGTTTTCCCCCTTTGAAACAGTCGGATCTGTTATTTATTTCAACTCTAAGAAGCTCTGGGAGCAAATCTTGGGTATTCATCTCATTTACCTATTCATCAGCATCCTCCGTGAGTGATACAGGAGGTTCAGTAACCGTAAATCAGAGCGATAGCTTATCAGAGCTGGAAGGAATCTCAGGAATCTCCTCCAACCTTCTTACTTTACCACGCCACCACAGAGCTCCACAGAAAGGAAGGGGCTGCTCAAAGTCCCACATCAGCAGGTGGCAGAGGGACAAGGACCCTGGTCCCTCTACCCTCCGGTCCAGGGCCTTCTTCCTCAATGGCGGAGCACAAAGTCACACTTGAAGTTTTAACATTGTTTTGTCAGAGTGAATTGAGAATCTGCAGTGACAGGGAATGTCTAGAAATTAAAGTAAAGGAAGAGCTGTGTCCCTTGATGTGTAATTGAAGACAGGGGTAAATGGCTTGAGTGGGGGCGGGATTCGTGCACAGGGCCTCTGGGCTGTGCGGGAATTAATGAATGCTTCTCTGAGCCTTGTGTTGTCGTGTCTGCCCAGAGCCTGGACAGCATCACCCCACGTCTCGTTTCCAATGTCATGGGTTTTCCTTTTCCTTCCTTCTTCAGTCTGTTTCCTGCCTTCTTCCCTTCTTCCACCGCTTTCCTATATACCATTAACCCCTCGTTTCTGTAATCTTTGTTTCTTTCTCTCCTAACCTCTGACATGAAGTATTAATTTTTGGCATTTTTTTCCTTTTCTTTGAAGTGCTCCTTCTGGCTACAAAAACTTCCAATTAAGTTTTTAAATAAAAGATAGAAGTTAAAAGCAACGGCTGCCTCGGGTTAGCAGGATGGAAACTTGTAGTTGCTTGAAGCTGTACTTCAAAAAGAGAAAACTCAATTTTAAAAGTGTAGAAGTTTATTCATAAAATACATTGTGTTAAAAAAAAATGACTGGATTCTGTGGGCTGCAGAGGAGTCAAGCTGTAGGTCAGCTGTTCCGTTGTGTTTATTTACAGAATATTCTTTTTCTATGTAGTGTTTTTTTTTTTTAAACAAAAGTAAAGAGACCGTTTCGAGCATCTGGATCATTGTTCTGTTCTTGGGCAATGTTAAGTAACTTAACATTGAGATTCTCATCTTTACTAACAGAGGAACTTTTACAAAGTTCTTACATGTATTTCCTTTTGTGTGCTATTGATACATACAAAAAAAGTATTTGCATGCATCTCAGACTTTTGCTTTCTTAGCCATTTCCCTTATTTCCGTTTTTTAAAAAAGATTTTATTTTTTAAGTAATCCCTACACTCAACGTGGGACTCAGACTCACAACCCTGAGATCAAGAGTTGTGTGCTCTACTGACTGAGCCAGCCAGGTGCCCCATCAATTTCTCTTATTTCTAAATTCTACTTAGACTCCCTAGAAAGTGTGCAGGTATTCTGAGAGGAGTCAAAGGGGTGAGGAGGCAGTGGCCGGGTTTATAAAGTCCTATGCAGGGAGGCAGGTTTCTAGGGTTCTGTGAGCCTCTTGATTGCCAGGAGGGGACACCCACCCAGGCGTCTCTTTTCCTCTGGAAGGGAAACTTCCAGAGAAAACACTCCCCTTTCGGGACACCTGAGTGGCTCAGTCAGTTGAGCCTTGGACTTCGGCTCAGGTCATGATCCCAAGGTTCATGAGTTTGAGCCCCACGTTGGGCTCTGTGCTGACAGCTCAGAGCCTGGAGCCTGCTTCAGATTCTGTGTCTCCCTCTCTCTCTGCCCCTCCCCTGCTCATTCTCTGTCTCTCTCCCAAAGATAAATAATAAACATTAAAAAAATTTGCAAAATCACTCCCCTTTCATTTTCATCCTAAATCCAAAGCAATAATCAAGAAGAAAAAGAAACAATCCTCACTAAATGCAGTGCTTTTCAAATTGCCAGCTGTGCCCATTGGTGAATTATGAAATCAATTCAAAGCCTTATGATCTACATTAAAAAAGAGGAACAAATAGAAAATCCAAACACATGGCTCAGTGAAGGTAAATACTATTTTAATGAATCTTTGTACAAGTGTCCGTATGTGTGTATCTACATATACACGGGCACACGCGCACGCATACACACACACACACACACACACACACACACACACACCCCTGATATACAATGTATTTCTTCCCAGGGGTTGACTGGAAAGGAGTCTTAGGAAGCAGATTGCTTTAAATGGTGCAGAGCTTCTCCGATGTGCCAAGCCCTCCCCTTTGGGTCAGACTTCCATGTTTACCACAGAAGCCCCTCTTTTTACCTGTGGTCTGCAGGCCCTGCTGATCTTATGCTTTTTGAGGGACACTATCATCTTTTCTTAATTTCTTTATCTGTGTGCTAAATATTACCATTTTTTTAAATGGATCTGCTTCTGGAGCTCCAAGCCCACCCACCTTTCTCTGAGCCCACATCCCCTCTTTCTAGTCAAGCTATTGTCGTCTGTCATTTGGGGGACGGCCTCCTTCAGGGAGTTGGGGGGATTTGGGGACCGAGCAAAGGAAACAACATGACCACAAGGTGGCAGTAGCACATACTGGCTTTATAGGGCGATGCTTTCATTATTTCCCAGCTGTGGAAATCCCTCTCAGCTGCTGCAGTGTGTGTGTGTGTGTGTGTGTGTGTGTGTGTGTGTGTGTGTGTGTTGGGTGGGGAGAAGGGGATTCCCTGGAGAGAGGGAGATTTATATGTTTAGCTGGTGGCCCTCAGTAGCACAGTGGGCAGTCTCTGGGTCTCTGAAGGATGGTAACTGCTTGAAGTCTTGTAACCATAATGCTCTGTCTTATCAATGGCCTTCAGATGCTGAGTGAGTGTTGCAGACTGTGCAAGGCAGGAAGGCCCTACATGCCTAAAAATCTGTTTGTTTGGACTATTTGTAAATGACTGTGTGTGTAAAAGTTTGAGCTTGGTGCCAGTGGGCTTCTGATCTAACTCACTCAGCCTGCAGTGGAAAAATGACCAAGGGGCCATATGCAAAGGCCATCTTTGGCCCATTTATATCACACCCTCTCAATCCCTTCTGCACACGGAAACCTGAGCCATTTTTTTAAAATGCAAATCAGGACATGTTACTGCCTTGCTTTCTTAGGGTTTCCGTTCGCCTGTAACACTTTCGCCCACCCCTTTATTTTGTCAAGAAAGTGATGCCAGGGAGCAAGATGCTGAGTATCTGTGGCCAGGGGGCAGGGTGGGATGAATCTAGAAAGGTATACAAAGGCCAGGTGTAGAGTCTGGTGTGTCAAGTTGTGGAGCGGGCTCTGCAAAGGGGGTAGAACCATGAGGACCCTGCCCAGCATCTTGTATGTGGTGGGAGCTCTCCAGTGTTTGGTGATGAATTACCCCTTAGGTAAGTTCCTCGTTTGGACCCTTCTCTGATTGAAGCTTGACCCTGACACGAGCAAAAGGAATATGGGGGACGAACCCGGCTTGAACAGCGTATCTGTAGGAGTGTTGAACTTCTTATTGGTTCTAGTTATTTGCATTGTCTTTTGTGCTTTAAAATATATTGAATGAAAACCTATCTTATTTTAAAATTGACATTTAAAAAAATATTTATTAAAAATTTTTTTTAAATGCTTATTCGTTTTTGACAGAGAGAGACAGAGCATGAGTGGGGGAGGGGCAGAGAGAGAGAGAGACGTAGAATCTGAAACAGGCTCCAGGCTCTGAGCTGTCAACATAGAGCTCGACGTGGGGCTCGAACTCACAGACTGCGAGATCATGACCTGAGCCAAAGTCGGACGCTCAACTGACTGAGCCACCCAGGCGCCCCAAATGTTTATTTATTTTCGAGAGACAGAGAGAGAATGAGCAGGGGAGAAGCAGAGAGAGAGAGGGAGACACAGAATCTGAAGCAGCCTCCAGCTCTGAGCTGTCAGCACAGAGCCTGAAGTGGGGCTCGAACTCACGAACCATGAGATCATGACCTGAGCCAAAGTCAGACGCTCAACCGTCTGAGCCACCCAGGTGCCCCTAAAATTGACATTTTTAACATTTAAAAATTTTTAAATTTTAAAATAAAAATTCTAATATTTTCTAATTGGTGATTCAAATAGGAAAAAGTTCTCACCACTTGATCCCTTATTTACTTTTTGGCTTTCCTTTTTCTGTATTCCAGTTAATATTTTGCCCGCTTTAGGAGTTACTTTTCTTCTGTAATATTTACAAGTTTTGAAATCTGCTTTTTATGTCTGTTTGGTGCTTTTTTCTCTGTCAAAGAGGATTATTTCGTTTTACTCATCCAGTTAAAGTAACAGCAGTCCTTTGTGCCTTTTTCTGGTGGGTGAATGTGACAGAGGAGACTGTGTATGTCCACCTGTTAGCTGGCTCCAGAGAATATCACTGTGTAGAGGTTTCCAGCTGCAATGTGATGAGTTCAGACCTGGGCCTTGAGTCTATCAAGTTTATAAGTTTCAGAGACTCATCTGCCTTCAATTATGACGAAGTGTGAGAGTTGCCTCTAGTTATGTTAGAGTCTTTGGATATTATTACGTTAACATTTGCTTTATGCTTATTTTTTCATTGACTATTTTAAAACATATTTTAAAAAATATTTATTTATTTTGAGAGAGAGAGAAAGAGAGAGCAAGCGGAAGAGGGGCAGAGAGAGAGAGGGAGAGGGAGAATCCCAAGCAGGCTCTGCACTGTCAGCACAGAGCCCTATGCGGTGTTCAGCCTCATGAGCCATGAGCTCATGACCTAAGCCAAAGTCAAGAGTCGAATGTTTAACCAACTGAATCACCCAGGCACCACTTCGTTGACTATTTTTGATGTCACCAGTTTTATGGTCCTGGGGACGGTTTCTAGAAGCTTTGTGACAGCAGTTCTGTCTTGTTTTGTTTTTGTTTTTTTTGTTAATAATCTGGAGTTCCTAAAAAAAACACTTTCCTTATTTAAGAGGGATGATACTTTGTATTATATTATTATTATTTTTTTATTTTTTTTTAAAGTTTATTTATTTTTGAGACAGAGAGAGACTAGAGCATGAACGGGAGAGGGTCAGAGAGAGAGGGAGACACAGAATCGGAAGCAGGCTCCAGGCTCTGAGCCATCAGCCCAGAGCCCGACGCGGGGCTCGAACTCACGGACCGCGAGATCGTGACCTGAGCCGAAGTCGGACGCTTAACCGACTGAGCCACCCAGGCACCCCTTGTTTTTTTTTTTTAAATATTTTTATTTATTTTTTGAGAGAACAGAGTATAAGTGGGGGAAGGGCAGAGAGAGAGGGACAGAGGATCTGAAGCAGGCTCTGCGCTGACAGGCTGATAGCAGCAAGCCTGATGTGGGGCTTGAACTCATGAACCGTGAGATCATGACCTGAGCCAAAGTCAGACACTCAACCGACTGAGCCACTCAGGCTCCCCTTATCTTATCTTATTTGTAATCTAAGTACCCAAAATTCTTAGAGTCACCACCGCACCACTTTGGATGGGCACACTGAAGCCAGTTGGAGGGACAGGGCTGAGAAAGAGCAACTTCAGAGCTTTGGCACACCGATGAGGTTCATTAGGGACATGTTCAAATGCCTCATTTGGTGTCATTGTTGACTTTTTGTATTATTCTAAAAATATGCAATTTTTTCTGGTGTTAAATGAAGATAAATATCAGAACATTCTAGCTTTTCATTTTGTTCAATGGGAAAAGAAATTTTGCCTCTAGAATCTATTGAAAGAGGTGAGGGTGGGATGAGGGAAATGGACATGGTGACTGATTGGGGTGACCATACCTCTGGGATTATCTGGGTGTGACCCCACCTTTGTATACCTGGGGTGCGGAAAATTGTCTTTTTAAAAAATCTTTGTTTATTTTGAGAGAGAGAGAGAGAGAGCGGGCATGTGCAAGCTGGGGAGGAGCAGAAGGAGAAGGAGAGAGAGAATCCCAAGCAGGCTCCTCACTGTCAGTGCAGAGCCCAATGCAGGGCTTGATCTCATAAACTGTGAGATCATGACCTGAGCCAAAATCAAGTCAGATGCTTAACCGACTGAGATGCCCAGGGGTCCTTGGAAAATTGTCTTTATTCAGCCCTTCCGTGGCTCCAAGTACGAATCTTCTGGAGGGAGCCCTTATTGTTTTGCAGATCAGTTTTTCCTTTTTAAAACAAGGTTGCTCCTTTTGTATTCTCAGGGAACAAGGATGAGAAGGATTTAGGAGAACTCTTTGCTTCAAATTATCCCTTGGTTTATTCATGGCCATTTTCCCTTTCCCAGAGCTGTTTTATGGGTGTTGACTCAGTCACTGATACATAATTTTCAAGTTTATTCTGGAAGTATGAATCAGGATTATGTGCTAGAAAAACTGAGTCTAAGTATGATGAAAATATCTGAAGCTAAATGTGTATGTGGGTATAGTTAGTATTAGTGAATATTTTTCTCTTCACACATAACTAGTTTGGTTTTTAGGAGTTATTTGGTAGGCTTGGCTCACAAAATTTCCTTTCCTTTCCTTTCCTTTCCTTTCCTTTCCTTTCCTTTCCTTTCCTTCTTTTCTTTTCTTTTCTTTTCTTTTTTTAAGATTTTATTTCCATGTAACCTCTGTATCCAATGTGGGGCTCAAACTCATGACCCTGAGATCACAAGTCACATGCTCTACTGACTGAACCAGCCAGGCACCCCTTGGCTCACAAAATTTTTAAATGAAGACTTTTTAAATGTGTGTTCTTCAGACATTTGCTGGGTATGTGTTATATATTGGACCGTATGTACAGGCTTTGGAGTTAGGGAGATGTGAATTCAAGTCCTGGTTCTTTATCTGCCAGCCATTGTGGCTTTGAGCAAATCCTTTAACCACTCTGACTTGTGGTATATAAAACAGGCTTCCTGATGCTTATGTAGCTTATGTGATGTTATAAGGGTCAAATAAGACACTTTGTAGGGGTGCCTGGGTGGCTCAGTTGGTTAAGCGTCTGACTTCAGCTCAGGTCATGATGTCACAGTTTGTGAGTTCAAGCCCCATGCAGGGCTCTATGCTGACAGCTCGGAGCTTGGAGCCTGCTTCAGATTCTGTGTCTCCTTCTCTCTCTGCCCCTCCCCAACTCATGCTCTGTCTGTCTCTCTCAACAATAAATAAACATTAAAATGAAAAGACACTGTGTATAGAACAGTGCTTGATTTTTAGCAAGCACTTAAATGTTAGGTTTTTTTTTTTTTTTACCCCGAAGGATTTCAAACTTTAAAAATTACCCTTTTTACAAATTAAAAAATCGGACTATTTACCAGTATTTAAAAAATTAATTGCATGAATCTGGCTCTCAATGATTTGGTGTTTTTAGAAACAGACGTACGCATGTGCACACACACGTACATGCATTAAATAACTGAGTTCTTCTGATTGACTCTGAGTTAGAAAACCCCTTTGATGTCAAAAAGAATGGCTGGAAGTGCTCGTTTTTCTTTTTTTTTTAAATTTTTTTTTTTCAACGTTTTTTATTTATTTTTGGGACAGAGAGAGACAGAGCATGAACGGGGGAGGGGCAGAGAGAGAGGGAGACACAGAATCGGAAACAGGCTCCAGGCTCCGAGCCATCAGCCCAGAGCCTGACGCGGGGCTCGAACTCACGGACCGCGAGATCGTGACCTGGCTGAAGTCGGACGCTTAACCGACTGCGCCACCCAGGCGCCCCTCGTTTTTCTGAATATATGTTGTTTGTGATTGTTATGTAAGAGGGTTGTGAAATGTGGATTAATCCAGCCAATATTTGCTTAGCGTGTGAAAGAAAAAACAGTGTTCTTTTGACTTCAGACATAACAGAACAAGACTATCTGCAGGCTTTAGCATTTAGCAAACTTTGGCAGACCTAACTAGGAATTTCATTGTCATTTGCAACTGGTAGCACAGGGGAAATCTTGAAATGCTGACGTTGGCAAGCTTCAGGTTTTTTGCATTTGTTGCCCTCTGGGAGGCAGGGTTTTTAGCAGTTTTCCCTATTTTTGGTACCATTTCATATTTTCTAATTTACCAAACTTGTTCTCTTTTTATAAATTCATGTAAATGTAAGGTCGCATATTCCTGATAAACTCTGTACATAGTTTTGCTTACTTATTGACCCACCTGGGTTCCTCTTCCCTTTCTGTGGTCTTAAAAAAAATCTTTTCTGTGTTTTTTTTTAAGTTTATTTATTCATTTTGAGAGAGAGAGCATGTATGTCTGTGTGCATGCAGGGGAGAAGCAGAGAGGGAGAGAGAGAATCCCAAGCGGGCCCTGTGCTGTCAGTGTGGAGCCTGATGGGAGGCTTGATGCCAAGAACCATGAGATCATGACATGAGCCAAAACCAAGAGTCGGATGATGCTGAACTGACTGAGCCACCCAGGCACCCCTTTCCTGTGTTTCTTAATCTCTGACCTTCCTTCTGGAGATGGCCTCTCCAGATGCTGAAGTCAGGACACTCTCTGGGGGATGATCCTTGCTGATCTTGAAGTCACCTGGATGTTTTTGAGAGGCCCAAGCACTGTATTCTGTGCACTTCTCGATAATAAGGAAATCTAGCTCAGGCAGTGTCTTTGAGTCTGGAGAGGGAGGAGTTTGTAAGCAAGCGAACCACTGAGTTGGGAATTTTTACTTCTGGCTAAATTTTAAACTCAAAACTTCAGGTCTAAACATGGAATATCCCTAATAATTCTCGTTGTGAATTGCTTTTAAGACTTTTTTCTTTTGACCAAAGGGATGACTACAATTTCATGATTTCACTGAAAGCTACATAAAGTAAAACTTGGGAGTATTTTCCAGTATGTCACAGTATACTTTAGGACAGGAAGCAGCTAAATAATGGAAAAATGAGCACGTGGTGGGCTTTCTCTGGCAGACTATTTCAGAATTAGAGCTTTTTGGGAAAAAAAGCATATAGATTATATATTTTGAGGTTATCTTAATAGGTGTTTCTAAGATTATGATTTTTTTCTGAATTGTGGTTAAGTAATAACTATCTTTATCTTCAATAATGCTTTTTGCTTCCAGTTCCATTTATCTTACGCTTTCCTAGCTCCATGTGGGTGAGTGAGTGGTTAGCATTCCTTGTCTTGCCCCTTTATTTCCATTCTCTCTTTATATTCTTAGATCTCTTTCTCTCTCTCTTTTTAAAAAAGCTTTATTTTTTTTTTTAGGACAGCTTTAGATTTTACAGAAATATTACAAAGAGAGTACAGAGAGTTCCCATGTACTCTGCATGGTTTCCTCTATTATTAACATCTTTATATTAGGTAGGTATATTTGTTACAATTAGTGAACCAATATTGAGACATTGTTATTAACTAAAGTCCATACTTTATTCAGCTGCCCTTAGTTTTTTACTTGATGTCCTTGTTCTGTCCCAGAATTCTATTTAGGATACTATATTACACTTAGTTTCGTGTCTTCTTGGATTCCTTTTGGTTGTGACAGTTTCTCAGGCTTTCCTTGCTTTTGATGACGTGGACAGTTTTGAGGAGTCATGGTCAGGTATTTTGTAGAATAGCCCTCAATTGGGGATTTCCTGTTTGTTTGTTTGTTTTTTCATGATTAGACAGGGATTGTGGGTTTAGGGAAGAAGAGCATAGAGGTGAAGTGCTGTTTTCATCACATCATATCAGGGGCAGATATCGGCATGATTTATTATTATTGAGGTTGACCTTGGTCACCTGGATGAGGTAGTGTTCGTTAGGATTCTCTACTGTAGAATTACTCCAGCCCCATCCTTTCCAAGTTGTCCTCTTTGGAAGGAAGTCACTATGTGCAGTCCACATCTAAGGGGTGGAGAATTATTTGAATTTCTTCTGCATGGGAGATTTGTCTCTTCTGCCACATTTATTTATTTAATCACTTTTTTATGTCAGTATGGACTCCTGGATATTTGTGTCATACCTTGGGTTATAATCCAATCTACTTTATTTTCTTGCTCACATTGTTCCAGCTTTGGCCATTGGGAACTTTCTCAGTCCCTTTGACATGCTCTCAATGATGCAGGCTTCCCCCCACCCTGACTTTTTTTTTATGCCCCAGCCCTAGAAGCAGTCGTTTTTCTAAGTAATCCTGGTTCCTGTTGGAGAATGGTATTAGAAACCAAGATCTGGGGGCTGATCTGGGATGTCATTGCTTCTGGGCCCCCTCAGCTGTGTAGATAGGCATCTCTTTTTAAATGGCATATAAATGGAATTTTCTTCCTTAAAACATTCCAACCTGAAGACTCTGTCTTTTATAGGTAGTTTTAATTGGTTTACATTTATTATGAATGCTGATGGCAGCAGAAGCTCTGGGATGCCTGGCCTCATTGTAGTTATCCATGGCAGCATCTGTCTCTTTGCCTGTCATTTTCTCTAAACTGCTGGAGACCTTTCAGCTACAAGTAGTCTAGGGTGAAGTGTCTGGAAATTAATACCTGGCAGTTCTCAGATGCTCCAACAGGACTAAGCTGCAGTTATCCACAAAGGGAATGTGCTGCACAACATATCCTTTTTTGACTGCCTTCCCTTCTCTATCTCACTTTCCTGTTCCCGGACCAGTGTTTCCTGGAATCATGTGTCAAATAAACTGCTTGCATGTGAATCTTTGTTTCAAGTTATGCTCCTGGGGGAATCCCAAACTAATTCACTGATACATTTAGATATATTTCTAGCATGTCACGCTTTCTCTCTGTAATCATGTTTCTCCCTTCCCTGCTCCCTTCCTTCCATCCTTCTTTCTTCATCTAGTTTTTTTCTCCCTACCCTGTCAATAATTTAGAACTTTTACATTCTACTTCTATTCTCTATTTTTTAAGTTTATTTATTTATTTTGAGAGAAAGAGAGAAAGAGAGAGCATGGGGGAGCAGAGAAAGAGGAGAGAGAGAATCCCAAGCAGGCTCCCTGCTCTCAGCATGGAGCCCGACACAGAGTGCAATCTCATGAACTGCGAGATCATGGCCTGAACTGGAATCAAGAGTTGGACGCTTAAGTGACTGAGCCACCCAGGCACCCCTCTACTTCTCTTCTTTTTGAGGTTAATTTTATCTTTTTAACATGTTTAATAAGTAATAGCTCTACTTTCCTACAGAGTAATATAAGGATTTTAGGTAACTTTTAAGCTGATCCCCTCAAATCATTCATACTGTCATTGAGTAATTTTATTTTCATTATTATTTTTTTAATGTTTATCTATTTTTTGAGAGAGACAGAGTGTGAGCGGGGCGGGGGGGGGGGGGGGCGCTGAGAGAGAGGAAGACAGACAATACAAAGCAGGCTCCAGGCTTTGAGCTCTGTCAGCACAGAGCCTGACATGGGGCTTGAACCCATGAACCATGAGATAGACCTGAGCTAAAGCCTCTTAACCGACTGAGCCACCCAAGCACCCCATGTCATTGAGTAATTTTAAATTCCACCTTCTTTTAATTAATTCTTCTTGCCCCAAGTTGGATACAATTTTTTAAAAATATGTTTTTATAGTCAGTACTTATTTAGGTATGTTTTTGACTTTCTTTGCTAATTATTCTTCTTGCATCTGCTTTTGGAGTGCTTTTTTTCCTGAATACACCCATTAATAATTCTTCTAGCAAAAGTCTATGTGTGACACACTTTCAATATTTGTTTGAAAATGTCCTTATTTCACTTCTACTCTTTTTTTTTTTTTAAGTTTATTTATTTTGAGAGAGAAAGAGGGGAAGGGGGAGGGAGGGGGGAGGGGCAGAGAGAGAGGGAGAGAGAGAGAACCCCAAGCAGACTCTGCACTGTCAGCATGGAGCCCGAAACAGGGCTTGAAACTCACAAACCATGAGATCATTATCTGAGCTGAAATCAAGAGTCAGATGCTTAACCAACTGAGCTACCCAGGTATCTCTATTTCACTTTTACTCTTGACTGATAATTTAGCAGAGATAATTCTTTCTGTAAATACTTTTATACTACCATTCACTGATTTGGATGTCTCTAGTTTTGATGAGAAATGTGCTGCCAGTCAGATTATAATTTATTTGCAGGGAATCTGACTTTTCTTTATGGTAATTAAAAATTTTTTTTAATGTTTATTTATTGTTGAGAGAGAGAGTCGGGGGGGGGGGGGGGGAGTGAGCAGGGGAGGGGCAGAGAGAGAAGGAGACACAGAATTGGAAGCAGGCTCCAGGCTCCAAGCTGTTAGCACAGAGCCTGACATGGGGCTTGAACTCACAAACTGTGAGATCATGACCTGAGCCGAAGTCAGACTCTTAACAGATTGAACCACCTAGGCACCCCTATGGTAACTTTAAGATTATATTCTTATATTTGGTATGTTCTCCAGTTTTACTAGACTTTTTTGATGGATATGTTTTTACTTATTCTGCTCAGCAGTAAGGACTCATAACTTCATAATTTCAACCATTATATCTTAAAATATTGCCTTCTTCCATCTATATGAATTTTCAGTTTGTAGCCTCCCTATTATATTAATATCATGTCATTTGCAAATAGTGACAGTTTTACCTCTTCCTTTCCAATTTGGATGCCTTTGATTTCTTTTTCTTGCCTAATTGCTCTGGCTAGGACTTCCAATACTATGTTGAATAGAAGTGATGAGAGTGGACATCTTTATTTTTTTTCCTGTTTCCTAGAGGACAAGCTTTCAGCTTTCTACCACTGAGTATGATGTTAGCTCTCATCTTGTCATTTATGGCCTTTATTATTTTGAGGTTCATATCCTCTGTACCCACTTTTTTGAGTGCTTATAAATGGATGTTGAATTTTGTCAAATGCTTTTTCTGCATCTATTGAAATAATAGTATGATTTTTGTCCTTAATTTTGTTAGTGTAGTCTATTGCATTGATTAATCTGCAAATGTTCAATCAGCTTTGTATCCCTGAAGTAAATCCCACTTGGTTGTGCTGTATAATCCTTTTAAAGTAGTGTTGAATTTGGTTTGCTAATATTTTGTTGAGAATTTTTAAATCTATATTCATCAAGGATATTGGTCTGTAATTATCTTTTCTTGTGGCATCCTTGTCTGATTTTATTATCAGGGTAATTCTGGCCTTGTAAAATGAGTTTAGAAGTGTTCCCTCCTTTTCTGTTTTTTGGAAGGGTTTGAGAAGGATTGATATTAATTCTTTTTTTTTAATATATGAAATTTATTGTCAAATTGGTTTCCATACAACACCCAGTGCTCATCCCAAATGATATTAATTCTTCATTGAACGTTGGGTTTAATTCAACAGCAAAGTCCTTGGTCCTGGGCTTTTGTTTGTTGAGAGGTTTTTGATTACTGATTCAATCTCCTTACTAGTAATTGGTCTGTTCAGATTTTCTGTTTCTTCATGATTCAGTCTTGGTAGCTTCTATGTTTCTAGAAATTTATCCATTTCCTTTAGGTTGTCAAATTTGTTGGTGTATAATTGATCATGGGAGCCTCTTATGATCCTTTGTATTTCTGTGATATCAGTTGTAATATCTCCTCTTTATTTTTCAGATTTTATTTATTTGTGTTCCCTGTCTTTTTTTCTTGGTGAATCTAGTTAAAGGTTTGTCAATTTTGTTTATCTTTTCAAAGAACCAGGTCTTATTTTCATTGGTCTTTTCTATTGTCTTTTTAGTCTCCATTTATTTATTTCTGTTCTAATCTTTATTTCCTTTTGTTTTTCTTTGCAAGCTCTGGGCTTTGTTTTTTTCTTCTTTTAGCTCCTTGAGGTATAAAGTTAGGTTGTTTGAGATTCTTCTTGTTTATTGCTGTAGGTATTTAGTGCTACAAACTTCCCTCTTAGAACTGCTTTTGCTGCATTCCATAAGTTTTGGAATGTTGTATTGCCATTTTCATTTGTCTCAAGGTATTTTATTTTTCGTTTGATTTCTTTGATTCATTGGTTGTTCATGTGACCTTCCAATTAGATATATATTGCATCTTATTTTTTTTATGTATCCTATTTACTTTCCCACACACCCTGTGCCTTTATCACCTTCCACCATATTCTGGGTGAATTTTTTGTATGTTTTCCAGTTTGTTTATTCTTTTTTCAGCATCATCTAATCTATTTAATCAATTCATCAACTTTTACATTGTAATGACTATATTTATTGTTTCTAGAAGTTTCATTTTTAAAAACCTACCTCTTTTATTTTATGTATGTATGTATGTATGTGTGTATGTATGTATGTATTATGTATTTAGAGATTGAGAGAGAGAGGGAGCAGCAGAGAGAGGGAGAGACAGAATCTCAAGCAGGCTCTGAGCTGGCAACACAGAGCCCAATGATGTGGGGCTCAAACTCACTAACTGTGAGATCATGACCTGAGCTGAGCTCAAGTTGGATACTTAACTGACTGAGCCACCCAGGCACCCAAAAGCCTACCTCTTTAAAAAAAATAAATAAATAAAAGGATTTCTCTTTAAAAAGAAAAAACTACCTAAATATTTTAAAACATATTTTATATCTACTTCTATCTGTCGTCCCTTGTGAGTGACTTTATTTTCTTGTATACTATATAGTTTTTTACTCTAAGTTTATCTTCAATTGGGATAGCTTTTTGAAAATAATTGATTTATATGCTCTGGGCTTGAGAGTGTTTCTACAGAGTGATATTGTGTTTTCTTTGGCAGACCTTTGGAGTTTCAGTGATCCTCAAGCAGTTTGTATGCTAACTAATCATCTTAGAGTTTCCACACCACTCTGGAAATGTAAATTTGGACCCCACATCAATCTGTGTCGCAGACATAGGAATTACATTTATTGGAAATTATTTTTTCTCCTCATCACTCTTAGTTCAGGGTAAATGGCGTGCTTCCATGATATTTCTCTTGGCCGAGGATGGGGTAGGGTCTCTTTTTAGTCTACTTATCATGGAATAGGGAGCCGTTGGAGGCCTTAGGTTTCATGCAAGGGGCAAATGGCAGCCCTCTGCCTTAGGTGTACCTTTATCCTCATGTGCCCTAAAGCCTATCCTGGCATCTGCCAGTTGCTGTCAATTCATTTCCTTCTTCCAAGCCTGGCTTTGAGATTCCTCTATTTTTGGCACCTGGACATTTCCATGTTTTGTTCCCATTTCTTTGTTTTGAGTTTCATTTTGTGTTAAAGCATTTAAATTGTATTTTATTCTTTTTTTTGTTCATTTACTTAACATCAATTTATTGGGCACTTTCCTTGTGTTTAGGTGCTACACACTGGGGATGCATACGTTGTGAGGAGAAGAGTGACATGATCACACCAACATTTTAAAAAGATTAAGTCCAGCTGCTTTGTAAATGATAGACTGTAGGCAAGCAAAACTAAAAGCAAGAAGAAGAGGTATGGGCTATTATAATAAGTCAGGTAAGAGATGACGGTAGCTTGCCAAGGTGGTAGCAAGAAGGAGAGAAGTAGTCAGATTCCGATTTTGGTTTGAAGGAATGGGAGTGGGATGTGAAGAAAGAGAGGAGTCACAGAACTTCTAAGTTTCCGACTAGAGTCCCAGGAAAAATTGAAGTCCAAAGGGAGACTGGAGGAAGAGCGGGTGGGGGGTGGGGGTGGCGGAGAATAAGGAATTCAGTCTCGAATATGTTAAATATCAGGTGCTTATTATACGTCAAAGTAGACATAATGAGCAGGCCACTGAATATACAAGAGAGGGGAGAAGAGGTGAAATGAGAGCTATGTATTTGGAGAATACTTGTATATAGATCGAATTCAAAGTGCTAAGATGAGAACTGGAATAGTCGGAGGAAAAAAAAAAAATCCAAGGACTGACCTAGTGGGAACTCCAGTGTTAAGAGGTGTTTATAGTGGGGTAGGAGGATTTTATCTGTTTTAGTCTAGTATGTCATGAGTCCTCAACACATTGAAGTAGCATTTTTTACCCCTAATTATTTTATGCAAAAATTTTTGATGCTGAAATAAGTGGTATTTTAAATGAAAAACATTTCTGATTGTTTGTTGCTAATATGTAGAAATACAATTGGTTACTAAATATTAAACTGGTATTCTGAGACCTTTCTGAAATTATGTATTCTACTAGTTTTTTTGTAGATTCCTTAGGATTTTACATGCATAATTATGTTGATGATAAGCAAAGGCAACTTTACTTCCTTTCTAATTTGTATGTGTTTCATTTAATTTCCTTGCCTTATTGCACTGGCTAGGACCTCTGGGACAGTGTTGAATAGAATTGGTAAGTGGACATCCTTACCTATTCCTGATTTGGGGGGAGGAGATGTTAAGTCTTTCATCATTATGTAAAGTTTTTTTATAAATGATCTCTATTAGACTGAGGAAGTTTCTTTGCATTTCTAGTTTGCTAAAGTTGTTTTTCATGAATGGGTATTGAATTCTGTCAGATGCTTTTTCTGCATCTAATAAGATGATCATATGTTTGTTTCCCCCTTTTATTCTATGAATAAAAGTGAATGTGGTGAGTTACACTGACTAATTTTTGGGAGATAAGCTAACTTGCCTCCTTGAAAAAAATCCATTGGTCATGATTATTATCCTATATATATATATATTATTGGATTTGACTTGCTAAAAATTGTTAAAGATCTCTGCATCTACATTTATGAGAGATATTGCTCAATAATGTTTTTGCCTGATTTTGGTCTAACAGTAACGCTGACCTCATAAAATGAATTTGGAAATTGCCTCTTCTAACTGTTGTCTGAAAGAGTTGGTGTAAGATTTCTTCCTTTAAAAAATCTGGATTTTCAGTGTTTTTTGAGGAACAGTTTTAAAACACAGATTCGAGGGGCTCCTAGGTGGCTCAGTCAGTTAAGTGTCCAACTTTTGATTTCGGCTCAGGTCATGGTCTCACAATTTTTGAGTTTGAGTCCTATGTCAGTCTCTGCGCTGACAGCACAAAGCCTGCTTAGGATTTTCTTTCTCTGTCTCTCCTGGCCATTCTCCCACTTGGTCTCTTTCTCAAAAATAAATAAACACAAAAAAGATACAGATTCAGTTTCTTTAATAGATAAAAGTCTATTCAGATTTTCTGTTTCTTTCTTTGATACTTTTGGTGCTTTGTGTGTTTTAAAGAAATTGTTTTTTCACAGTTGTCAAATGTATTGGTATAATCTTATTCATTATATTACTGTATTATCTTTTTAATAACTTTAGGATCTGTAGCCATATCTCCCCTTTTATTCTTGATGTTGGTAATTTGTATTTTCTCTCTTTATTTCTTGATCAGCTTAGCTGGAGGCTTATCACTTTTATTAATCTTTTCAAAAAAATAGGTTTTTGTTTCATTGATTTTTTTCCTGTTTGCTATTTCATTGATTTCTGCTCTTATGTTTGTTATTTCCTTGCTTTTACTTATTTTGGATTTAATTTGTTCCTCCATTTCTATTTCTAGCTTCTTATGGTAGAAGCTTAGATAATTTATTTTAAGCCTTTCTTCTTTTCTGATATAAGCATTTTACAGGATAAAATTTCCTTTAAGCACTGCTTTAGCTCCATCTCACAAATTTTGGTATGTTATGTTTCATTATAATTCAGCTTGAAATATTTTCTAACTTCCCTTGTGATTTCTTGTTTGACTCATAGGTTACTTAAAAATGTGTTTAATTTCTAAATCTTTTGGAATTTTCCCTATATCTTTTTTTTTTAATTTATGATTTGATTAAGTTGTGGTCAGAGAATATATTCTGTACATTTCCAGTCTTTTTACATTTATTGAGACTTGTTTTATGGCTAGCATATAATCTATCTTGTTAATTTTCCATGTGCATTTGAAAAGAATGCATATTCAGTAGTTGTTTGGTGTAGTGTTCGATACATATCAGTTACTTAAAGTTGGTTGAGAGTATTCAGATTTCTGTATCCTTATTAATTTTGTCTATTCCATCAGTTTAAGCTTCTAACTGTAATTGGGGATTTGCTTCTAACTGAGACAGGAAGGTTTAAGCTTCTAACTGTAATTGGGGATTTGCTTGTTTCAGTCTGTCAGTTTTCGTTCTTTGTTATTTGAAGTTCTGTTATTAGAGGCATACACTTGTTGAAGATTGTTTTGTCTTCTTGATGATTGTACTGTACTGGACTGTAGTATACTATACCACTTCACATGGAAGACAGGATTTTTAAACCAATACTTCTGTTTCTCACCCTCTACCCATTTTGGGGCTATTTTTATTCTTATACATTTTATTTTTATATATTTTATATACTGTACAATATATTGTTGTTATTTTTGCTGTTAAAGGTCAAATGGCTTTTAAAGAAATTGAAAAGAAAAGTCTTTTATGTTCATTCAAATACTTACCATTTCTGATTATCTCCCTTTTGTCTTATAACTTGAAGTTTTCCTCTGCAATCATTTTCTTTCAGCTTGAAGAACCCTTTTTCATATTTCTCTGGCTACCAATTGCCTTAGCTTTTGTTTGAAAAAAATTCTTGTTTTGTCTTTTATTTTGAAAGATCTGTTTTGTTTTTTTGAGAGAGTGCATGAACGTACATGTGCGCATGAGTGGGGGAGAGGCACAGAGTGAGAGAGAGAGAGAGAGAGAGAGAGAGAGAGAGAGAGAGAGAGAATCCCTAGCAGGTTCTGCACTGTCAGCACAGAGTCCAGAGTGGGGCTCAAACCCACAAACCGTGAGATCATGACCTGAGCTGAAACCAAGAGTCAGACACTTAACCGACTTGAGCCACCCAGGCACTCCAAGATTTTTTTTTGGGTATTTCTAATGATATTTTCTAGGTTGAATTTTTTAAAGCACTTTTTTTTTTTTAATTTTTTTTTTAACTTTTATTTATTTTTGAGACAGAGAGAGACAGAGCATGAACGGGGGAGGGTCACAGAGAGAGGGAGACACAGAATCTGAAACAGGCTCCAGGCTCTGAGCTGTCAGCACAGAGCCTGACGCGGGGCTTGAACTCACAGACCGCGAGATCGTGACCTGAGCCGAAGTCGGAGGCTTAACCGACTGAGCCACCCAGGCGCCCCTTAAAGCACTTTAAAGATGTGATTTGTTGTCTCTGTGCTTAGCAGTGTTTCTGAAGACAAGTAGGTGATAATTCTTTTCTCTCTCTATCATCTTGATTCTTTTTCTCTGAAGGCTCTTAGGATTTTCTCTTGTTGGTTTTCAGCAACTTGGTTATAAGAATTCTTTGCATTGTTTTCGTTGTGTTTTTCCTACAAAGGGTCTGTTGAGCCTGTATCTGTGGGTTTTGGGTTTCAGAAGATCTAGAAAATTTTCCACTATTACTTCTGTATTTTTTTCTGCCATATTCTCCTTTTAAACCACAAATATGTCAAAACATGTTATAATGTCAGAGCCTGTGTTAATTTTTCTTTTTCTTTTTTGTCTTTCTTGATTTCTCTGTGCTTCAGTTTGGATAGTTTCTGCTGCTTCGTCTTTAGGTTTACTGATCATCTCTCCTGCAGTATCTGGTCTGTTCCTGAACCTACCCAGTAAACTTCCCCTGTCAGATACTGTATTTTTCATCTACAGATGTTCCATTTGATTTTTTTAGTTTTAATTTTTTAATTTTTTAATGTTTATTTTTGAGAGAGAGAGAGAGAGAGAGAGAGAGACAGATCGTGAGTGGGGGAGGGGCAGAGAGAGACATAGGGAGACACAGAATCCGAAGCAGGCTCTAGGCTCTGAGCTGTCAGCACAGAGCCCAACATAGGGCTCAAACTCATAAACCGCAAGATCATGACCTAAGCCTTTTTGTATGGATTTTGTTTATATATTCATAGATATTCATAGATGTATGCCTTATAAATGATGTACAACATATGCATTGTGTGTATGCATATGTGTTTAAATTTATATGTTTGAACATACATGCACACAGAGCCTATGGGTGGGAGTTAGAAACTCTCAAGAACCTTAAATGCCACTGCAATGGGTTGAATTGTGTCTCCCCAAAAGATATGTTGCTACCTGCTACCTGTGAATGTGACCGTATTTGAAAAATAAGGTCTTTGAAGATATAATCAAGTTAAGATGAGGGCATACTGCATTAGGGTGGGCCCTGATCCAATGACTGGTATCCATATGAGAGGGAAATTTGGACACAGGGACAGAAACAGAGGGAGGATGGCCGTATGAGGATGGGAGCAGGGTCTGGAGTCATGCTGCCACCAGCCAAGGACCACTGAAGATTAGCAGCCACCACCAGAAGCTAGATGAGGCAAAGAAGGACTCTTCTCTACAGACATCAGGGCGAATATGGCCTGCTGACATCTTGAATTTGAACTTCTAGTCCCCAGAACTATAAGAGAATAAACTTCTGTTGGTTTAAGCTACCCAGTTTGTAGCACTTTGTTATAGCAGCCCTGGGATATTAATATTAATGCCAACTTATGTAAGTTCTTGGCAGCTATGCCAAAGACATTCAAGGGGAGGTAATGAGTAGGCAAGGGGATACAGACCCATGAAATTTAGGGGACAGGTCGGGATACGTGATATACATTGACAACATCATATCCCCCCCCCTTTTTTTTTTATTAGATTGTGTTTCTTATATATTTGTAGGCACTTTTTATAAATTCTGGATAGCTCAGTTCATATTGTGTCCAAACCTGGGTGACCGGTTTGTACAAAAGCACTCTTCCCTAGCAATCAGTATAGCAGAGAGTTAAGAACATGGCTTCTGAAGTCAGAATCCCTGGGTGTTAATGCCACTTCCCATTTTCTAGCTGTGTGATTGTGGAAAAATTATTAAACCTGTATATGTGTCATTTTCCTCCTCTGTAGAGTAGGGGTATATCTACCTTATGGATGTGGGGATGATTAAATGGGAGAATTCTGGTAAAGCACTTGTTTCTGTTATATATTAAGAATTCAATATATATTAGCTATAATTAATATTATTGTAATTTCTCTTGCAAATTTACATAAAAGTTTGGTAGATATTATTTTTATTAATTTCAATAAGCATTTGGTTAAATATTTATTAAAAAGTTCAAAATATAAAATGAATAGAATACAGGAATGATTTGTTCACAAAATAGTTGCTTCAAAATGGTGAAATTTAGAGGAGCCTGGGTGACTCAGGCAGTTATGTGTCTGACTTTGGCTCAGGTCATGATCTCACGGTTTGTGGATTCGTGCCCCGCATTGGGCTCTGTGCTGACAGCTCAGAGCCTGGAGCCTCCTTCAGATTCTGTGTCTCCCTCTCTCCCTCTCTACCTGTCCTGTCCCCTGCTAGTGCTCTGTCTCTCTCTGTCTCTCCGAAATAAATAGACACTAAAACTTTTTTTAAAAAGGTGAAATTTAGGTAAATATTTTTTTCTAATAAGTATTATAATATCTACAAATTCTAAGTCTCAGATCTGACAAATTAAAAATCATAGCTATTTGAGATTATAGGTGTGTCCAGACTGAGATGTAGACATTCTAACCTGTATTTATGTGAGAAAACTTCAACATTATTTTCCTTAACATTATTTAAGATAACCTCCTTCAGAGTTTTTTTTAAACTCTGTAATACATAGTATTACTTATGTTTAATTACTCTTTTGAATTTTTCTGCTGAGATTGCACATGTAATTCTTGTATGTGCAACCATCAAAACCACCTTCCCAAATTATTTTAAGTGCTATTAGGCAGGATAAGATGATCAATGTACAGACAGTTATTGCCAGCTTTTTTGTTAATGTTGCTGTTTGTTGTGCATAAACATTGTCTCACGTGTTAAAAGTCTTCTATAATATATGGTGTATATTATACTCTGGTTTTTATTTTTCCTATAAAAATTAATAGAAATTTTCCTGTAGAAAAAAATCTTTGGTTTATTTCCCAGAAACCACTTCCCTGCAGAAAGTCTTAAAATACTTTTTTTTTTTTTCAAAGAGAGTTGAATATAATTCCTGGATAAAAAATTCTCTGGTATGAATTGGCTAAGAGAGCTTGTAATAACATTACTTGGTATTTTTCAGGCACAGTGGGAAAGGCATCCACAGTATCTTGCGGTAAAGTCCTGTGGGATTTTGTGTTCAGATTTTGCAAGCCAGAAACAGTCCCTGAAGGTAGTGGTTCTTATGCTTAAGAAAGGCTTTTTTTTTTTTTTTTTCCTTTTTGTGTTCCATTAGTAAATATGGAATGACCTCAACACCAGAGGGCAGTATTTTATAGTAGTTGCCAAAATGTCCTCCTGTAAATCTGATGGATTAAAAAAGATGTCTTATGTATGTTTAGTGTTTTCCCCTGCGTTGCATATAATGCACCTGGTCCTGGAAGTCATAATGAATCTAGACTTTCGTAAACCACAGGCTTTTTTAAAAGAGCCATTTTGTTTTGTAGAGTTAAACCTCCTGGAGTTAATTTTCATGTTAAGTGGAGCTGTTTCTAGGGGTGCTGTGTGTCTGGCTGGCAGGGATGAGTGGCTTTAGCATAGCATCACCTGCCCCTAGCCCAGGCCTAGAGGAGGGCCCTGACCTGTTACTAAGCACAAGTCACATGCGTGTGTAGCCAGCAGATTGGGTTTGGCTTCAGAGATGATCGAATTTTGTGAATTTTGTTCCAGAAGAGTATCCTGGTCTTACTGAAAAGAGAATGTGCTTTTTATCCAGAAGCTTTTATAAAATGTTTTATTTAATGTGCACTTACATGCACTTTTATGCCTTTTGCAGTAGTGAGGACAGTAGTGGGGACATTTCATTCTGCATTTGGTTCCCTGTCTCTTGTTTGCTAGCTTCCATTCAATATAACTATATATTGAGCCTTTCAGAAAAGCATATTTATATTGACTAGGTAATTCCTATTGAAATCCCCTTAAAAAAAGGTTTTCCCTGTTTGCTACACATCTGTTACATATTCATTATAGAAAATAAATATGGCAAAAGAAGAAAGTAAAAAAAAAATACTTGTCGACACTTCATACATTTTTTTATATATATTCTGCTTTTTTCAAATTTTTTTCTTTTTTATGTATTTATTTTTTTTTAAGTTTATTTATTTTTGCGAGAGAGAGAGAGAAAGAGAACAAGCGGGGTAGGGGCAGAGAGACGGGGACAGAGGACCCAAGGAGGGCTCCGTGCTGATAGCAGAGAGCCTGACACATGGCTCGAACTCACGAACTCACAAACTCACAAACTCACAAACCATGAGATCATGACCCAAGCCGAAGTCGGATGCTTAACCGACTGAGCCATCCGGATGCCCCTAATTTTTTTCTTTTTTAAAAAAATATAGTAGGGGCGCCTGGGTGGCTCAGTCGGTTGAGCGGCCGACTTCGGCTCAGGTCATGATCTCGCGGTCCGTGAGTTCCAGCCCCACGTCGGGCTCTGGGCTGATGGCTCAGAGCCTGGAGCCTGCTTCCGATTCTGTGTCTCCCTCTCTCTCTGCCCCTCCCCTGTTCATGCTCTGTCTCTCTCTGTCTCAAAAATAAATAAAAAACATTAAAAAAATATAGTAGAAACATGCTGTATGTGCTACTTATAATTTGTGTTTTCCACATAGCAATGTAATGAGCATCTTGTCACGCTGTAAAACATCACTTTTAAGGATTATTTGGTATTTTATAGGTATGAATATATATGGCTCATTTAATCAGTTTACCCTTCTATCAGCAATATATGAGAGAGTCTGGGTTATTCATGCTCTTGCCTACTGTGGTTATTATTTATTATTATTATTATTATTATTATTATTAAAAAAACCCTTATTAGTAACCTGCTGTATTCACCCAGCAGATGTATATTGATTCCTGACTGCATCCCAGGTATTATTCTCAATGCTTGGGATGATTAATGAAAAAGAACAATCCTTGATCTCAAGAAACTTACATTCTACTGGCAGAGACAAACATAAGTAATACATGTAATAAATGAATAAATCATTTAGTATTTTACAAAGCAATAAATGCTATACCAAAAAACAAAAACAAAACAAAAAAAACCCAGAGCAGGTTAAGGGGACAGGAGTGAAGAGGGCTTATAGTTCATTTACAGTAGGCAAGGTACACTTAATTGAAAATGTGACATTGTAAGACTTGATGGAAATGACACATATTTTAATTTGTACTTTTATTGTTACTAAGGCTAGACACTCTTTCATATGTTTATTCTTATGTGCATTGTCTGTTTAGATCCTATGCCCATTTTTTTTTTTTTTCTGATTGGGATGTTTTTTGTTTTGATTTTTAATTAATTTTTAAAGTTTATTTATTTATTTATTTTGAGAGAGAGAGAGAGAGAGAATCCCAAGCAGGGTCCGTGCCGTCAGTGCAGTGCCCGATGTGGGGCCTGATCTCACAAACTGAGATCATGACCTGAGCCGAAACCAAGAGTCGGATGCTTAACTGACTGAGCCACCCAAGTGCCCCTTTTGTTTTGATTTTTTTAAAAAACTTCTCATTTGGAAATCATTTCACACTTACAGAAAAGTTACAAGTCTAGATCCCATTTTGAGTACCTGTATACACTCTACCCAGCTTCGCATATTACTATCATCCTGCCTATTTTTATTATCAATTCTGTATATTCTGTCTTTTCCACCTGAACCATTTGAGAGTAAAGTTGCATACATCATGACCCTTTATCTCTAAATACTTTTGTGTATTTTACCTAAGAATAAGAGTGTTCTTGTACACAGTGCAATGATCAACTGCAGTAAATTTGCATAATACTTTGCTCTAATCCACTGTTGGTGTTGTGATTTTGCCAATTGACCCAATAATATCCTTTCTAACATCGTTTTTCCTCCATCCCAAGATCCTGTCTAGATCAGATACTGCATTTAGTTGTCCTGTCTCTTTAGGCTCCTTTAATCTGGAACATTTCCACAGCTTTTGTCTTTTATGACTTTGACATTTTAAAAGAATTATTGTTTTCATCTGTTCAGGCTTCTGTAACAAAATAACACAGACCAGTGGCTTATAAACAACAGAAACTTACTTCTCACAGTCCTGGAGGCTGGCAGTCCAGGATCAGGGTGCCAGAATGGTCGGGTTCTGGTGAAGGCCCTCTTATGTGTTGCAGACTGCATACTTCCTCACTATGTCCTCCTGTGTGGAAGGGAGCTCTGTCAGCCCTCTTTTATAAGGGCACTAATCCCACTCATGAGGACTCTGCCCTCATGACCTAATTACCTCCCAAAGACCCTACCTCCTAACACCATCACCTTGGGGGGTAACTTCCTAACATAGGAATTTTGAGGGGGACACAAACATTGAGATCATAGCAAATATCATTTTTAAAATTAGAATGTTCCTCATTTTGGGTATCTCTGATGTTTCTTCGTGACTGGAATAGAAAATGAATCCTTGGCTGGAATACCATTTACATAGTATGTGTCCTGAGCATATCCATCTGGAGGCATTCAATATATATCTGCCCCAAAATAGAGATGTGAATTTTGGTCATTTAATCAACCCGTTGTCTTATTTCTCTACTAGATAGTAACTATTTTTCCCTTTAAAACTAACAAGCCATCTATGAAGAGACATTTTAAGATGATGCAAGTGTCCTGCTCCTTATCAAAATGTCCCCCTAGGTTTATCATCCATTGATGATACTTGCCTAACCAATCTCTACTATGGTTGCAACATGATTTTCCAACTGTAGCGTTCCCACCATGTTTTCTAGTTGGTACAGCCACCTACCATAAGCAAGAATCCTCCTTCTTCCCTGTCTATCTCTGTATCCCTCATCCAAATATCTATCTATCATCTATCTATCTATCTATCTATCTATCTATCTATCATCATCTATCATCTATCAATCTATCGATGTGTCTAACCATCTACCCACCATTTATCATCCACACATACTCATGGATTTCTATTTTTCAATAGTTTATAATTCACTTGCTTTTATTATTTCAGTGCTCAGATTGTTCCAGATTTGGACTACGGTAGCTCCTGTGTCTTTCTGAGCTTCTCTCATTTTGGAGAAACATTTCCTTACTTTCTAATCTAACACGGTATTTCAGCTCATCATATATCTTCCCAATTGTAGAATTCATTCCTTTCTCCAAGGATTCATGATTCTTTTTAATATGACATGGTGTTAGTGACCAAAATATGGATACTGTGTACATGCATTGCTACTGAAGATTTTGCTTTCAGGCCCTTTTGTGGACCTTGCTGGAAGCATGTGGATGTGTTACACATATACATGCATATATATATTTTATACTGATGTTTAAGAGTTCTTTAAAAATTTTTTTTAAAACATTTATTCATTTTTTGAGAGACAGAGAGAGACAGAGTGTGAGTTGGGGAGGGGCAGAGAGAGAGGGAGACACAGAATCTGAAGCAGGCTCCAGGCTCTGAGCTGTCAGTACAGAGCCCAATGCGGGGCTCGAACTCACAGATGGACCATGAGATCATTACCTAAGCTGAAGTCTGATGCTCAACTGACTGAGCCACCCAGACGCCCCTAAGAGTTCTTTATGTATATTAGGGAATATATTAGAATTTCATATATATTAAAAGTAGCTTCCTGGTTTATAATTTGCACTATATATAATTTTTCTTATTGTTTTATGATGTTTTGAAGTTTTGCTATAATTTTTTTTTAAATTCATAGTTTTATTAATCTAAGATTCTACAAATATTCACATATTTTGGTCATTTCATTAAAAAAATTTAAACCTCTGATTCACCTGTGATTCATTCTTACATATAACATAACAAATGTTATCTTTCCCTGAATATTTAGCAGGCTGTGTTAATAGCACTTATTAAGTATTTTATGCTATTAATGCTTATTGGCAAAGTCACTTTTATCATATTTGTCATATCACATATCATATTTGGTAATGTCACATTTATCATATGGTTTGTTTTTAGATTAAAAATTTTTTTTAATGTTTATTTTTGAGGGAGAGACAGAGAGACAGAGTGCAAACAGGGGAGGGGCAGAGAGAGTGGGAGACATAGAATCTGAAGCAGGCTCCAGGCTCTGAGCTGTCAGCCCAGAGCCCGATGTGGGGCTTGAACTCACCAACCGCAAGATCATGACCTAAGCGGAAGTCAGACGCTTAACCGGCTAAGCCACCCAGGCAGCCCTGCTTTTAGATTTTTTTTTAAGTTTATTTATTTTGAGAGAGAGTGTGTGCACAAGTGCATGTGAATGAGGGAGGGGCAGAGAGAGAGGGAGAGAGAGAATCTCAAGCTGTCAGCACAGAGCCTGAAGCTCGGCTTGATCTCATGAACCATGAGATCATGACCTGAGCTGAAACCAAGAATGGGATGGATGCTCAACCCACTGAGCCAGCCAGGCACCCCTGCGTCTTAGATTTTTAAGAATTCTCGTCCACTGATCTGTTTGTTTTGTCTCGTGCCATGACTGCACTGTGTTAAGTTTTCTAGCTTTACAGCTTTTTGTTGTCTGCAAAGCAAAATTCACATTCACTCATTGTTGTCATTGAGCCATTCCTCATGTTTGTCGAGTACTTCCTATGTGCCAGGCTTTGTTCTAAGCACCAACAATAGGATGCTGAGCAATGCGTTTGCTCTCTCACCTGTCTTAGAGAAGCATGCAGGCAGACAGGGGTCATTACCACTCTGCCCGATCAGTGGTACAAAGAGGAGGGGCAGAGCGCTATGGGATACACCTACCCGCCTTCCTGTCTTCATGTCCAGAGGCTCTGCTTTCCCTCCTATTACTGCAGATGGACCTTCTGCTCTTGTCTGAGGCCAACCCTCCACTCTGCACTGGATCCTTTCCCCTCTCACTCTCTCAAGGACTCATAGCAGCAATTCTTTCCTTGCTTTCCTTCTCTACTGGATTAGTCCCATTATGATGAGGGAAATCTTTTCCTTGTTTCATATTCTCTTCCAACTACCAACCATTTCTCTGCCTACCTGTATAGCAGAGTTATCCATATTCCAGTTCTCCTCCTGTTCCCTCTTGAAGCCACTCTAGTCAGTTGTTCATGTCATCACTTCACCAATACATCTCATGCCGAGGTCACCTGTGACCTCCGTGTTGCTAAATCCATTGGTCCATTCACATCGTCATACTGCTTGACCTACCGATGGCATCTGACGTGGTTGATGGCTTCACTGATATCCCATCGTTGCTGGCTTCTGGGACAGCACTCTCTTGGTTTTCCTTCTATCTTATTGGCTGCTACTTCTCAGAGTCCTTTGCTGTTTTCTCTTTATGTCCCCCTCTCTAGATGCTGGAGTGACCCAGGAATTAGACCTTAGACCTGTTTTTTTCTCTGCTCTCATTCCTTTGGTAATCATATTCAGTCTCAAGGTTTCAAATATCAGCTCTATAATGAAACTCTAAATTTGTATACCTAGATCAGGCTTCTCTTCTGAGTTCCAGAATTACATATCTACTTTCTTCTTTACATCTAACTTAGTACCAGCTAACATACCCCATTATTTAATTTTTTAAATCTATTTGTGTATTTGCTTATTTCCCACTAGACTGCAGGTTCCATAGGGCAGAGTTTTTTTTTTTTTTTGTGTCTGTTTATTCAAGGTTGTTAATACAGCTCCCGGAACAGTATGTAGTGTATAGCAATTCTTCAATAAATATTTGTTGAATGAATGAATGTCCAAAATATTTGAATTGATTATGTTCTGAAGTTCCCCCAATTTCTTACAATAAAGATTTCAAAATCTTTTATTTCAAAAGGGGTAATCCCTTTTATTGTAAGCTACTGAGTTTATTTGTTCTCTGGTATTTTTTTTTTTGGCTCATCTTTATAGAGGGAACAGTGTTTGGCCAATGCTTAAATAATAATAGGTTTGATCTTTTATTACATTATGGATGCCCATTTCAAATATTTCGTGTCAAGTGAGAGGAGAAGAGAATAGTTTGATTTGATTGGGGGTTATTTTTCCACAGTTACAACTGCCCGTGTAGGAAAGAAAGAGAGCTCACTTGGAAGCGGCCAAGGGCAGGACCATCCCGGTGGTGCTGAAGGTTTTTTTTTTTTTTTCTTTTGTTATCGTTATGGAAGTAGCAGCAGGAATAACGAAAATGAGGTCAATAACAATTGTTAGCACTTACTGGGTGCTTCACTGAGTGCCAAGCACTGGGATCAGGCTTGATATATATCCTCTCACTTAAACCTTATAAATTACCTTAAGAGCCATGTACTATTATGATTCCACCTTCAGAGGCAGAACTGAGACTTGGATATATTAGGTAATGCAGTAGCCAGCCTCCAATGGTGCTCAATGATCTCCACCTCCTGGTGGTTATATACTTGGGTAGTTCCCTCTTGCCCACAGGGCTGACCTGTGGGACCAATAACATACAGCAGAAGTGAGGGTATTTTTCTTCTGAGATGAGGTAAAAAAAGATTCTGGCTTCTTTCTTGCACACTGTCTTGCTCTCTTTCAATCTCCGATCATTTGTTCTGGGGAAAGTGTTCTTAGGATACTCAAGCAGCCTAGAGGTTAAAGAACACTGCCCAACAGCCAGTGAGGAGCAGAGACCTGCCAACAACCACAGAAATGAGCTTGGGAATGGATTCTCCGGCCCCATTTGAGCCTTCAGATGTAGCCCTGTCTCGTGGCTTGATGACAACCTTGTGAGAGATCCTGAGCCCAAACCACCCAGCTGTGCTGCTTCCGGATTCCTGAACTTCCAAAACTTTTTGAGATAAAGAATGATAATTATTTTAAGCCATTAAATGTTGATATTGTGTGTTATGCAGCAGTAATCGCTTCTTGGCCTTTTGGCTAAGATCAAGTGTTATGCAGCAGTAGATGGCCCGTATCGGAAAATGGCTCAGGAACACACTGTTGATAAGTGGTGGAGCAAAAATTGCCTCTTGGGTTTGTCAGGTTTCAGAGCCCAAGTTCTTCACCACTGAGCCCCAGTGCCATGGCAATAGTCACAGTATCCAACCTTTTCATATCGGGTCCATTGTGAAGTGCAACTGAGTCTTGGAGTTTGCTCTGGCCTGTGGGACTGAGAACTGAGCCCAAGACTTCAAAAGGCATCTTTCCCTCAATCTCCGTGGGGATTCATCTTTTATCTATTTTAAGTTCCCTAAATTATTATTGTTTTTTTTTTAACTTTTATTTATTTTTATTCAAGTATAATTAACATGCAGTGTTATAATAGCTTCAGGTGCACGATATACTGATTCAGCAATTCTGTACGTTACTCAGTGCTCATAAGACAAATGTACTTTTCATCCCCTTTAACTATTTCTCCCCCCCCCCTCTTCTTCCCCCCCCCCCCCCCCCCCCCCCCCGCAGCTGGCAACCATTAGTTTGTTCTCTGTGGTTTGAGGTTTGAGTCTGGTTTTTTATTTGTCTCTTTTTCTCCTTCTTTCTTTGTTTTGTTTTTTAAATTCCACATAGGAGTGAAATCATATGGTATTTGTCTTTCTCTGACTGACTTATTTCAGTCAACATTATACCATCTAGGTCCATTCATGTTGTTGCAAGGGCAAGATGTGATTCTTTTCCTTTATGACTGAATAATATTTCATGGTATATATATGTATATGTATACATATATATATATCACTATATACATACGACTTCTTTATCCATTCACCTATAGATGGACATTCAGGCTGCTTCCATGTCTTGGCTATTGTAAATAATACTGTGATAAACATAGGAGTGCATATATGGTAAACAGACACATGAAAAGATGCTCAGCATCACTCATCATCAGGGATATGCAAATCAAAACCATAATGAGATATCACTTTATTCTTCTCAGATTGGCTAAAATAAAAAACATAAGAAATAACAAGTATTGTAGAGGACGGGGAGGAAAAAATAACCCTAGTGCACTGTTGGTGGGAATGCAAGCTGGTGCTGTCACTGTGGAAGACGGTGTGGAGGTTCCTCAAAAAATTAAAAATAGAACTACCATATGATCCAGTAATTCCATTATTGGGTATTTACCCAAAGGAAATAAGAACACTAATTTGAAAAGATACATGTATCCCTGAATTATGTCTATAAGCATTTCTAGAGAGCACATTTAAGGTATGGGTTGTGACCTCCAAATTAAACTGGATGCCCAGATTTTCTTTTTGGATGGGGAGTTGTTAAACTTTTTCATAAAGGACCACACAGTGAATATTTTAGGCTTTGCAGGTACAATAGAGTTTTAAAAAATGCTGTCTTGACTGAGTTTTGAGGCCTTGTCTAGGAACTGGTAGATTCTTCTGCTTCAGCAGCTATCTGAGTCTATGCCCCCAACTACAGACCTCATTGTCTCTCATACACTGGGCCACTGTATCCCCACCCAGGGCCAGATCCTTGGCAGCCTAGGAGAGCTCCAATACCTCAGAGCCCCTGCAGTGATTCAGATTAGCCAATCTTAAGCCTGCCTACCCAGCTTTATCCTTTCCTTTCCATGGAAACCATGATAAAGGTGCTTGCCCACACTTTCCCTCATCCTTCTGCCTTGTGGTTGACCCTGGTGCTTCCCCTGAGTACCCGAGTGGCCCTGCAAGGTGTACCTCTCAGCCCCCGGAACTGTATCACAATTGTAAAACTCTTTCCAGTTTCTTTCTTGATCTGCATCTGACCCCACCATACCTCACCCAGAGCAATATGGTTAAAAGAGCTACTCAACTCTGTCAGTGTAGTGCCAAAACAGCCAGTGTGAATGAGTGGGTACGATTGTGTTCCAATAAAACTTTATTTATAAAAATAGGTGGTGGGCCACGTTTGGCTGTTGGGCTGACCTCTTCTTTAGAACATCCTCACAGGTGTCGATTTTTCTGATCAGTTTAATATATTTCAGTTAAAGAGTAAATCTTTCCAAGCTGTCAGTTAGTTGACTTTGAAAGGCCTTGCAAAAGCTTGAAAGGAACTTTCTATTCTGTGAACTGCTGTGTTGTAGCTCTGATGCCTGCATGTGTTGTAGTCCATTATTATCGTATTATGCTTAATATGATTTTAGAAGGACAGTAATAAAAGGGTGCCTGGGTCGGTTAAGCCTCCAGCTCTTGATCTCAGCTCGGGTCTTGATCTCAGGGTTGTAAGTTCAGGCCCTACATTGGGACCTTAAAAAAAAAAAAAAAAGACAGTAATAAAAATGTAACTGCCACAATGAAAGCTGGCTGCTGTGCCCAATGCTTTATATTCATTACCACTATTCATTCTCTTAAGGACAACACTGTTTCCTCATTTTACAGATGATAAAACTGAGGCTTAGAGAAACCCAAAGAAATATCTCCACCAAGTGGTGGAGACTGCAGTCAATTCAGGTAGTCTGACTTTAAAAAATCATGTTTTTAACCCCGTTATGCAATTACATTTCTGAGATTCCCTTATCTCCTTTAAAGCAGGTAAAAGCCATTAAAAAATGTCTAATGGCTTCAATAATGATTATTTAATATATTATTTCTTTGATTAAATAACTTTTAATTTTAGGTATCCCCAAAAGGATAGACATACTTTTTTCATAATTGGATGTTGTACAAAGTGACAGGATTGATCCTTGTATTCGTTCTAGTTCATAATAGAATATATTAGTTTAGTTGGAATTGTTAATTTTCCCTTGGGGAGGATCAAGTGCCCAAGGCGCTGATTGATAAATCAATAAATCTTTAGTGAGTCTGGTAAATCAACTGTCACACATATGTCAACCTTTTCTCCGGAGTATAGATTTTACCCAGGGACAAGTGTGTTTATTCCTTTCCATTGTTTTCTCCCTCAAAATTGTATCACACGCAGGTATTTAAACAAATCCCTAAGATTGCAAGCCTTTCCCCTTCTTTTTCCTTAAAAAAAAAAAATAGCAATAGGGATCCTGCTTTTTCAGCTATTTTAGGGAAAGAACTCAGTTGTTTGCATATTTGCATCGCAACCTCTAACCTCTCCTGAGGACACATGGCTGTCTGACTATTAAGCCCACAGGCACAGTGCTGGGACTGTGGATTAAGCCTCTGAATGCTGACTAGTTTTCTGCAGCATTCCCAGCATGTGTGAAGAATGTGTTTGTAGCTGGGAGGCAAACAGAACATCCAAAGCCGGAGCAAGAATTTTGAAAAATAGTTGTCTTTTGTATAAATTTATTTTGCTGTTAGTGTTTTATTTTTTGCCCGTTTCATTATTCCTTATTTCTAGTTTCTTTTAAAATAGCTGAGTTTTGTTTGATATTCTCCTGACCAAAGTTTTGGTCACTTGTTGTTGAATGAATGCTACAGTCTTGATTTTTAAATGTTCTTTGTTTCTTTGTCATTTAAATACCAAGCCATTGATGGGTGGCTCAGCTATTTCCCCCTCACCCCCACTCCCCGTGGTGGAGAAAGCCTGGTGCTTTCCACACAAGATGTCTGCGTGGCCTTCCCTCTATAGAAATAAGGGCCCTGTTGGAAACACAGGAGGTACTGGAAAGCAGCCCCTCAGGTCTGTAGCACATATAAGAACAGCATGGCTTTGGGCTGTGGATTTATTCCTCTAACAGTTTAAGTTATTATTGTGCTTATGTTTAGGTTAAAAAAAAACCCACAACCAAATGTGTTCTCTTAGCTGGCTCTTTATTCTTTTAGCGAAGAAGCATATTTTGAAGAGGGTGAATTATATTTGGCTAGAAAAAAACCAAACTAATTTGATGATTTGGCACGTTGTCATTAAAGGTCACTGGTAGTAATTTATGGAGAACCTCCTTTTTTGCCACTGGAGGTGGGGAAGGTGAGGCAGGGTCCAAAGTGAAGCCAAATCCAGCTTCTGCCCACAGGAGCCCGAGATACAAGATGGAATAAAGAGAATGCCCGAGGATTTACCCATCAGTGAAAGTACCCTGTTTGAAGGGTTATGGACAAGGTAGCACTGGAGATGAACCTTGAGGGACTGATGGCATTTCAACAATTAGCTACAGTTATCCTAGTTGTAAAATCACAGGGGAAGGAGAGAGAGAGAGAGAGAGAGAGAGAGAGCACGCTCTTGAGCACATGAGAGGAAAGGAGAGGGAGGAAGAGGGAGAAAGACACAGACACTGTCTGTGTGTCTGTCTGTCTCTGTGGGGAATAATTAGCTATTCATTTGAGCTGGCCCAAGTGTAGGGGAGCAATGGGAGATGATTTTCTAAAAATAATTTAAATTTAAGTCTCATAATTTGTTAGGTCTTTAGGAGAAGAGCAATGTATATTTTCCTTTCATATGCAGTAAAATTAGATTCTTGTCTGTAGGGATGATGGTTAAATTTATTATAAAGTTAATGCCAAATCCATTGTTAGCTATTTTGTAAATCGTAATGTGACTGACACATAATGAGCTCTATGTTGTAATTCTTTAAAATAGTTACAATAATGCTGCCCTCTAGGTCAGTGTCGTGGTGCGGTGAAATTCCAGCACATAGCCTGTGCTTTATAAATCTCTTTATTATTTGCTGGTACATTTAAACTGGGAATTGATCCCTAGTCTAGGCCAAACGTCAGGATTGGCAGCAAGGAGTTTTAACTATATCATGGTTTTGAGAGGCAGCTTTGATATTCTGTTGGAATGAGCTAAAACATTTCACTTATAGAGCAAGAAATGGGTCCGATGAAATTGCCTTTCTACTAGAAGTATTCCGCTAATTGGGACTTTTTTGTTGTATCACGTTATTAGAAAACACAACAAATCACATTGCATATTCTTTTTATCTTTTGTATGTTTTTGGGTGAGAAACTAGTATTACTTTGAACACATGCTTTGTAAACATTCTACTGTGCTGATAGGTGGGGCCAGGGAAATAAATTGAATGGGAGAGAGGTTTAAAAAACAAATGGGTTAATATCGCTGTTTGTGGGGCATCTGGGTGGCTTAGTTGGTTAAGCATCTGGCTCTTGGTTTTGGCTCAGGTCATGATCTCTCGTTTCGTGGATTTAAGCCCCTCATTGGTCTCTGCACTGGCAGTGTGGAGCCTGCTTAGGATTCTGTTTCTCTGTCTCTCTCTGCCCCTTCCCTGCTCGCTCTCTCTGTCTCTCTCCAAATGAATAAACTAAAAAAAAAAAATATGCTGTTTGTAAATGAAATAGATTAGTATTTGAAGATAATACATTATTGGCTTGTAATTGACCAATATTATCTAGTAGTGTTCCTGAGGAATTATTAGTAACAGAATTGTGGCACACCTCTAGAATCCATCATGGTGGTTTAGTATACAAATGAATCACTTGGGAAGTTTAAAGAGAAGCTTCCCAGCTCTGAACTAGACATTTTGCTTCCATAATCCTGGAATGGGACCCATAAATGTGCATTTCTAACCACTGTCCCAGTTGATTGAGAAATTCTTGCTGGAATATAGGTGCTTTAATAAAGCCCCGTGCGTAGTATTGAATACCTGCTCAATGAACATGTGTAGGGTTTGGGCTAACAATGGTGGTAAGCTGTATCAGGTGATGGTATAACCTGTCTCAGTGCAATAAGCCAACATCATTGATGTCAATACTTTTGGGTTTTCTAAGTATAGATCATTTATAGTTAATGACAGTTTCCTTACTCCCCCCTCCCCCCCACCTTTACATGCTTTTCTCTGCTGGCTAGAGTATAGCAATGAGCAGAAGCAGTAATGGGGGACACCAGTGAATTATTTTTCTTTTCTTTCAGTTTTATTGAGATGTAATTGACATACATCACTGTGCAAGTTTAAGGCGTACAGCATAGAGGTTTGACTTATGTATATTTTGAAATGATTACCACAATAAGTGTGGGTAGCATACATCATCACATATGGGTACAATAAAAAGCAAAAAAAGAAAAAAAGGCTTATTTTCTCCTTGTGATGAGGACTCTTAGGATTTACTCTCTTAACAACTTTAATATAGTAGTGTTAGCTGTAGTTATCATATGCTGTACCTCCCCAGGACTTATTTATCTTATAACTAGAAGTTTGTACCTTTTGATCATTTTCCTCCAATTCTTCCCTTCCTCTGCTCTCATCTCTGGTAGCCACAAGTCTGATTATCTGATTTCATTTTCTATGAGGGTTTTTTGTTTTTTTTTTTTTTTTTTTTTTTTTTTAAGATTCCACATACAAATGAGATAACATGTATCTGTCTTTCTTCATCTGGCTTATTTCAATCAGCATAACGCCCTCAAGTTCCCATCCATGTTGTCACAAATGGCAAGATCTCATTGTTTTTAATGGCCGAGTGTGTATCTATTTTCATTGTGTATATACACCACAACCTTATCCATTCATCCATTGATGGGCACTTAGGTTGTTTCCATGTCTTGGCTATCGTAAATAATGCTGCTGTGAACATGGGGATACAAACCTCTTTTTGAGTTAGTGTTTTCATTTCCTTTGGATATATATATTCCTGGAAATGGAAAGAAGTGCTGGATTATATAGTGTGTGTGTATATATATATATGTGTGTGTGTGTGTGTGTGTGTTTGTGTGTGTGTGTGTGTGTGTATGTGTGTGTATATATGTATATAGTTTATTTTATTTAAGTTTTTATGTATATATATGTATATAATTTATTTTATTTAAGTTTTTAAAAATCTTTATTCATTTTTAGGAGAGAGACAGAGCACAAGCAGGGAAGGGATAGAGAATGAGGGAAACACAGACTCTGAAGCATGCCCCATGCTCTGAGCTGTCAGCACAGAGCCTGACATTTTGGATTCATGAACCCCAAGATCATGACCTGAGCCAAAGTCAGACATTTAACTGACTGAGCCACCAAGACACTCCTAATTTTTTTTTTTTGTATTTTATTTTAGAGAGAGAGAGAGAGAGAGAGAGAGAGAGAGCGAGCAGGGTATAGGGGCAGAGAGAGAATTTTTTAAATATTTATTTATTTATTTATTTTGAGAGAGAGAGAGAGAGAGAGAGAGAGAGAGAGAGAGAGAGAGGAAAGGGCAGACAGGGAGAGAGAGAGAATCCCAAGCAGGCTCCACACTGTTAGTGCAGAGTCCGACGCGGGACTTGATCCCATGAAACCTGGAGACCATGACCTGAGCTGAAATCAAGAGTCAGTCGCTCAACTGACTGAGCCACCCAGGCGCTCTGGTAGTTCTATTTTTAACTTTGGAGATCCTCCATACTGTTTCTACAGTGGCTGCACCAATTTACATTCCCACCAAGAGTGTATTAGGGTTCCTTTTCTCCACATCATGGCCAGGATTTGTTTTCTCTTATCTTCTTGATGATAGCCAATCTGACAGGTGTGAGGTTATATTTCCCTGTGGTTTTGATTTGCATTTGCCTGATAATTAGTGATGTTGAGGATCTTTTCATGTACTCATTGGCCTTTCATATAAGTGACTTATTCTTGATCCTAAAAAGAAAACTTGTCATTTTATCACTGCACATGATGTTACCAATAGCTTCTTCATAATAATCTCTATCAGATGAAGGGACAAACATCACACTTAATGAGTGGACATGGAAGCTTTCTCTGAGGTGTCCTCTTATAATAACACTTTTTCCTTTAAGTTATATTTTGTCTGGTAATAGAATAACTACTCCAGCTTTCTTTCAGCTATTATTTATATACTAGGTAAATTTTCCATTCTTTTGCTTTCAGCATTTTTATATCCTTATGTTTTAGATGTGTCTGTTATGATCGATGTATGATTAGATTTATTTGATCTTTGCTGTCTTTTAGTTCATTTACTTTATTTATTTATTATTAAAGTTTATTTTTGAGAGAGACAGAGCGTGAGTGGGGGAGGGGCAGAGAGAGAGGAAGACACAGAATCCGAAGCAGGCTCCAGGCTCTGAGCTGTCAGCACAGAGCCCGATATGGGGCTCGAACTCATAAACAGTGAGATTATGACCTGAGCCAAAGTCAGACGCTTAACCGACTGAGCCACCCAGGTGCCCCTTAGTAAATTTACTTTAAAGTGAATACTGGGGCACCTCGGTGGCTCAGTCGGTTGGGCGACCGACTTCGGCTGGGGTCATGATCTGCAGTCTGTGGGGTCAAGCCCCGCGTTGGGCTCAGTGCTGACAGCTCGGAACCTAGAGCCTGCTTCGGATTCTGTGTCTCCCTCTCTCTCTGCCCCTCCCCTGCTCATGCTCTGTCTCTGTCTCAAAAATAAATAAAAAAATAAAAACATTAAAAAAAATAAAGTGAATACTGATATTTTGGGGTTCAAATCTTGGCTTTCTGTTTCTGTCACCTGTTCTTTCTATTCTTATTTTCTTCTGACTTCTTTTGGACTGATTTTTTTTTAACAAAATGATTTCCTCACCTTCTCTGCTATCCTCAGATTGGAAATTGTATATTATTTCTACAGCAGTTACCCTAAAAATTCAAAATTAGTCTACAAGTTGTCTAAGTATAATGTTAATCACAGCCTTTAGTGTTCACCTGAACAATACAGCTATTTTCAAGCATACTAATTCCATTTATCTTCCATTCTTTCTTTTATGCTATTATTATTTATTTCAATCCCACAAGGCATTTTTACAAATACTTTTTAAAGTTGGTGTTCGTTTACCCTTACCCACATATTCATCACTTTATTTTTCATCCCTTCTTGCATCTCTGACATTCCATATGAGATCATTTCTCTTCTGCCTAAAATTTATATTTAAAAATGGCCTTTGGTTTAAGTCTGCCAATCATGAATCCTCCTTATTTTTGTTTGCCTAAAATGTCTTTATTTCAACTTTATGCTTTATTTTGACTTTTTGTCTTGGCATAAATTCAGACTTGCATAAAAATTTTAAGAATAGTGCAAAGAATTCCCAATACCCTTTACCCAGATTCCCCAAATGTAATATTAATAACTTTGTTTTATCCTTCTCTCTGTCTGGATGTGTGTGTGTGTGTGTGTGTGTGTGTGTGTGTGTTTCCCTTACTGTAATTTTCCTCCTTTAAATTAATAAATATCTCCTGGAGAGTACATTGAATCTATATAAATATCCTGTTACTCAAACTTCTACTTATTAGTTTTAGCCCATTAATCATTCTTGCTTGAATCAATTAATATTAATTATGACTTTCACATGGTGATTTTCTAATTCCATTATTGTTTCTATATTTGTTAGCTCTAGTGCTGTCTATCTATCTATCATCTGTCAATCTTCATAGAATTTTTGATAGGTTATAATTCTTTATTATAAATGTTATTTATTTTGATGCTCAGATTGTCTCAGATTTGTCCACTGGGAACCCCTTTCCCCCCAGTAGAAAAAAGAAACTAGCTCCTGTGTCCTATTGACATATTCCTATTATTCTTTGAGGACTTTCTTTTTAAAAATTGTGGTAAAAGAAACACATACACACACACACACACACACAAAAGATAAAATTTACTTGTTTAACCATTTAAGTGTACAATTCATTGGCATTAATTGCATTCACAGTGCTGTGCAAACATCATTACTGTCTATTTCCAAAACTTTTTCATCACCCTAAACAGAATCTCTGTACCCATTCCCGTCTCCCGCAGCCCCTGTTAGCCTCCCATCTACTTTCTGTACCTACAGTTTGCCTACTCTAGATATTTCATATACGTGGAATCATATTATATTTGTTCCTTTGTATCTGCCTTGTTTCAATCAGCATGTTTTCAAGGTTCATCCATGTTGTAGCATATATCAGACTTAATTCATTGTTATAGTGAATAATATTCCATCAGATCTATATGCCACATTTGTATTTGCCACCATTCATCTGCTGGTGGACAACTGGATTGTTTCTACTTTTTGGCCCTTTCTACTTTATGTTTCTAAGAGTTCTGTAGTTGTCTTTGGTTTAGTCTTTGATCCATTTTGAGTTAATTTTTGTATATGGTATAAGGTACGTTTCAACTTTATTCTGTTGCAGGTGGCTATCCAGTTTGAAGAGTGCCATTTTTTTGAAAAGACTGTCCTTTTCCCCAAACTTGTCTTTACAACTTTTTAAAAATCAGACCATATATATGAAGGTTTATTTCTGGGCTCTCTATTCCACTTGTCCATATGTCTGTCTTTATGCCAGCATCACACTTTTTTGATTATCTTTCCTTTGTAGTTAAGGTTTGAAGTTGGGAAGTGTGAATACTCCAACAATTTCATTTTAAAGATTGTTTTGACTTTTGGGGGTCCCGTCAAGTTCCATATGAATTTAAGGATTGACTTTACCTATTCTACAAAAAATGCCAGTGGAATTTTGATAGGAATTGTGTTGAATTATAAATCACTTTGGGTAGTATTGTCATCTTAGCAATAGTAAGTCTTCCGATTATGAACATGGATGTCTTTCATTTATTTATGGCTTCTCTAATTTCTTTCAGCATTGTTTGATAGTTTTCAGCATACAAGTCTTTTTCTTCTTTGGTTAAATTTCTTCCTAAGTATTTATTATTTTTGGTGGTTGTTATAAATGGAAGTGGTTTCTTAATTTCCTTTTCAGATTGTTCATTGCTAGTGTGTAGAAATGTAACTGACTTGTATATGTTGATTTTGTATCCTTCATCTTTGCTGTACTCATTTATTAAATCTAATAGGGTGTGTGTGTGTGTGTGTGTGTGTGTGTGTGTGTAATATTAGGATTTTTTTTATATGAGATCATGTCATCTGTGAACAGAGATAATATTACTTCTTCCTTTTTATTTGGAGCCTTTTATTTCATTTTCTTGCCTAATTGCTTTGGCTAGAACTTCCAGTACTATGTTGAATAGAAGTGACAAAAATGAGCATCCTTGTCTTGTTCCTGATCTTAGAGGAAAAGTTTTTAGTTTTCCACTGTTGAATATGATGTTAACTGTGGGTTTTTCATATAAACCCTTTATTGTGTTGAAGAAATTTTCTTTTATTCCTAGTTTACTGTGTATTTTTATCATGAAAATTGTTGAATTTTGTCAAATGTGTTTCTGCATCAATTAAAATGATCATGTTCCCCCTGCTTCATTCTATTAATGTGACGTCTTACATTGATTAATTTTCATATATCGAATCATCCTTGCCTACTGGGAATAAATCACCCTTGGTCATAATGTATAATCCTTTAAATATGCCTCTGAATTTAGTTTGTTATATTTTGTTGAGGATTTTTGCATCAATATTCATAAGGGATAATGGTCTATAATTTTCTCTTCTTGTAGTGTTTTTGGAATTAGGAAGTATTCCCTCTTTTTCAGCTGTTTTGAAGAGTTTGGCAGGATTGATGCTATTTCCCTCAATTTTTTTTAAATTAAAAAAGTTTTTAAGTAATTTATTTATTATTTAATTTACATCCAAGTTAGTTAGCATATAGTGCAACAATGATTTCAGGAGTAGATTCCTTAATGCCCCTTACCCATTTAGCCAATCCCTCCTCCCACAACCCCTCCAGCAACCCTATGTTTGTTCTCTATATTTAAGAGTCTCTTATGTTTTTGTCCCCCTCCCTGTTTTTATACTATTTTTGCTTCACTTCCCTTATGTTCCTCTGTTTTGTCTCTTAAAGTCCTCATATGAGAAAAGTCATATGATATCTGTCTTTCTCTGACTAATTTCAGTTAGCATAATACCCTCTAGTTTCATCCACATAGTTGCAAATGGCAAGATTTCATTCTTTTTGATTGCCGAGTAATACTCCATTGTTTATATATACCACATCTTCTTTATCCATTCATCCATCTATGGACATTTGAGCTCTTTCCATACTTTGGCTATTGTTGATGGCTGGTATAAACATTGGGGTGCATGTTCCCCTTCAAAACAGCATACCTGTATCCCTTGGATAAATACCTAGTAGTGCAATTGCTGGGTCATAAGGTCGTTCTATTTTTAATTTTTTGAGGAACCTCCATAGTGTTTTCCAGAGTGGCTGCACAAATTTGCATTCCCACCAGCAGTGCAAAAGAGATCCTCTTTCTCCACATCCTCACCAACATCTGTTGTTACCTGAGTTGTTAATGTTAGCCATTCTGACAGGTGTGAGGTGGTGTCTCATTGTGGTTTTGATTTGTATTTCCCTGATGATGAGTGATGTTGAACATTTTTTCATGTGTCGATTAGCCATCTGGATGTTTTCTTTGGAGAAGTGTCTATTCATGTCTTTTGCCCATTTCTTCACTGGTTTATTTATTTTTTGGGTGTTGAGTTTGATAAATTCTTCATAGATTTTGGATGCTAACCCTTTATCTGATACGTCATTTGCAAATATCTTCTCCCATTCCACTGGAGATGGAATGCCTTTTAGTTTTGCTGATCGTTTCCTTCGCTGTGCAGAAGCTTTTTATTTTGATGAGGTCCAATAGTTCATTTTACTTTTGTTTCCCTTGCCTCTGAAGATGTGTTGAGTAAGAAGTTGCTGCGGCTGAGGCCAAAGAAGTTTTTGCCTGCTTTCTCCTCGAGGATTTTGATGGCTTCCTGTCTTATGTTTAGGTCTCTCATCCATTTTGAGTTTATTTTTGTGTATGGTGTAAGAAAGTGGTCCAGGTTCATTTTTCTGCATGTCGCTGTCCAGTTTTCCCAGCACCATTTGATGAAGAGACTGTCTTTATTCCATTGGATATTTTTTCCTGCTTTGTCAGAGATGAGTTGGCCATATGTTTGTGGGTCCATTTCTGGGTTCTCTATTCTGTTCCATTGATCTGAGTGTTCTTGTGCCAGTACCATACTGTCTTGATGATTACAGCTTTGTAATACAGCTTGAAGGCCAGGATTGTGATGCCTCCTGCTTTGGTTTTCTTTTTCAAGATTGCTTTGGCTATTCAGGGTTTTTTCTGGTTCCATACAAATTTTAGGATTGTTTATTCTAGCTCTGTGAAGAATGCTAGTGTTATTTTGATAAGGATTGCAAAAAAAAATTTTTTTAATGTTTATTTATTTTTGAGAGAGAGAGAGAGAGAGAGAGAGAGAGAGAGAGAAGGCACAAGTGGGGGAGGGGCAGAGAGTGAGGGAGACACAGAATCTGAAGCAGTCTCCAGGCTCCAAGCTGTCAGCACAGAACCCGATGCAGAGCTCGAACCCACTTGCCATGAGATTATGACTTGAGCTGAAGTTGGATGCTTAACCCACTAAGCCAACCAGGTGCCCCATCCCTCAATTTTTTTAATGTTTATTTATTTTTGAGACAGAGAAAGAGCATGGAAGAGGGGCAGAGAGAGAGGGAGCATAGCTCTGTCAGCACAGAGCCCAACATGGGGCTCGAATTCATGAGCTATGAGATCATGACCTGAGCTGAAATCAAGAGTCAAACACTTAAATGACTGAGCCATCCAGGTGCCTCATTTCTCTCAATTTTTCAGAGATCTTTATATAATAGGGATACTGCTCTTTTATCTGTAGTATATTGCAAATGTTTTCCCCCAGTTTATTCTGTTGACTTTGTTTATGGTAAAACCATGCATGAATTAATATATGATATGTATATTATATAATACATATAATATATTAATATATATTAATTATATGTTATAATTAATATAGTAATCATATATAACATATATGGTTAATATATAATATACATATAATATATACAAATTTATCAATTTTTTTGTGTTATAGAATTGGGATTTGGGCTGTAGTGAGAAAGCCTTTTTCCAAACTCAAGTTCAAGCAAGTCACCATGTACTTATATGGTTTCATTTTTATATTTAGATGCCTGATACTTTTAGAATTTGTGTGGGGCATGGATCTAATTTAATTTTTTTCTAGGTGGTTAATCAGTTGTCCTAGTACCATTCATTAAAAAGTCCATCTTGCCCACGGAGTGGTTTGAAATGCCACCTTCATTATATCTAAAGTTTTGTGTGTATTTGTGTCTATTTCCAGCTTTCTGTGCTATACCACTGGTCTGTCTATTCATATGTACCATACTACCTTAAGTACAGAATCTTTATAGTATATTTTAATATCTGGTAGCACTAGTCCTGGTAGCATTTGTCTGTCTGTTCCTTTCCTTTTCTTTTTGTTTCTTTCCTTTCCTTTTTCTTTCTCCCTTTCTTCCTCTCTTTCTATCTCCCTTTCTCTTTCTTTCTTTCTTTCTTTCTTTCCTTCTTTCTTTCTTTCTTTCTTTCTTTCTTTCTTTCTTTCTTTCTTCTCTTCTGCTTATTTTCAAAGACTTTAGTTTTTTAGAGCAGTTTTAGATTCACAGCAAAATTGAGAGGAAGGTTCAGAGATTTCCCATATATCCCCTGACTCTGCACATGCACAGCATCCTCCATTACCCAACATTCCCCACAAGAATGGTACAATTTTTACATTGATGAAGCTACATTGACACATTATAATCAACCTAAATTCATAGTTTACATTAGGGTTCATTTTTGGTGTTGTACATTCTCTGGGTTTGGACAAATGTGTAATGACATGTATCCGTTATTATTGAATCATACAGAGTATTTTCACTGCCCTGAAAATTTTCTGTGCTTTACTTATAGCATTGAGTTTTTAGTATATTCCTATTTTTTTTTTTTACTTTTTAAGTTTTTTTTGTATCAAGGTTAGTGTCATCTTGCCTACTTCCATAAGAAACAGCTCACTGGGTTTTTTGTTTTTGTTTTTTTAATTTATTTTTTCCTGGGACTGCATTAAAGTTTTAAAATAATTTAGGTAGAAATGACATCTTTATGATATTTTCCTATCCTTTCTAACCACAAAGGATGTTCTTAGAAAGGGTGTCTTCCTATCTGTTCAAGGCTACTTTTATGTCTTTCAGGAGTGTTTTATAAATTTCCTTATATAGGCTTTACAGATTTCTTGTTAAACCTATTCCTACGTATTTTATCTTTGTTGTTGCTGTAAGTAGAATTTTCTCTACTGTTCATCAGTATTCTTGAAGACTATTTTTTTTTCCTGGATGTAAACAGAGGCAACATATGAAGATGTAATGGCTTTATACCATTATGGTGGGTTGCTGGTTATTTCTTTCAGCACATTGACGATATCACTGTGCTGTCTCCTAGCATCCATATTTTCTCTTGAGATATTAGCAGTCAGGTTAGCTGTTGCTCCTTTGAAGATTATGTCTTCTTTTCTCTGGCTCCTTTTAAGACTTTTTTCTCTTTGATTTTTTTTTTTTTTGTAGTTTCACTATGATGTACCTAGATGTGGATTTAAAAAATATGTATTCTGTTTGGGCTTTGTTAAACTTTGTGAGGTTATGGATTGGTGAATTTCATAAGTTCTAGGAAATTCTCAATCATTGTATCTTCATATATTGCCTCTGTTTATTCTGTCTATACTCTTATCTGGAATTTTGATTAAATGCATATTAGACTTTCTCACTGTATTCTCTGGGTCTTGTTCCTTTTCATCTATATTTATATATGGGTGAAATTTATATATGTTATATGCTTTGTTTTGGAGAGTTTCTTTGGGACTTATCTTTTGGTTTGTCAACGATCTCTTCAGCTGTGTGTAATTTGCTGTTAAATCTGTCCATTGAACTTTTGATTTTGCTTATTGTTTTTCAGTTGTACAACTGCCATTCAATTTCTTTTCACTTCCGTGGTGCCACTTTTTAAAGGATGCAACCCCCTAATGACGTTTTCAAGTTTTTCTATTATGTCTTTGATCATAGTAAAAATAGTGATTTTATAGTCTGGGTATGAAAACCCTAATATCTAAGACTCTAGTGTTGAAGTCTTTCTATTCTCTCCCTCTCTCTTTTCTGCTGGTTCTTTCTTATAAGGCCCCTTTCCTCCCTTGTATGCTTAGTTCTCTGTATTCTGGTCATTATATTTGAAAACGTAAGTGTAGGAAAGTTTTGAGATACAGGATAATTGAATCTTCTTCCAGAGAGAATTTTTGTTTGCTTATATCAGTGGTCTGGGTACCTTGCTAGTTTAGGACCACCTTATAGCAAGATCAAGGCCTGAGGTTCCTGGAATCATCCTGATGAAGCAAAGTCTTGAGGTCTTGTCTCAGCTTAAAGTGGAGGATTGCTTATATGACTTTCTGCTCTGCGTGGATCTTGTGATTTCATTTTCTCTCCTTCGTTTCATAACTATACCTAAGTGTTTGTATTCTTATCCTATGAATTGTTAAATGCCATCCAGATAAAAGGCATATCGAATGCTGGGTTACTTCTCTAGGTTCTAGCCTCTTAGATTTTGGTTCAATAATTCTTCATTCTCTTTTTAGCTGGCCTCTGCTTTCGAGAAGATTTTTAAAAATCATGTTTAATTCAGCTTTATTAGTTGTCCTTGAAGAATTGTTTTGAATTACCTAACCTGTGCATCTGTATTCTTGTGACTTCATGGGTCACTTTTGGGGACTATCTTTTGTTGAGAGCATCCAATTTTATGGCATTGTGGTTTAGAATATGCTTTATTTGATATAATTTTTTTCAGACTGTCTTTGTGATATGGTGTATTTTTTGTTGTTGTTATCTACTTCATGCTGGTAGAAAATAATGTGTTTTCTGTGATTGTCAGGTACAAGGTTCTATGTCTTTCGATTCTTTCAGACTTGTTATTTATGATGTTTAAATCTTCTGTCATTCCAAATTTTTTATCTTCTTGATCTGTTAATTTCTCAAAGTGGTGATTTAAATCTCATTATGATATTTGCTTTGTAGATTTTATATACTACTATATGAATTGTTAGATATAAGCAAGTTAAGACTTGTTATCCCTTCCTGGCTAATTTTTCTTTTTGTTATTATTTGATGCTTCTGTATTTTATTTTATTAAAAAATTTTTTAAATGTTTATTTATTTTTGAGAGGCAGAGAGGCAGTATGAGTGGAGGGAGGGCAGTGGGAGAGGGAGACTCAGAATCAGAAGCAGGCTCCAGGCTCTGAGCTGTCAGCACAGAGCCCCACATGGGGCTCAGACCCGTGAACATGGAGCTCATGACCTAAGCCGAAGTCAGATGCTTAACCAACTGAGCCCCAGTTTGATGCTTCTTTCTAATGCTTCTCTTAATATCTGTTTTGTCTATTTATAATACTGTTGTTCTAGGTTTCCTTAAGTTTTCCTTTTTTTCTGCTCTTTTCTTCCTTCCTTCCTTCCTTCCTTTCTTTTTTCTCTTTCTTTCTTTCTTTCTTTCTTTCTTTCTTTCCTTAGATATATCTCTGGGAAGCACCATATAGCTGGATTTTAATTTTTATTATTGTGATAAGCCATACATAGGATAAAATTTATCATTCTAGCTATTTTACATGTGCAGATGAGTGGCATTAGGTACATTCACATTGGTGTCTAACCATCATCACCAAAATTTTTCCCTCTTTCCAGCTGAAACTCTGTGCCCATTAAACAAGAGCTCCCAATTGGCTCCTTCCCCCGGCCCCTGGCCACCACTTTTCTACTTCCTATTTCTGTGAATTTGAGTGCTCTGCATGTAAGTAGAATCCTACAATATTTGTCCTTGTGTATTTAGCTTATTTCACTTAACATATGTCTTTAAGGTTCATCCATGTTGTAGCATGTATTAGCATTTTGGATTAAAAAAAAATATATATATATATTTTTTTTCTGGCATTCCAATGAAACAGAAAATCTTACAGTCCTTTAAGAGACTGGGCTCCAGCATGGAGCAAATGCTGTAGCAGTGGTGCCTCTTCTGTGGGAGAGAGGAACAGGATGACTGGTCTCTCATTCTGGAAACAGTCTTCTGATCAGCCAGCATGACAGGGGCCTCAGTTCATGTCACGTCTGACCTGGGAACCACACGAAAGCTCCCACATTTCCCACTTCATCCTCTTGCTGGAATGCCAGGCCGTGCACTGCTCTGCATTGGCTGGCTTTTTAAATTAATTAATCATTTAATCAATAAATTAGATTTTACCTGTTTGCTTTATATCCTCCAAAATGTTTTCTTTTTTTTTTAATATATGAAATTTATTGTCAAATTGGTTTCCTCCAAAATGTTTTCAAATTTTCAAAATTTTCAAATGCTTTAATGTTTCATTCAATTCATTTTTTGTGTGCTTTTTCTTCTGTTATATTCAGAAGAGTGTAACATTTCTAGGTAGAAGAATATATATTTCTTCTGGGATATTTATATGGAGTCTAATTCATTATCATGAACCAGAAGTTCTTGGGGGTATTTATATTACTCTTATTTCTCTTAAAAATAATGTGAGCTCAGACATTAATTTCTGTGACCAGATTTTAATATATTTTTGCAACTTACATAATGTGTCCTGAAATAGAATGTTTACTAGTATTGTGAATATTATGTAAACATCGTTGATAGAAAATATCAGTATTTCTGCTGTTTTTCATGAGTTTTTAAAAATTGTGGTAAAATATACGTAACATAAAATTGATGATTTTAACCATGTAGAAGTGTACATCTCTGTGGCATTAAGTACATCCTCATTGTTCTGCCATCATCACCACCAGCCTCCTTTTATATCTTTCCGAATTGAAACAGTGTACCTATTCTATACCAACTTCCCATCTTCATGGGGTTTTGGGTATACACTTTGAGTGCCTTCTTGAAAATAACTACAATTTTCTATCCTGCCAAACTAAGCCTTGTAACAGTGGCTTTCAACTTTGTAATTCAAACCAAAGCTAGACAGTCATGGACATACACAACAGACACATATAAATACATACAGAAAGACTTGAAACAGAATAATGATATTTATCTTTACCAAATATAATAAAATCTGATATGATCAATCTTAATCTGTTTTGTTTTGCTCAAAAATGCTATTTGAGACCCATTACACTCATTTTACGATCTAGTCATAGGGTCACTTCTTACAGTTTAAAAAACGGTGTGTGTCATGATGAAATGGAACACCGGCAGTGTAAATAAAGGTGAATTCTAAATGCTAGTTTCAGTGGTATGTTCTCAAAAAAGAAAGCCTTGAACTGTAGTGTGTGCTTGTTTCTGCAGGGGTAAATACTCTCACCATGGCCAATTTTAAGCTACCAGTGGTTTAACTCACAAGATTCCTGATATTTAACAATTTGTTGTTGTGAGTTGGTACAGGCTGGCTTCAGCTTGCCAATGGGCTAAAAGCTTTAGTTCTAATGTTAGAAAGTTTTCTCTGAGAATGTGAGGAATGTCCATAGGATATATAATATCTGTACAATAAGAAATACAGTTTAAAAGCCCAGTAAGACAGTGGGTATGAGATAGATTAGCATAAGTAAAACTCAGTTGTCAGGTTATCCTGAATCCTTCAGAATTCAGCATTCACTATGGTCACATCTAGCTGGCCATTAATGTGGCAGCTTCCTAAGAGAATCCTTTTTTTGTTTTTATCTTGGAAATCAAGGCATGCTAATTTGTTAGCAATGACAAAGTAATCTTTGAGCAAAAGCAATTCTTGGATGCTTTTGTTTTCACCAAGAAAAACTGCATCAGGTCAAACATTTGTCATGGGCTGTTTTTGTTTTATTAAAATTAATTTCCCTTGTTTAAATTATTTTTTTAAATTTGGCTACCAGAACATTTACAATTACACATGGGCCCACATTACATTTCAACTGAACAGCACTGGATATATTTTCGACAAGAGTAAAGAGATCCTAGATAAAAGTCTGAGATACAATAAGAAATGAAGAACAAAGTAAATATGTGGTTAAATTTGGACAAAGATAATTGTGTAAATAATAATAATAAGGATTTGGGGACCAAAAAACAAGAGAGAATTAAAATATGTGGCAACAATAGCCTGTAAGCCTGGGCGAGGGACAATTAGGGCTAAAGTGATCTGTGGTCATGGATTATTCTAGAGGAGGGTAAAGATATGGACCAAATTAGCACTGGGTAAGTTAATTATACATCTTAAAATATCTAGGGATACTTATAAAAGAATGTAGAGTATATAATTACCTAACTAGTAGAGGAAAAGAATGGAAATCAGAAGATAGAAAAGTGTTCCTTAAAAAAAGAAAAAAGACAAGAAAAGAGAGTAAAAGCATAGGGCAGATAGCATAAACCAAGATTTTAGAAATAAATCTATCTGTATATAAAATTACAACAAATATAAATTGAATAAATGTTACAGCTGAAAGACCAAGATTATTTGACTGGATTTTAAAATTATTTCAGATATTAGCCATTTGTAAGAGACACATTTAAAGCCTAATTATGTAGAAAGATTGAAAACAGAAGGATGATAAAAGATATATAAGGCAAACACAAAAAAAAGATAAATAGTAGATAAAATAGACTTTAAAACAAATAAAAAATCGCTAGGACAGATCATTACACAAATTGTATTATGCAGTAGCCATCTGGCCACGTGTTTTCTCCCCCCGTTAACATTATGGTTTTGAGGCTTAGCTAGTTGATATGAGTTTTATATGCATACCAGCATTCCCTGTTGGATCCACCATTCCCCAGGAATTTATGAATATTGGGATTCCTATATTGACATGTAGGTTCCAGTGGTATAGAATACAGTTTATTACGTTATTGCACCCCCCCCCCCCCACTGGAAAAGAAGGAAAGTAGGAAAGCCTGAGAAAGAAGGAAACCCTGCCATTTGTGACAACTTGGGTGAAACTTGAAGGCATTATGCTAGTGAACTAAGTCAGACAGAGAGAGGCAAATATTGTATGTGTTCACTTATATGTGGAATCTAAAGAAGTCAAACTCAGAGAAACAGGTTGTTAACCAGGGGCTGGGAGGAGAGTTGGGGAAAATGGAAAGATATTGGTGAAAGGATACAAACTTCCAGTCATAAGTTAGGAAGCTCAGTTATCTAAGGTACTTTTGGTGATTATAATGAATAATACTGTATTATATACCTGATAGCTGTTAAGCAAGGAGATCTTAAATCGTCTCATCACAAAAAAGAAATGGTAGTTATGTGATGGGATGGAGGTGTTAGCTTATGTTATGGTGGTAATCATTTTGCAATATATAAATGTATCAAATAATCCCATTTTACACCTTAAACTTAACACAATGTTATATGTCAGTTATATCTCAATAAAGCTGGAAAAAATAAAGAAAAGATTGAAATGATAAAAAAAGGATATTTCCAGAAGGAGAAGACCTTGGATTTGGTCTAGAGTGACAAAGAATGACCGGGTGGGGGTGGCTCTGGTTTTTGTCGTGGATAGGAGGTGAGGTTGAGGGAAGATTCCAGAAGGGGGTGCTTATTTGAAATTCCTTGCCAGCACCAAGGGAGGGATTGCCCTGGCTTTCTTATAGCTTGGCCTAGATGTGGGGCAAAAGGGAAAGGAAGTATGTTGGGGCTGGAATACTGTCAGATTCTGGGGCACCTTCGTGGCTTAGTCGGTGCAATGTCCAACTCTTGATTTTGGCTCAGGTAATGATCCCAGGATTGTGGGATTGAGTCCTGCGTTGGGCTCCACGCTAAGCGTGGAGCTTGCTGAAGAATCTGCCTCCCTCCCCCTCTCTCTCTCCCTCTGTACTCTCCCTCACTCGCTATCTCTCCCTGAAATAAAAAATAAAAAAATTAGATTTTGTCACTGTACTCGTAGATCTAATTTATTTATTTTAACTGGTACATAGCATTCTATCATGTGATTGAAAAAAACAACTTATTTTTCAATTATTCTACTGATAGACAATTATGTATTTTATACTTTTTTACTATTAGAAACAGTTCTGCAGTGAACATCTCTGTACAGAACCTTTGCAAGATTTTTTTTTGTGGGGGGAAATGCCAGGATTTGGAATTGCTGGCTCAGAAGGTGTCCTGATTTTCAGGTGTACTAGACATTGCCAGATTGTTCTTCAATGTAACTGTATCCACTTATACTTCTTTGTCTGGAAGGAGGGAGTTTGCACTTTGTTCCAAAGGTCGGGGGAGACCATTGGGCTGGGGGAATACTCTCATCTGAATAATGAAAAGGTAACCTGGGGGGTGGGTGGGTGGTGAGTAGGAGTGAAAAGAGGGACAGGTACAAGGCTATTATGATCATCAGGGTGAGAGTCCAGACTGCCTTGGATTGGGGGTGTCACCATCTCCTCGGGGAGATGGTGACAAATGGTGGAATTCAGGATATACTCAAGACAGACTTTACAAAACTTGCTGATAGATTGGATGTAGGCTGTGATAGAATGACTCCCTAGTTTGTCGTCTCATTGCTAAATTGGGGAAGACGGGACAGTAAGGGGACTGGGGGCATCTCGAGTTGTTTTGGCCATGTTAACTTTGAAATACCTGTTATCCACGCTGGCAGAAGTGTGGAATGGGCAGTGTGCTATGCATCCTGGGAGCTTGGGGGAGGAGTGGGGGCTGCAGAGCTACGTTTAGGGTCCTATTTAAATAAAGCCCCAGGCACGGAAGAGATTCCCTAGGTGTATAGAGAGAGAGAAGAGGTTTTCAGACTCAGCTCTGTAGAACTGTAACAGAAGCTGGGAAGGGGAAGAAACTCTAGCAGGGAAAACAGGGGCGGAGGCCAGCAAAAACCGAAATAAAACCAGGAGAGTCTGGTGAGCCAGGACCCACATGAAGACAGTACTGTAAGCAGAAGGGAAACTCCCTGTGTCACATGCTGCTGATAGATAAAGATGAGCTCTGAGTACAGACCACAATCATCTGGTTACTTTTTAATCTTTGATTTTACTATATTTTGGTACCTTAATTGTAGTACTCGGTCTTTGTTAATATTCAAAGGGAATATTTGGGGAGGGAGAATCCAACCCACCCTGCAACCCCCATTCCATTCTAGGGATAACATTAGACCAAGAATGGAAGAAAATTAAAGAATGAAAAAATGCTGGAGGGCTTGTATCTGTTGGTAGCCATTTAACCTACACCATAGTGGCATCCTGGTGTCAAGCAGCTGTGTATATTTTTAAAAAGCCCATCCGAATGCTCTAGAGGGCCTTTTATAGCATGAGTTAGAACCGCCTGGGAGATCTGATTGGCTCAATTCCACAAAGAGGGTTCCAATAGGTTTTAAAGCCTTCTGTCTCATTTCTTTGTGCTTTTGTTATTAGCTCAATAAATAATAAATAGAGGAATTACCCAGTCACTACTTTGCTTATTTATCAAGCCAAGTTCATGTTTTAATAAATTACCATTTTGGGGGTAATATGCCTGTAATTAAAACATAGCATTATGTTTACTATAGTATTCGTTTCTTCACCCGTACATATTTTCTTCAGCTATAGTTTTTGCCAGGATGTTTGTTCACTGATTGCTTCTCTGGTCCCATTCCTGTGATATCTTCTAGTAAAATGTTTGCTTTCTCCCTGAATTATTGCATGAAGAAAATTAATATTTCTTTTTCTCTGGCCCTTAAAGTAAGAAATGATACACCTTTTACAAAGATGTCTAATTTTTCTTTTTTCTTTTCCTTTTTTTAAAGCATAATGTTCTTTGGCTACTATCATGTTTTAGTTTTGCCTTTTTAATTTTTTAAATGTTTATTTATTTTTGAGAGAGAGAGAGAGAGAGAGACAGAGCATGAGCGGGGGAAGGGCAGAGGGAGAGAGAGAGGGAGACACAGAATGTGAAGCAGGTTCCAGGTTCTGAGCTGTCAGCACAGAGCCCAATGTGGGGCTGAAACTCAGGAGCTGTGAGAACATGACCTGAGCCAAAGTCGGACGCTTCACCGTCTGAGCCACCCAGGTGCCCCGTAGTTTTGCCTTTTTAATGGCTACCCATATTTTTAGGGAAATGTTGGGTTGAACTGTGTGAAATTGGCTGATATTTGACCATTTTTTACTACAGAATGGGCAACTTCAGATGGTTCAACCTAACCTAATACTTTGTTTGCTTTAGTAATATTTCTTAACACTCACTCGACCTTTTAATTGAATGTCTGGCTTTTAGTTGTCAGAGGTGAATTTGACTAGAGCTTGGGTACTTTTTTGATCTGGGGTGCTCTCTTTTCTCAAGGGAATGCATTCTTGGCTTCCTCACCCCACACTTTGACTTTTTAGGACCGCAGGCCGCATATTACACTTGAGCCCTCTCGCGCTATGCTCTGATATTGCTAAACCCCGCATAGACGTAGCAATGAGACTTCACTTTTAAGTAAAGAGTTGGATCTGCCTATGAGCGTGGAAGGTGTGTTTTAGTTTATAGCCTTGTGGGTATTTGCAAGCTGTTTTCCATTTTACTGCTGGTCTTGGCCTGGGTGAGGGTACCTTGCAGCTGGCCTTCCCGCATCTCTCTCATGCACTACCTTCTCCACCCTCCGGAGACATGTCCTACACATTCCGCCCCTGCTTTCCTCCTCCTCTGCCTTCTCTGCTGGCTCCTTATTATAGGTCCCTCTTCTTCTTGGCAATGTAATAATAAGGGTAATAAAATAACTTCCATCATATGGAGGATTTTGTGTCAGACACTCTTTTTCTTTTCTCTTTTTCTGTGTACCGTATTATTTATTTATTTATTTATTTATTTTTATTTCATTTTTTAAAATTTACGTCCAAATAAGTTAGTATATGGTGCAACAATGATTTCAGGAGTAGATTCCTTAGTGCCCCTTCCCATTTAGCCCATCCCCCCTCCCACAACCCCTCCAGCAACCCTCAGTTTGTTCTCCATATTTATGAGTCTCTTCTGTTTTGTCCACCTCCCTGTTTTTATATATTATTTTTGTTTCCCTTCCCTTATGTTCATCTGTTTTGTCTCTTAAAGTCCTCATATGAGTGAATTCATATGATAGTTGTCTTTCTCTGACTGACTAATTTCACTTAGCATAATACCCTCCAGTTCCATCCAGTTGCAAATGGCAAGATTTTATTCTTTTTAATTGCTGAGTAATACTCCATGGTTTATATATACCACATCTTCTTTATCCATTCATCCATCTATGGACATTTGGGCTCCTTCCATACTTTGGCTATTGTTGATAGTGCTGCTATAAACATGGAGGTGCATGTGTCCCTTTGAAACAGCAGACTTGTATCCCTTGGATAAATACCTAGTAGCGCAACTGCTGGGTGTAGGGTAGTTCTATTTTTAATTCTTTGAGGAACCTCCATACTGTTTTCCAGAGTGGCTGCACCAGCTTGCATTTCCACCAGCGGTGCAAAAGAGATCCTCTTTCTCTGCATCCTCGCCAACATCTGTTGTTGCTTGAGTTGTTAATATTAACCATTCTGACAGGCATGAGGTGGTATCTCATTGTGGTTTTGATTTGTATTTCCCTGATGATGAGTGATGTTGAGCATTTTTTCATGGGTCGGTTGGCCACCTGGATATCTTCTTTGGAGAAGTGTCTATGTCTTTTGCCCATTTCTTCACTGGATTATTTGTTTTTTGGGTGTTGAGTTTGATAAGTTCTTTATAGATTTTGGATGCTAACCCTTTATCTGATACGTCATTTGCAAATATCTTCTCCCATTCTGTCAGTTGCCTTTTAGTTTTGCTGATTGTTTCCTTCACTGTGCAGAAGCTTTTATTTTGATGAGATCCCAGTAGTTCATTTTTGCTTTTGTTCCCCTTGCCTCCAGAGACGTGTTGAGTAAGAAATTGCTGCGGGCAAGATCAAAGAGGTTTTTGCCTGCTTTCTCCTCGAGGATTTTGATGGCTTCCTGTCTTACGTTGAGGTCTTTCATCCATTTTCAGTTTATTTTTGTGTATGGTGTAAGACAGTGGTCCAGGTTCATTCTTCTGCATGTCGCTGTCCAGTTTTCCCAGCACCACTTGCTGAAGAGACTGTCTTTATTCCATTGGATATTTTTTCCTGCTTTGTCATAGATGAGTCGGCCATATGTTTGTGGGTCCATTTCTGGGTTCTCTATTCTGTTCCATTGATCTGAGTGTCTGTTTTTGTGCCATAGACACTCTTTTCTACTTGTATTTGCTTATTTAATCTTCCCAATAACCCTCTGGTCATAATAGGTACCATTAATATACTCAGAGGTGAGCAGAACCGGCTACATACTTTGTAGGGCCCAGTGCTACATGGACAGAAACAGTGTCTTTTTTTGTGTTGTGTCTCCTGGACATGACATTAGGTATGTGTTAGATCAATGCTAATTGTGTTGACTTGAATTCAGGACTGGTCTATATAGGGATATGATGATAATTTAACTGGAACAGGAGAAGAGTTGAGCATTTAAATCGTATGAAGAGTTTCAAGAGAGGGATGGCAGAGCATCAAACCAAACACAGAGCCCTTCTAAGTGTGGGGCCTTCTGCCACAACAGGTCGCAGGCCAATGAAGCTAATGAGGAACCTGAAACAGAAGGAGGTCAAATGAAAGTCTCGCATTATGATAAGATGACCTTGCATTAAACCCAGGTCTGCAGCATCCCAAGGCCACTCGTCTAACTGCTCTGCAGCCCTGTAGGAATCTCCTGATCAGTCTCTCTTTCTCTAGTCTTTCCCTCTTCCTTTCAACCAATGGAGTGGTCTTTCTGAAACTGAAATCTGACCACAGCACAGTCCTGTGGAAACCTCTTATGAGCCACTGCCTTTGAGTAAAGCCTGCACTCCCTGACACAGAACCCAGGACCACAGAGGATCTGGCCTCCACCAGTCCCCCGACCAGTTCCCAATCGCATTGCCTCCCCACATGTACCACATATGCTTTGGTCACCCTGACCTGCTGGAAGATCTGGAACAGGCCTTGTTCTTTCTCACTTCTTGGTTTTTCATGTGCTCGTCTCTTTACCTGACATCTCCCTACCCTCAGGTCTCCAGCAAATTCATACTCATTCTTGACTCTCCAGTGCAAATATTTCTTTCTGTCTGAAGCATCTCTGGCTCACTCTAGCAGAGCTGGTACCTTCCTCCCGTGTGCACTTCGTGCCGTTAAATCATGTGTGTCCGGGTGCCTTATTGCAGTATGTGTAGTCATTTGTTTTTCATGTCTGTCTCAGGCTACATTGAGCTCTTCATGGGCAGAAATAGTGTCTTCTTTGGTGTTGTGTTTCTTGGACATGACAGTAGGTATGTGTTAGACCAATGCTCATTAAATTCAGAACTGGCCTATATAGGGATATGATAATAGTTTAACTGGAACAGGAGAAGAGTTGAGGGCGTTGGCTATTGTCAACAGACCCACAGTGTCATCAGGCTGAAAAGATGAAGGTTGGATGGGTGCCTGTAACAGTTGTATGTTTGTGCTCAGCTGGGACCAAGGACAGGTGTGAACAGAAGCGTCTAAGCCTTTCGCTGCCACGAGGTCACACTGGATCATGGCACATGAGCCCATCAGTACCTAGGATGGTCCTTTGGAGAGACTGTGGGAATCTCCTGTCCCTTGAGGTCACCATGGGGGAAGAGAACATACTAGTTGCTCAAATGTGGAGGGAAATGATTTTCTTTTCTTCTCCCCTTAGGTAATGAATTAATACTTCAAAGAGAATTTCAACTTTATGCAATGATTTATATTAAAGCCCTGAACAGAAAATATAAAAGCATCAGATTTGCTAAATAAACCTAAGTAATTAGCAGTCTAATCAGTATTTTTTCAAGTTTGTTCTTTTCTGTTTCATAGGTATGTGCATTTCAAGTTTCTATTCTGCAGAGGCTACTGTATATGTGAGCCTGGTGGCCTGACCATCATTATAAGCCTTAGAGTGTGTCTTCTACTGGTGAGGAAAAGGTAGGATTGTTTGTCTTGAAAAACCTTTCATAGGTGCTTTTATGATCCTTATCCCAGGAGTATCCTTCTCCCTTCCTTCAGCATCTTTCACTGAAAAGCCTTATCTTAAAAAGATGTTTATTCCTAAGCTAGGTCACAACTATGTAGAAAGCTTTTACCAAACTTTTTTTTTTTTTTTGAGAGAGAGACAGAGAGAGAGAGCAGGGGAGAGGCTGGGGGAGGGGGCAGGTGGGGAGAGAGAGAGAGAAAGAGAGAGAGAGGGAGGGAGAATCTTAAGCAGGCTCCATGCTCAGTGTGGAGCCCGATGTGGGGGTCTATCCCATGAACCATGAGATCATGACCTGAGCTGAAATCAAGAGTTGGATGCTCAACTGACTGAGCCACCCAGGTGCCCGACCAAACTCTTTTGAAGGTGTGATTCTAAACATTTGTCTTGCTCTATTTCCTGAAAAAAGATTTGAATTTTTGTCTTTCTCCCTTCACCATGTAGTCACATGGACCGTTTCCCAGGGTCCCTGGCTTTGCTGTGTTTCAGGCACATTTGGAGTCAGGTTCTGGAAGAATGTGAGCAGGTCGTGAGTAGTTGTCACAACCTGCTTGAGAAAGGTGTTGTCTGAATACAGTGGCCCTTATCTTTGTTTACATATGTATAGTTTCTCTGTAGTCTCCCCCTTTCTCTTGTTCTCTCTGTCTCTCTTGATATTTCCAAGGATATTTAGAAAGCCTTGGATTTTTGTCCTAATGGCTACCTTCATAGTAATACCTTTGTATATACCTTAAATACCCACCCCCTTTTTGGTCCTGTGTATTGAGTTCCTTACCAGGAGCAATGTTTTAAATAGCTTATAAATCTTTTCCATTTCTTCTCTCCACTCCTGCCTTTGATTTAAAATAAAAATTATTTTACTCATAGTTAATACCAATAAAGCAATTGGTGAGATTCTTCTTCTATATATGCTCCCCTCACTTCACTCATTTTTCATAGTTGTATTTTTTCTGCATTGTCAATGTCACATACTCTCCTGGCACCTGTACCCCCATCACTTGGTCCTGGTTCAATAGTTAAATAGTGCCCACCATGGGTCCATTGCCAACCCTCTCCAATCATTTCTTAGCTATCTGAAGTTTGTGCTCTAGTAGATGCCTTCAGGAAAGGCTCATGGGAACAATATTCCCTGAATCTCCTTTATGTATGTATGTATGTATGTATGTATGTATGTATGTATGTATGTGTTTTCAAACAATTACAGACTTACAGAAAAGTCAGAGCACCAAACCAAACCAAGAATTTTTTCCCCTACAAATCATTTGAGAATAAGTCACTCACCTGATGCTTTGTCATCCCTGAATACTTTAGTATTTCCTACAAAAAAGACATTCACCTGCATATTCTTAATGTTAAGAAAATTGCATTGACACATTACTAACATCTAATACTCAGACACAATTCAAAGTTTCACCAAGTGTTCTGATAACACCTTTTAAAGCAAAAGGATCCACCGAGGATCATGTATTGGATTAAGTGGTCACTTCTCTTTACCTCCTTCTATCTGGAACAGTTCCTCAGACTTTCCTTGACTTTAATACTTTCCAAGATAACAAGGCAGTTATTTCATAGAATGTCCCTCAAATTGGGTTTGTCTGATGCCATCTGATGATTAGAGTCAGGCCTTACATTTTGGGGGAGAATACTACAAAAGTGATACTGTGTTCTCAGATGTCATACAATTTTGATTTGTCCCATTACTCATGTGTTCACTGTGATCACTTGATGAAAGTGATATTTACCAGGCTTCTCTGCTGTAAAGTTACTCTTTCCCTCTTTGTAGTTAATTAGCACTTTGTGGGAATGTACTTTGAAAATATGTAAATACTCTATTCCTCATCACATTTTCAATTTATTCATTCATTCATTTATATCAGACTTAAGGTTTCCTATTTCATTTGGTGGATTATATTCCATTACCATCATGATTTATTTTGAAACCCAAACTGCCCTAGACTTTGTCCCACATTTACATCTATGTCTGTCTATTATCCATCCATCATCCATACATCCTGTCATCCATCCATCCATCCATCCATCATTCATCTATCAATCAACGAATTAATCAATCACATACCTATATATCTAACTGGAATCACATCAATACCTCCAATTCCAATTCAGTACCACAAAGTTTTCTTTATATTTCACTCCTTTTCCACATTTGCATCTCTTTTCTTCAACAGTGAGACTCTGGTTCCTATTTTGCTTAATATCATAACTTGTTTTTTCAATTCTCCTGCAAGTTACAGATGCCCCAGCTTAACTACTACTTTCACCTCTTGCATGGATGCTCTTCTTACTCTGCTTGGGATCTCACTTCCATTTCAGGATGTCCCCTGTGTGGATGCCCTCTTACCCCACTCAGGCATTTACCTATCCCCTGTGCCCCATCATCCTACTTGGCCTCTGACTCCCTGTACTGGGGTGCCTCCCCACCCTCCCTCCATATACATCGATGCCTCCTTCCCCTGCTTGAGCCTTGGCGCCCCAAGCCACATTGTCCTTTGTATCCCAGAGTCTAAAGACTCTGACTTTCTATGTCAGGCTTCACCCCTTGTGCTCCAACGCGTCATGGCATGCCTCCCTTTTGTCAGTGTCTTCCTCTTCCCACTCAGACTCTGCTAGGTACCCTCCTCGTGAATGCCTTCCTTAGCCCACTTGGGCTTTTGCATCCCACTTAAGCCATCGTGGCTGCTTCTTGACTTCACCCCCACCCCTTGTGCAGGTGACTACCTTGTTTTCCCCTACTTACTGGCCAAGTTAGGACTCCCCCATTAGGAAAGGAAGGAGGAAGATGAAGAGGGAAGAGCTGATATATGATATCTTTTGTGCTCATAAGAAATTTGTCTGTTACTTTATACTTGAAAGGTATTCAGGATATAATCTTTGGTGAACATTATCTTTCCTGGAGAATCTTAAATATGCTACTTCTGTGTGTTCTGGCTTTGAAGGTTACTGTTGAAAAGTTTGATGCCAAGATGATTTACTCTTCCTTAAAAGTCACTTTGTCTTGGGGTGCCAGGGTGGCTCAGTTGGTTAAGCGTCCAACTCTTGATTTCAGCTCCCAGGTTATGATCTCATTGTTTGTGAGTTCGAGCCCTGCATTGGGCTCTGCACTGACAGTGTGGAGCCTGCTTGGGATTCTGTCTCCCTCTTTCTCTGTCCCTTCCCTGCTTGCTCTCTATCTGTCTCAAAACAAATGAAAATAAACTTTGAAAAAAGTCACTGTCTTTTTGCCTGAATGCTGACAGTTTTTTTCTTCTTTATAGTTCCATTATTTTACTAGAATATGTCTCAGTGTTGACCATTCTGGGTTGATTTTCTCAGGTACACGGTGTGTCTTATAAATATGAAGGTTTGAGTCTCCTATTTCAGGGAATTTTTTGAATTATACTTTTTTTAAAGTGTTTTTTCAGTTACATTGCTTTGATTTTCTTCCCATGCATATGTTGGCTCTTTTTTGCTTGTCTTCTATGTCTATCATTTTTCTCTTATGTTTTTTATTCCTTTATTAATTTCTCTTTTAGTGTCTTTTTTTTTTTCTCATTTTCATAAATGAGTACTCTTACTGTACTTTCTGTGGTTTCTGGTCATTCCTTCAGGTTTATTCTTCACTCCTGAATTTTTTTTCCCTTTTATTTAGAACTGTTTCTGAGCTCTGTCAGCTCCTTTCATATCTGCTTCGTGTCTGGCCATCTTTTTTTTTGTTGTTGTTGTTATTTATTTATTTATTTAGTTTTTTATTTTTTTAAATTTATATCCAAATTAGTTAGTATATAGTGCAACAATGATTTCAGGAGTAGATTCCTTAGTGCCCCTTACCCATTAGCCCATCCCCCCTCCCACAACCCCTCCAGTAACCCTCATATGTTATATATGTGTGTATATATGTGTGTGTGTGTGTGTGTATATATATATATATATATATATATATATATATATATTCTCCATATTTATGAGTCTCTTATGTTTTGTCCCCCTCCCTCTTTTTATATTATTTTTGTTTCCCTTCCCTTATGTTTGTCTGTTTTGTCTCTTAAAGTCCTCATATGAGTGAGGTCATATGATTTTCGTCTTTCTCTGACTGACTAATTTCACTTAGCATAATACCCTCCTGTTCCATCCACATAGTTGCATTGTCTGGCCATCTTGTTTCTGAGCTTTCTTAGTTCTCATTTATGCTGCTCTTTCATAGGTTCTACTATTGTCTTAATTTTATTTAACTCATTTTGAAATATTAGCTCACTGTTTTCATCTGCTTTGTAGTCGTATTATCCTGGTTAATATTTATTTTCTAAATTATGTATGTGAACCATTTTTCTCTCTTTTTGATATGTATATTTTAATGTTTATTTGTTTATTCTGAGAGAGAGACAGAGCGTGAGTGGAGGAGAGACAGAGAGGGAGACATAGAATCTGAAGCAGGCTCCAGGGTCTGAGCTGTCAGCACTGAGCTGACATGGGGCTCAAACCCACAAACCACAAGATCATGACCTGAGCTGAAGTCAGATGTTTAATAGATGGAGCCACCCAGGCACCCCTCTTATTGATTTTTGAATGGGGGATTGACCATAATCTTTTTCTTTAAGTTTATTTATTTATTTTGAGAGAGAGTGAGAGCATGCATGCATGCGGGGTAAGGTCAGAGAGAGAGAGAGAGAGAGAGAGAGAGCGGCTCCCTCCTAATCCCAAGCAGGCTCTGTACTGTCAGCATGTAGCCTGATGTAGGGCTTGATCTCACAAACTGTGAGATCATAACCTGAGCCAAAATCAAGAATCAGATGCTTAACCAACTGAACCACCCAGGTGGCCCAACTATTATCTTTTTCTGTTGCTGAAGTGGTATTTTTAGAAGGAAGTTCATGTGTAGGTGTTGGGGGTTGGCCACAGTGTCTTTCTCTCCTTATTCTATCACAAAGTATTTAATGGTTCTTGTGCATTACTCTCTTCAGTGTTTTGTGATATTTACTTCTTCTTGTCCCCTTCCTGATGAGTATTTTAACTTTTTCTCTCTTTCATGCCCAGGTATCCTGCCCAGATCAACTTGGGCTCTACTCCCAGCTGTTTCTCTTCTCCCTTTCCAAAAGGAAGCTCCACTGGGTGTTCCTGAGTGTCCCAATGGCCAGGTGCTTAGCACCTTTCAATCTTCCTGTAGCTGCCTTACTCTCACCAGTGAAACCCCTCCCAGTTTTACCTGTTGTATCTGGATTCACACCTGAGTAGGAGCCCCTCCTTCTGGAACTGAGCACTAGGTGTCAATCTCTCAGTGGCCCAGCACTTAGACCCTGGGTTTCTCCTGTTTCTGGACTGCTTTCATTCTCTTGAGGGTCTTAATGCTGTCAGTGGTTGCCCCCACCCACCTGTATTATGTTGTTGAGGATTCTTTGTGACCTAGTTTTGTTGATGACATTACCCATGGGTTTTGTCTCTTGCTATCCTACTTAATCTTTTAAGAGGGGATTTGGGAAAATTACAAAACCATGCTGTCAACATTTGTATCTTAACCTCTCTCCTCTTTTTGTCTGTTTTCACAGCCTGAACCCCATCCATCTCTGTGTGCTTTTGATTAGAGTTTAAAAGAACTCTCTAAGGATCCATTCTATATAGAATGACTCATCTCATTCTCTAGGGATAGATTCTTGGCTCTTACTCCTGTTAGAGGTTTGGCTGTGCAAAGTCACATGAGGGAGTAGTGAGCTGTCAGGTTTCTTATGAGGAAAGAGGAAAAGCCAATAGGATTTTTAGAATGTGATAAAAATTGCACATTAATATGTATGTGTATTTTGTTTTCTGTGGAGGTGATCATGTTGCAGTGTTTTACTACTAAAAAGCCTATTTAAAATAAAGGAAGCATCTTGCTTCTTTATGTTTTTGTCCTTTTTCCCCCTCTTATACATTAAGCCTATTTTATTTTACTTTTGCTTTATTAATTAAATGTAATATTTTTAGTAGCATCATGATCTAGAATTTTCTGATACATGTTTTATTCTGGGTCTGAGTTCAGAACTTTCCTTAGTATTAGGGTTAAAATTGGTCATAATTTTGTATTTTGGGTTTAACTGTTGTCAGAGTCTAATTTAAAACCCTCAGTTTATTGCTGCTTTCTTGGCTATAGCAGTAGTGAGTGTTGTTTTTAGATATCTGTAAGAGATTGCTAGTATCTTGTAAAGTATGATAACATAATCTTTGTATTATTTACTATAAATATGATTTCTTCTTATAAAGTATGACTTTGATCTTCAAAAGAGTTTGTCATGTTTATTGTACATTATGTAACTCTAAATTTTGATCTCAATTATGTGGCTGGAAAAAGCAAATCAGAAGAAATGAAGCTGAATGGAGTAGAAGAACCAGAGGCAAAAAACAGAATTTAGTCAAATGCATCAAATCAAGTAGAATTTATACCAGGAATACAAAGTTGGTTTACCATTTAAAAACTAATCATTGTACTTCATTAGATCGACAGAAAGAAGAAAAACCATTTGATCATCCCAATAGACACCAAGAGGCATTTGATGCATTTCTAAATTAATTCAAGATTGAAACTCTTGGAAAATTAGGACTAGAAAGTAACTTTAACAGTCTCATAAAGAGGAGCAGCATTATGCTTAAAATATTGAAAAGTTTTCTCCTAAGATTGAGAAAAAGATGAAATTGTCCATTTGCCCTGTTACTCATCAGTGAGCTGAAGGTTCTAGGTAGAATTAAAGATTAAAAAGACAGCAAAAAGAAATAAATGATATGAAGATCAACAGAAGAAAAAGTAGGGGTGCAGAGACATGCTGTGCGAGAGATACTGAAGGAAATCCTTTGGGTTGGTATGAAAGGGCACTAGACAGTAACTTAAATCTATATTCCCATTCAAAAAGAGGGGGAAATGAGAGGCACAAAAGAGCCACTGGTTCATAGCTGTTCTGAAATCCAGCCAGGCAAATGTAGGAAGTTCCATGATTAGGTTTCAAGGTCTGGGGATAATTATCTGTGGTTGTGATATTGTAAGAAATATATATTTTGTTTCTGTTCCAGGTTTTTGACATAGAGCCCTTAAAACCTTGTAATTTCCTGAGTGATAAGGAAACATCTTTTGGTCTAATATTCAGTCTTCAACCCCCGGTTCTTAACACAAGAGCTTCTAAGACCTTTAGAATCTCTGGAATGATGAGTGTCTTTTGTATACTAATGAGATGACTGGGGGCTGGGGCCCTGTATCTAGAGCTTCAGGATGGGGGCTGGTCACCAGAAAGACCAAGGCATAATTAGAAGGTTGGAATTGTTTGTCAAATTCCCTGACCTCTGGGGAGGGGAAAAGGGCTAGAGATTGAGTTTATTGCCAATGGCAATTATGCCTACAGAGTAGAGCCTCTATTAAAGCCCTAAACAGTGGGGTTCAGAAAGCTTCTGGGTTGGTGAAGAAATCCACATGCCAGGAGTGGGGGCATAGCCCAAACTCTATGGGGACTGAAGTTCCTATCCTTGGGACCCATACAGATCTCACCCTATGTACCTCTTTGGCTGGCTGTTCACTTGTATCCATTTTTAAAAATGTTTATTTATTTTGAGAGAGCGTGAGCAGGGCAGAGTAACAGAGGGGAAGAGAGCACCGACTCAGGAGGAGAATGTGAGATCATGACCTGAGCCCAAATCAAGAGTCAGATGCTTAACTGACTGAGCCACCCAGATGCCCCACTTATATCCTTTATATTATCCTTATTATAATAAACCAGTAAATGTAGGTAAAGTGTTTCTGTGGGCTGTTACAGCAAATTATCAAACCTAAGGAGGGGGTTGTGGAAACCCCTGATTTGTATCTAAGTCAGTTGGAAGAAAGAGAGGCCCGAGATTTGCAATTGGCATCTAAAGTGGGTCAGTTCTATAGGATTGAGTCCTTAATTTGTGGGATGTGATGCTAACCCCAGGCAGATAGTATCAGAGTTGAATTGAATTATAGAGCATCCAGTTAGTGTCCTGAGAGTTGGAGAATTACTTCTTAGTGCAGAAAATCCCATATGTTTGATATCAGAAGTGTGAGTAGAGAAACCATTTTTCCTTGTGTTGTGGAGCTCAGAATTCTTTTAGTCTCTGCCCACTACCTGCTTCCAAAGCCACTCTGATCTTTGGAATCTTGGTTCTGTCTGTTAAGTCATCCTTCCCTTTTCATGAAAGATAGCAAGTGCTTAAACCTGAGTTTTATCAGCCTGCTCCCTGACAATAGACTTTTGGGGTCCCACAGTTTCCTTTCATTTTGTGCCCTTTCCCCCTTTTGGTCTATTCTCTTAGTTTCTGCCGAAATAATTTTCTCAAGAAACTTTTGGGCCTTCCACGGATTTCACTTAGATTCACTCCATTATAACAAAGCCACACACACACAGATATTTTTGAGATCAGCCCTTTTCTACCCAGCGCTCCTGCCAAGAGGACTGGGAGACAATTTCCTAAGCTCCTATAGGCTGTATCTATGGTTTGAGCAGATCTGAGACTTGCCCTTCATCTCTTGAAGGGGCGCTTTGTGTGGTCGAATATCCTGACGTTTTTGCTCTTTCTGAGATTTAAGTGACAGGTTGTACATTCACACCCCCAGCTTTTTCTGCATGGTATGCCTTCCTGACAGTGCTTGGGAATCATTTAGTAGTTATTTGCTGTTTGGAAAGACTAAGAATTTAAAAAGTCATCCAGTTCCGGTTCCTTTTATGTAAGACTTTTCCCCCTTATCTCTTTCCTCTCACATTGTACTATAAGCAGCAAGAAGAAACCAGGTGGCACCCTTAGTACTTTGCTTGGAAATTTCCTAGTTTATCTAGACCAACTTGGTTATCTAACCAAATTAATTATTTACAAGTTCAGTTTTTCACATAACTGCAGGAGACCATGTAACTAAGCTTTCTGCCACTGTGTAACAAGGATCCACTTCCTTCATTTTCTTTTCTTTTTTCAATACAATTTATTGTCAAGTTAGCTAACATACAGTGTATACAGTGTGTTCTTGGTTCTGGGGGTAGATTCCCATGATTCATTGCTTACATACAACACCCAGTGCTCATCCCAACAAGTGCCCTCCTCAATACCCATCACCCATTTTTCCCTCTCCCCTGCACCCCCCCATCAACCCTCAGTTTGTTCTCTGTATTTAAGTGTCTCTTATGGTTTGCCTCCCTCTCTGTTTGACACTATTTTTTCCCCTTCCCTTCCCCCATGGTCTTCTGTTAAGTTTCTCAAGTTCCACATATGAGTGAAAACATGATATCTGTCTTTCTCTGACCGACTTCACTTAGCCCAATACCCTCCAGTTCCATCCACGTTGTTGCAAATGGCAGGATTTCATTCTCTCTCATTGCCAAGTGGTATTCCATTGTATATATAAACCACATCTTTATCCATTCATCAGTTACTTCATTTTCTAAGAACATGTTCCTCGTTTCCTTCTGAGCTGTCACTGGGAGTATCCTCCAAGTCCAAATTTCTACCAGCAGTCTGTTTAGGGCACTTTGGGCTTTCTCTATGATGCTTGTCAGAATTCTTTTAGTCTCTGCCCACTACCTGGTTCCAAAGCCACTCCTACATTTTTAGGTATTTGTTACAGTAGCACCTCATTTCCAGGTAACAAAGCCTTTACTAGTTATCTATCACTGCTGTGCAGTAAAGGATTAGCTCAGCAGGTCTGGGTTGTCTAAACCTTGTATGTTCCAAAGAAAGGTATGGTCCTTGCCTGGCTCCAGAGAGATAGCTTGTACTTTTGAACATCCTACCTGTTAAGTGTTTTACCTGAAGCCGTGGGTCATGCCAGAGAGTTTATGCTAACATTTTGATTTATGGTGGGGCCATGGGCTACACAGTATGTATTTGCTCTCTGGTAGGGCTGGATATTGAAGGTCACACACCCAGGGAGTCAGCCATGCCTATGTAATGAACCTCCAATAAAAACCTTGGGTACCAAGCCTTGAATGAGTTTCCCAGGCGATACTCTGTGTGAGTTGTCACACATCGTTGCTGGGGAATTAAATGCTGTCCACGTGACTCCAGTGGAAGAGGGCAACTGGAAACCGGGATCTCTTCTGCAGTCTGCTTCATGCATCTTTTTCCACTGCTAATTTTAATCTGTATCCTTTAACTGTAATACACTCTAGCCATGATTATAGTGGCTTTGCTGAATTACAGGAGTCCTTCTAGCAAATTATTAGGCCTGAGGGTGGTCTTGGGGACCCCTGCACACAGCTGCATGACAAATTACCACAAATTTATTTATCCTTATTATTTTTTATTACATCAATTAACCCATGTATTATAGGCCAGCAACGTTTCAAGCCGTGGAGCTTCCACTGGTCTTTCAACTCCTTCAGTCTTCTGATGGCAGACTTTACTGTGACAGCAGAAGTGGTGCTGTGGGTCCAGGCACAACTTGCTACTGTTTTCATGCAGGAACCACAATGCCAGATCCCCACAGCTCACGTTTTCATCTCCCTTTTGTCCCAGAAGGAGCAAGTATACTTGGTGTGCTGGCTTACTTCAATCTTCTTCACCATTTTCCTGAGGGAGGCACCATAATGGGTCCCGTATTTACCAATGATTCCAACCTTCTAGGGGTATTTAGCCATGTCGCTGCAAACTAGGTCTGCACCCAGAGAGCCAAATTACCACAAACTGAGTGACTTAAAAGAAAACACACTTGTTTTCTCACGAGAATCACGGAATTGGCTGGCCTGTGTTCTTGTCTGGAAGTTCAGCCGGGGAAGAATCTACTCCTGAATTCACACAGGTTGTTGGCAGAACTCATTTCCTTGTGGCTGTAGGGCTGAGGGCCACAGCTTCTGGCAGGCTGTTGACTGCCTTCAGGCCCTGGAAGCTGCCCTCAGCTTCTCGGCAAGAAATTCCTATGGGCCTCATGGCCTTTCTTATTTCTTCACCGAGAGAGTCTCTCAGGTGAGTTTGATAGGAAGATGGAGTCTTACATTATATAATGTGATCATGGAGTGATATCCCATCACCTTTTACCATATATTGTTGATTTGAACCAAATCACCCATCTGCCCACATTCACAGGGAAGGACTGTTCAAGAGTATAATATCAGATGGTGGGATTATTGGGGGGAGGGTCACCTTAGAGTGTGTCCAACACAAGTCTTATGAGGAGTTTCACTGTAAAGTAAAAGAAAAATAGGGCATCAGTCAGGGGGTAAAGTAAGGTCAAAAACTTTGAGATGTGGAAAAATGTGTGCTGATGAGAGTGATTCAATAGAGAGGAAATAATTGATGACATGATGTTTATGGGTCAGCCATTCTATTCTTTTTACTATTGAATGCAATAAAAATTCTTATTTTGTCTTTCCCATATCAGAAAATACCTAACTTATGGGCCTCATTCCCCTCAAGTTTTGGTAGGGAATATATATGCTAGGAACAGTTTAGGAAGCAGTGATCATTTAGGATATAGGAGAAAAGTCTTAGAGCTTATATTTTTATTCTTTTTATGCTACCCCTTGCCATTTTTTATTTTACATGTTTTATAATATACATGACATATTAGTACAATGTTACGAATAAGTTAAAATATCCATACATTTGGAGAGCATGTTAACATATTTTTTTTTTACTAATAAGATACCAAATAAAAAAGATTATAAAGTACTTTTCCATCTTAGAGGTTTGTGTTTGGGGAAAAGATTTCATTCTATTTAGTTTCTTCACAGAGTGATTTGAAGAAGTGATCACTTAAAATTAGTTTTCTGCTCAGGCCCTCACATTTATGAAAAGATATCACTGGATCATGACAAGCTACTGGTGACTTCAGGATTTGATGTGATTTTTAAACTTTCCTTTTTATAGCTTTTAAGGTTTAAAAATTATTCTTGCAGAACACTTTTGCTAATACAAAATATATAGTAATGTTTATATTTCAGTTCTTACTAGTTTCCCAATTATTACTTACCAATAATTCTATTGTAGTAATAATGTGACGTTTAACTCAGGTTAGTTTGGTTGAATTTATGTTAAATACTGATGGTTGGGCCATTTTCTTAACATATTAGGGCCCTTTCCTGGCTTATAGCTAAGCCTACTTAGAAAATAATTTAGGCCCAAGAAGTTAGGAACTGAAGCAATTTTAATGAGAAAGAGTTTGGTACACTGCCTTTTATAATATTCCTGCTCACCGAAAGGATTCCGTAAAGACTTGGTATTTAAGACTTCACCACAGTGCCATTTTATTTGTCATTCTAAGACATACTCTGGGCCTCAAAACAGGTATTGCCACTGAAACACTCCTAGAGATGCCCTGTCGATTGTGTGGTAATGTATTTGTCTGGAATGGCAACATACATCTTTCAGTCTCCTGAAATACATGCCTTTCAATCTTCAGCTTTTGAGTAGTTTTGCCTACAGAAAGACCCCAGTGCAGTGCCCCCTGCTGGTGAATGGCAGCTGAGAGTTTGCATCATGTCAGTGATGGACAGAGTGGGTCCCTTTGCTGACACTGAGCCGGGGGGTGATGCTGAGCCTGCCAGGTCATTTTAGATCAGGTCATTAAAGGAACAGAAGGTCGAATCGATATAAAATGAGCAGCTCATGGTTTTCTCTACATTTTTTAGACATGTGATGATTTGCCATAGCTCAGTTTGGCTGATAGAATATGAACACTTCACAAACATGTTTGTATTTCTGCCTCTGTCTTAGTTCATTTAACAAGCCATTTTGCCCTAATTCTCAGGAGCTGTATTCTTGTTCAGTTGGGAAACCCAGCTTGAGCCTTGGCAGAGATTTTGTTTTGTTTTATTTCATTATTTATTCTGGCAGAGATCTTAAACATGGAATATTTTTAGTGTTCATTTTGTTAAACAATTAGAAAAGCCCTTTAAAAAAAAAGCCCTTTTCTTTTTAGTTTCATTGATAAGAATTAGTACACATGTGTCCAAGTTTCTAACTGATGATAATCATATTAAATAAAATTAATTTAAATGAAGGACCTGATTAGCGTTTAGATTATTTTAAATTTGGCATTTGGTGAGGGTGATTGTTTTATAATGAATAACTATAAAATTATTAATTTTGCCCCTATAGTAGGTGGCTCTAATGTTTTTGTATACATCTGTGGTGGGTATGTCATGGCAGTGATATTTGGGTAGCCTTTCAATCACGAATGTAGTACATACTTCAGGATTTTAGTGTCTTAGGTTCATAAACAAGTGGCTTGTCTGCTTAGGTATTTCCAGTGAGGTAGGAGGTGTGAATTTCCTTATTTTGATGTTTTCACTGTGGTTTCATATTAGAATGTCCTTATTTGTAGGAACTGTGCACTAAAGCATTCCATTGTGGTGAAACATCATATTTGCAGGTCGTCAACAATGATTTAAGGAAAGGGGCACCTGAATGGCTCAGTTGGTTAAGCGTCCAACTTCGGCTCAGGTCGTGATCTCATGGTTCGTGAGTTCGAGCCCCATGTCCGGCTCTGGGCTGACAGCTCAGAGCCTGGAGCCCGCTTCAGATTCTGTGTCTCCCTCTCTCTGCCCCTCCGCTGCTTGCACTCTGTCTCTCACATTGTCTCATAAATAAATAAACATTAAAAACACACACACACACACACAAACCCCAATGATTTAAGAAAAATAAATTCTTCCTATTTTAAGTTGAGATTGTGTACAAATAAAGAGAACAGGAGAAGGAAACTGGAAGGCAATGAGGACAGATAACTGTTTCTAGGAGTGCAAGGAGATAAGACAGCAGAGTGGAGAAAAAAGTACTAGACAGGGTTTCTAGGTTATGAGTACAAGACAAGCACGGAAGTTTGCATTAATCATCTAGGGAAGGTGGTAGCTTATACTCCAGTGATTTCCAAGCAAACAATGCACACTGGTTTCCAAGAACCTGTACTTTCCCAAATCATCCCTACTTTCAGGAAGAACTTTATACCTAAGATAGGTTGGGATTGCTGTATGTTAAGCTTCTTTTCTCTTTTCTGTGAATGTAGAGAATACTTGTTACCACATTTGTTGAATGTGTTTAAAGCCAATTATTATCACCAATTAAATTTTCCTTTTTAGACCCTTAGACTATTTGGGCCATTCATGCAACAAACATTTGCTGAATTGACTCTGTGAAACAAGGAGATAGTTAGTTTGGGCATAATATAGATATGTTCCCAGACCTCTTAGATCTTTTTTGTTTTAATGTATTTATTTATTCTGAGAGAGAGAGAGAGGTCATGAGTGAGTGGGGGAGGGGCAGAGAGCGAGGGAGAGAGAGAATCCCAAGCAGGCTCTACACCACCAGCAAGGAACCCCATGGGGGGCTTGAACTCACCATGTGAGATCATGACTTAAGCCAAAGTTGGATGCTTAACTGACTGAGCCACCCAGTCACCTCTGGACCTCTTAGATCTTTGAGTCTAGTGGTGGCAGCTCGTATTAAACAAATAATCATGAAATTGTGTTGAGGAGTGTGAAAAGAAAACACGGAGATTTAGATAGAATATAAAAGGGAACTTGAATTTAAAGTGGAGACTTAAGAAGGACCTCATTAAGGAAGTGCCAGTTGAATTGTAACATAAAGGATGAAAAGGTCATAGCTGGGCACAAAGCTGAGAGGAGAGCTCTTGTAGCAGAACGAGCAGAGTGCCAAGACCCCGGGTGGCAAGGAGTGTGAGGAAGGAGTAAAGGAAGCCAGTGAGGTGAGGGCACACACAACAAAGGTGTGGGTGGCTGGAAGGAGTCAGCGAGAGGAACAGACATCAGATCTTTGTCAGGCTGATGATTTAAAGTTTCATCCTGCAATAACATGAAGCCATCGACAGGTTTTACTAAAGGGGATGCCAAAATTAGATTTGTGAGTTGTTTTTATTTTTTTATTATTTAAAAAAGTGTTTATTTATTATTGAGAGAGAGTGGGCATGCATGCAAGTGGGGGAGGGGCAGAGATAAAGGGAAACAGAGGGTCCAAAGTGGGCTCTATGCTGACCGCAGAAAACCTGATGTGGGCTCCATCTCACGAACCATGAGATGATGACCTGAGCCTAAATGCTTAACCGACTGAGTCACCCAGGTACCCCATGAGGTTTTTAAAAATGTTTATTTATTTATCTTGAGAGAGAAGAAAGATAGGATCCTAAGGAGGCTCTGTGCTGTCAGCACAGAGCCCAATTTGGGGCTGTGGGTCTCGAGCTCATGAACCATGAGATCATGACCTAAGTGGAAATCAAGATTTGGATGATTAACCGACTGAGCCACCCAGGCACCCCCGTGAGTTGTATTTAAAGATCACTTTGACTGGTTTGTGGAGACTGGATTGTCAGAGACAGGTGTGGAGCAGAGAGATGAGAGGGGAGGCTGTTTCATTAACCCAGGTGAGAGATAAATGGTAGCTTATGCCACCGTGTTAGCAGTGGTACAGGAGAGAAGTTGACGGCCATAAATTTTTTGACAATAGAATTGATAGAATGTGTTGATAGATTACATGTTTGGCAGGGAGATAAAATCAAAGAGATGACTTTGAATGTGGTCAAAGTAGAAAGAAAAGCAGGAGAGGGTGGGGTCATGGAAGCTGAGTATAGCTGAGTATCTATTGGATTAAGCAACATGGAGCCCACCTAGCAGGGCAGTTTGGGTGGGTGTAGGAACAGAATCCACATTGCCACGTGTGGAATAGTGCATGAAGACTGGGAGGTGAAGCAATGGAGACATGGTGATGAGAGTCTTTGGAGAAGCTTGTCAGTGAAGGGGAGTAGAGAGAGAGCTATAGCTGGCAGGGGAAGGAAGGTCAAGGATGGGATAAGATAGGCTGACTAAGACAAGTCAGTACTCTGATGGGAATGATCATAGACTCACTGGCAAGGACCCCTTATGGGCAGTCTTAGCAGAACCACTGTGGGCCAATGATGAGAAAGGATGTTTTCCCCACCTTAGTCCTCCATGCAGATATCTACCGAGGCTCCACAGAAGCCCCCAGTGGAGGACACGGTCCCAAGTCAAAGGTGGACCCAGCCTCTGAATTGAAGGAGATTATTTCTGATACCTAGAGAATGAGGGATCCTAACAGAGGTTAAGGTCCCCAAGAAAAGAGGAAATGGCATGTCTTGCCACCTGGGCGTATGCACCGGAATTTGAATCCATTACACTTCTGTGGTATTTCCGGTAGCATTCTGTTATTTCTGCTGCCTAGACTCCTCCGCCACTTACATCACCCCTTCTCCACTTTCCATCATTCAAGATCAGCTCAATGGCCCGGACCTCTGGGATGAGAGTACCCCTCTACGCTCTGATGGCATCGGGGTGCCCACTTCCATCTGACTTACTGTGTTGGGTCAGAACACCAGCCAGCTGTCTCCTACCGTGTGCTCTTTTTCTCTACATACCCCACGACAAGCATGGTACCTGGAAGTAGAACAGCTGAAAGGCTGTTGACCTCTAGCAGGTAGGAAGGAGCCTAAGCTTGGGAGCCATATTTGAGGGTCACCACTTATTGGCTGTGTGGCTTTAGGGACACTATTTAGTTCCTCTGTGCTTCGTTCTTCATCTGTAAAATGGGAATATTAAACTTCCTTACTTCATAACACTGAAATAATACCTGTAAATCAGTAACAGTGCTGGGCAGATAGTAAGTGCTCAGTAAATGTTGCTATCCTTCTTAAGACATGGTGAATATCAATACATTTTGGGGGGAAAGAATAAATGAGTAAACAAAAGAATAAAGTATGATCTAGAAAGAACCATAACAGGTGTCAGCCTGTTTTTCAAGGCCTCTTCTGCCAAGCCAACTTGAATACATCTCTGGTGAATTGCTGAAGTTCATTCAGCCAGCTTTCAGCCCATGTACAAGGAACAGAATGAGGACAGACAAGCAGCCGTTTCCTGGGGGCACTTAGTGCCTGGCAGAGCCATCTGAGCCATTTGATCAGATGTCCATGCCCAGACCCTGTCCCTGGTGAGTCTGTCCCTGAGGTCTGTGCATGGGCCCCAGCACGAACATTTCTATAAGGCACCCTGGGTGGTATATTTTTCTGCAACATACAACTAGATTATAGCTGTCTTTGTCCGTTTGGGCCGCTGTAACAAAAACACCAGAGACTGGGTGGCTTAAGCAAGAAGCATTTATTTCTCAGTTTTGGAGGCTGGGAAGTCCCAGATCAAGACACTGACAGTGCCTTGTGAAGACCTGCTTCCCAGTTCATAGATGGCCACCCTCTTGCTGGGTCTTTACATGGTGCAAAAGACAGAGGGAATTCTCTAAGGTCTCTTTGAGCTAATCACTCCCAAAGGCCCCACTTCCTAATACCATCACCTTGGGATTAGGATTTCAACACATGGAGTTTTGAATCCATAGTAGTAGCTATGGTTCCTTCTACATCTGGAGTCCCTGAATTCTGTGACTGTCTCTTATTACACTTCCGGTTTCTGAAGGGCATGGTCAAATATCTGAAACTACTCTTTGCATATGTGTCTCATGGCAATCAAAGCTTTAGGAAGGATTAACAAAATGGTATCTTATTTAATCACAAAGGAATTATATTTTCTTATGAAACCATTTTCTTAAATCATTTATTTGGGTCCATATCTGTGCATCACAGTGAAAGGGTGTTTTAGAACGTTTTATTTAAATGAGTGAGGATTCTACCTGCCATGATGTTCATACAACAGTCTGGTGATTTTCATCTGAGTGGGGTGATAACTTTCTTTGAGAGCACAGCCCTTGGGAGGGGGTCTAGCCAGGAGGATGTGCTTGGTTCTGGACAAACTGCCTGCATGACTGGACACCCCCCAGGCCAACTCCGTCAGACTCCCCTGTTCATACTCCCTGGTCCCACACCATGGACAGCACATGTATTTGTGTGGGGGAATAAATATATTATTAGTATTTTTTTATAATTATAAAGATTAAGTCTTGGGTAAGGATAGTGGATTCAACATGTGCATTTACTTTTGGTCCCTCCTGAAATCCTACCAAAACAAGAGTAAAATGATTTTTTTCAAGAGAAAAATACTCTAGGACCAAAACAAACAAACAACAACAAGAAAGCTGTGTCCTAAGCTGACAGGGGAGAAACCGAGCAGCGTCCCATTTTATATGACAAAATCCCACAAAGCCTAAAAACAGGGGGGTTATATGAAAAGCTGTCCGAGAGCCTGTTAAAGCCCCATATCTTCACTCTGCCTCTGTACTCCTGGGGGACCGTCCCCTTTGGATGCCAGCAGAGGGCAGCAATGTTATCATCAGGGAGGTGGAGGCAGAGGGTCCTGTTCACCAAAGACTTGACCATGGGGTTCACAGCTGCTCTCTCCACTCTGAGCCTTGTAGTCAGTTCGGAGTTATTTAGTCCAGCACCTTGACCCCATGGTTCCACAGACCTTCTCCCTTCCTCACATCAGCCATGGCACCTTGGCCTCATCATGGTTGACTTACTTAGACCTTGCATTCTGGGTGTGTTGCACGTCTGTCCTGTTAAGCTGCCTCAACACAATTGGTCCTTGACTGGGACCTCAGGGCCACCCATTGTTCTGCTCTCTCTTAGTCTCCCAGTTTCCCCCCTGACATCCCATCCTCCTACCCTAAAATTTCTGGGAAATACGGGGTGCCTGGGTGGCTCACTCAGTTAAGTGTCTGACTTCAGCTCAGGTCATGATATCATGGTTTGAGAGTTCAAGCCCTGCATCAGGCTTTCTGCTGTCAGCACGGAGCCCACTTCAGATCCCCTGTCTCCCTCTCTCTCTGCCTCTTCCCCACTGGGTCTTTCTCTCTCTCTCTCTCTCTCTCTCTCTCTCTTAAAATAAATAAATAAACTTAAAAAAAATAACATTTCTTGGAAATAGCTGACATTTGACTTTCCACTCTATATTATATTTCTCTCCTCACTTCTGGCCTCACAGCCAAGTCTTAATGGTGGAGGGGATCTAGGAGGGAGGGCATGAGGGAATGAGCAAGCAGAATAGGGAGACTGAGTCAGGAGGAACCCCAAATCTCTGATTTGTTACTTACAAGAATACTCCATCCTCCCCTCCTTTGTTCCTGACACAAACAGAGGTCTGCTACTATCTCCGTGACACTCTGCCACCTGGATGCCATACGTCTCCACCTGGATGCCATACGTCTGGCCCCTTCATCTCTCTAGCCTTGTCCTTTACATCAGTGGCTTTCACACTTTTTGACTGAGACATAGGGTTGACATTGATTTCCAACGTGCACGCGTGTACACACACACAGGCATACACACACACAGATACACACACACAGACACACACACACACACCTTACAGGTTTCAGGAAGCAATCCTTAGGACGTTCTCTGATATTTTCTATTTTGTTCTGTTTGATTCTGTCCATTCCATTTAATTTTCAAAATACCAGTCGATAAATTCAAGTTTCAACCCACTGGTGGATCTTCACCGTTGGAAAAACACTGCTGCAAATCATCGTTTCTTTTTCTACTTTTTCCTTTACGCCGGGTCCTTTCTTTATTGTTTAACCAGCAGGGGTCTGTCTGGATTTTTAAAGAACTCTACCCACCTCTTTTTCACCAGCACAGTCTGGAAAGAGTTTGTCCGTGTACATTGTTCCATGGCCTCTTTGTTGCCTCTCCTCCACCCACCCGGGCCTGTCTGCCTTCAGCATCAGCCTGGCACTGGAAAAGCTCTTGCCCTGGCCACACATGATCCTTGTCATTAATTCTGGCCTCCCCTTGCTGGTTCTCCAGCAGCGTTGAGCTCTGTCGTGTGTCCCTCCCACAGCTTCCTAGCACGCCCCTGCCCTGGTGCCTGGACCTGTCCGGTGACATCGCTCACCTGCTTAGATGCAGACCACTTGCTGAGTAGCACCCCTACCCAGATCTCTGAGCTCTAGGTCGTCCTATCTGACAACCCCTGGATCTGATGCCTGGGCCTGCTTCGCAACCACTTACACACTTACTCCCCAGCTTTCTATTTCTGAATGCCCCCGGGGCCGTTACTTTCCTCACCCTACACCACTGGCCCCTGGTCTGTTGGTTTATAATAATCGCCTTTGGAATCTGTGCACCCTGAATGTTTTCCTCGTTTAGGAGCCAGTTATGGCAGAAACAGTCTTCTCTCTCATCCTCATTTTATTATCTTTGCTCCTTTGGTAACATCGAGCTTTTCTGTAACATGTTTCCTATTCTTTTATTATGTGCTTGGTGCCATTTCCCAAACCTCATTCTGATTTTCCCTGGAGGGCAGCCTTCATTACTGCTGTTGATGAGCACTGAGGAGGGAATGTAGGCGTGCAGATTCCTTGCTTCTGTGCCATACTCTTAAAAGCGAGCTCCGTTAGTGGATGAGCATACAGCTGCTTGAGGCCACAGGCTGTTTCTTAACCATGTTACTCTTCTCCGGGGACTTCTGTGTTTATTCCTCGCTCTTTCCCTACAGTTTTCTTTCTGATCTGGGAGGGTCCTACCACATTAAGGTTCTTGGACATCTAGATAATATTAGGTCATACATGAAGTCATTTTCTTCTTTCAAGTATAGAAAGTCTATTTAAATACTGTGACCAGAAAATATCGGAAGGCTGTTGAAGGTTTGCCTTTGTTTTTGTTCGTTCAACTAATCGATCTTCCCTTGCTCTAAAATACATTCTAAAATGGTTCATTTTTGTGAATCTCAAAATGGAGAAGCTCTAGAGGTCACCTTCCTCCACGGGAGAAGCTGAGCGCCCAGGGGAGCTCAGTGCCCTGCACTCAGACACACAGCTCATTCCTGGCAGAGTGCTGGCTGAGGCTGTGCTTTCTAGGGCACGGCTTTTTGCACTGTGTCTTTCATACCCATGTCCGCCACACTGTCTCCCTATTCTTATAAACCCCTATGCGTACACAGACGCCCGCATTCTCTTTGATCATCATTTTGGGAGAGGGGGAATTATCTTGTTCCGTGACATATTTTTGGTGAAATGAGCTTGGCCTTAATGCATTTTAATTCTATCTGTATCCCTATAAAATGTATTTTTAAACTGAATTTTTATTTATAGTGACTTCATATCTATGGATCATGCATGTTTCCGTTTATTTGTTTATTTAATTTTAAGTGGGCTCCACACCCCACATGGGGCTCAAACTCACGACCCTGAGATCAAGAGTCGCATGCTCTACCAGTGAGCCAGCCAGGTGCCCCTGTTTTCTTTCTTTCTTTCTTTCTTTCTTTCTTTCTTTCTTTCTTTCTTTCCTTTTCTTTCTTTCTTTCTTTCTTTCTTTCTTTCTTTCTTTCTTTCTTTCTTTCTCTTTCTCTCTCTCTTTCTTTCTCTTTCTTTCTTTCTTTTTCTTTCTTTCTTTCTCTTTCTTTCTCTTTCTTTCTTTCTTTCTTTCTTTCTTTCTTTCTTTCTTTCTAAACATATGCTTAAGTGAATACCATGCAGGTGACCTCTGAATTTTTAAATTTATTGTGATGAATGAATGAGAGAATTTGGTTATTAAAGTCCCAGGTCCTTTGGGTGCCTATGGTCCCATAACCATAGATTTGTTCAGATTAGGGTGTGCTCTAGGATCTTTTGAAACATACGGGAAGTGGTTATATTTTTGGATTATCTTCTTTGATAACCATTTAAAATTTTTACAAATATTTATTTATTTTTGAGACAGAATGTGAGTGGGGGAGGGGCAGAGAGAGAGAGAGAGAGAGAGAGAGAGAGCGCCACAGAATCTAAAGCAGGCTCCAGGCTCTGAGCTGTTAGCACAGAGCCCAATGCAGGGCTCAAACTCATGAACCGTGGGATCATGACCTGAGCCAAAGTTGGCTGCTTAACCAACTGAGCCACCCAGGCACCCTGATAGCTGTTTTTGAGAATGCAATGAACTTGGGTGTCTTGGATTTCTTTAGAGTTTTAGATAAATGTGTTTGAGGGCAGTGCACCTGTAGTGCCAGTCGGTTGGCTTTGCTAGATTTTCTGGTGGAGGGTGGACCAGGGGTTGGCAAACTTGTTCTTTAAAGGCCAGATGGTAAATAGTTTAAGCTCTGTGGGCCGTCTGGTCTCACACACTGTATTCGGCTCAGCACTTGGGGGGCAAAGCAGCCACGGGCTACTGTAAATGATGGTGCATGCTGTCCAACAAAACTACATGCACAAAAACAGCCTGAGTTTGCCAACCCAGACCTAAACTACTGTCGAGTTTTTCCCCAAGTGCTAGTGGCAGCTTCGGCCAGCAGTTCCTCCCCCCAACCCTCCAAGGGGTCACCGAACTCAGAAACAGAATGACAACGGGTATGTTCCCACTTGTGCACCTTTTGTGAAGTTGGACTTCCTGCCTGAGATGCCGTCTCCTCTCTTTTCCATCTGTCTAAATGTTATCTAGAAAGCAGCACTCACAGTGCTGCTCCTTTCTCTGAACGCTGCTGGCATGCTGTTGGCATGTCTCATTTGCAGGGCCTGCGGTGTTTGTGTTTTCGTGGGTTTAGGGCTTCCTTCCAGGCTCCTGGAGCACAGAGTGTCTTGCACATGCTCAGTGCCCAGGAGCAGCCGTTAGCACCCAGGAAACGCTCAGCTCCTGCACCCACTGGGGAGGAACCATCCTTTCAGGGGGCGGTAGGATTGACACATGATGCAGGTAGCAAGAACCCATAGTTACTGTTTTGCGGCCCGGATTTCTCAGGAAGGAGACAGGGCCTGTTGTGGAAACGGAAGTGCTAGAAATCATAGAAAGTTTAGGGAAGAACCAAGACGGTATCGAAGAGAAGCACAGGGTGCTTTGGCGGGTAGGTCATTCAGCCCTCAGCAGAAATGGCCAAAGTTCCTTTACATGCTGGAAACAAAGCCACCGCCTCCTAGCTGTGGGACCTTGAGAAAGTTGTTTAACTTACTCAAATTTCTCACCTGTGCAGTGGGGACAATAACAGTACCTACCTACGAGGTTGATAGGGGCCTAAATGAGTTAGAACACGTGAAGGACATAGAGTGGTTTCTAGCAACCACTAAGCACCCGGTAGATGCTCTTGTTGGTTGACACGCAGAGCCTGGCATGAGCCTGCCAGACCTGAACCCTGTACTGCTTTAGTGCAAAGATGAAGCAAGCCGAGGACCCCACCATCTAGGGCTGGAATGGATCCCTTAAATATGCAGTTACCAAAAGATAACCGTACTCCAGATATTTCTAAGACCAGAGGAGTTAAACTTAAGCACCTTTCAGTTTAACAAAAATGTTTTGAGAGATCCCATGCGCCATGTCCTGGGGCTGCAGAGATGGCTAGGGCGCGGTCGCTGACCTTCAGGACTTAGAGTCAGGGAGACACGTCTTTTCATATATTCGGCTAAGTGGCAAGATAGATAAACAGTATTGTAAGAACATTATCCTGGTTGAAGTGGGTATTAAAGGATAAAAGTATATTAAAAACTTCCGTTAAGCTACAGAGATTCAGTTATAACATTGTTGATTCTGGGATACTGAAAAAAGTGGCTCCTGAACAGGTCTTGGGACTGGGTGGTGGTGGGGTGGCTCTCTGTCAGAGGAGGGCAGTCTGCTGGTGTTTTTTTTTTTTTTTTAATGTTTATTTATTTATTTTGAGAGACAGAGACAGAGCACAAGCAGGGGAGGAGCAGAGAGAGAGGGAGGCACAGAATGTGAAGCAGGCTCCAGGCTCCGAGCTGTCCGCACAGAGCCTGACTCGGGGCTCAAACTCACAAACCGTGAGATCATGATCTGAGCCGAAGCCGGACGCTCAACCGACTGGGCCATCCAGGCGCCCCAGTCTGCTGGTGTTTTATATGTGATGTGGGAACCTTGGGAGCTGCTCCTGGGCCTCCCTGGTTCTTGATGAGGCGGATGCCATCTCATGGGAAGTGTCACTGTTCATCTGCTTGGCAAGGTCAGGGAGCAGCTGCTCCTGGTCTGCATCAGTCTGCAGCAAAGCTTACTAGGTTCTCTGAAGCTTGAGAGGACTCTGGAGCAAATGTGCAGATCACATAGGATTTGGGAGAAGTGAATCTCCCGTCAGGGAAGGGGCAGGCTTGCTCTCTGTAAAGGTGCCTATTAAAGTATCCCTTTACATCTAGATAGCACTTCACATGTCCACTATTGCACGTGAAGTGAATTCGGAATCTGCCGTCAACAAACTCTGAAAGTGATCAGTCGCGTTGTAATGAAAGGTAGAACCTGTGATTACCTTTTATACTTCCGCTGTGGTGAGGGTTTCATTGGCTCCTGTACTGGACACATCTTTGCCTTCATCACTCGTAGACATTGCCACAGCAGCCACCACCTCTGCCCAAGTAAAACCTGTCTTCGTCTCCCTGTAGCTCTTGATTCCTGCCCCGGGGTCTCTGATGCTGGGGTGTGGGATGCCCATGGGTACCCGCTCAGCACACACATGAGCAATCTGGGAGTGTGGGGGAGGTAGTATCCCCAGGGAAACCCTTAACCCATGGGGGGCAGGGCTTGACTGTAAACACTGCTCCTTTCTTTCCAGAGGTGGGGTGGTGGCTCCCAGCATATTTCCTCAAGCCCCTCTGGTGGTCTGTGGGACTGAGCCACCCATGTCTGAGATGGCAGCCAACTTCCAAATACTCTGTGAACTGACCGTCCATTTCATTCCTCCTGTATCTCTGCACATCTGCCGCCCGTGGTCACGAATGAACTTAACCATGGCACAGGATCTGTTTCTGCAGGACCCCAGTCCCTCTGATTATCTCTCCCACGCTTGGTGTCAATTTATCACAGGAGGCCCATCCTTTCCTGTCCAGGGGGAGCCTCCCTTGCTCCACAGCTTGAGTTTTCTCTGCATCAGGAAGGTAAGGCCTCCCAGCTTGGAATATGAATATTTACAGAGGAACTTTGGAGGTGGAGAGGAGAGGGGCTGTTCTTTTCCAAGAAAACTCAGCCTCATGGCGTGGGTCCTTCTGTGGCCTCCAAAATGCCAGTTTTAAGATGGAAAGCAGAGTAGGGGCCCATGTGTTTTTGGCTGATTCCTAGCCTGATACTCTGAATCTTGGCTTTGCTTATTTGGTGGAATATGACCACAAGGAAAGAAAAATTATATCTTTTTAATATTTTAGCAATATTCCCCTTTTATACAGGCAGTAGAATTAAGGCATAGAGGAAAACTAAATGTGAGCCTCTTTTAGGGGTACTGAAACAAATATAGAAGCTAGGTGCATGGAAAAACACACACTGGTTCTTTTTTCTTTTATAAGTATTTTTCTCAAGTTCATTTATTGAGAGAGAGAGAGAGAGAGAGAGAGAGAGAGAGAGAGAATATAAGTGGGGGAGGGGCAGAGAGAGGGAGAGAGAGAAACCCAGGCAGGCTCCACCCTGTCAGTGCAGAGCCCGATGCAGGGCTTGAACTCACAAACCATGAGATCATGACCTGACCTGAAGTCAGACACTTAACCAACTGAGCCACCCAGGGGACCCCCACGCTGGCTTTTTAATAAAACCTGTTTTTTTGTTTGTTGCAATTTTTTATTCAAACTCTAGTGAGCCAATGCAAGTGCAACATGAGTTCCAAGAGCAGAATTCAGTGATTCATCACTTACGTGTAACACCCAGTGCTCATCCCAACTAGTGCCTTCCTTCATACCATACCCATCATCCATTGAACCCATCCCCCCACCCTAAGACCAGGTTTGATGAAACTCTTTATGCAAATTTTTTTAACTGTTCTCCGTAATTAGGTTGTTGTTGGTAGTATTATTATTGTTACTCTGAGACTGTTATGTGTATCACATGGGATAATAAATGAATAATTTAGAGATAATTTAATTATATCACCTCTTGTGTTTTAGAGAACCAGTGTTCCCAATATAGAAGAAAGGAGACATAGATGTAAACAGAAAAAATTCTGTTAAAAAATAGTAGTCTTGAGTTTAAATGACGAGTTACAGTATGAACTCATAAGCTATTTTGTTTTTTGAAAATATTATATACGTGTGTGTGTGTACATGTATGTGTGGGTCTACTTCTGGTTCTGACTGATGAAAAGGCCTAGCAGTGGGTGTCCTAGTGCCCAGGTTGTAGCCTTACAACGTCACTTCCCACTGAAAGAAACCAGGGCTCTTGGAGAAATGGCTGACTCTAGATCTGGGGAAGGAGGTGTACAAGATGAATTGGAACATCTCATCAGACCAAGTAGTGAGGAAGCTATCAGGTGATGTCAAAAGGACTCAGGACCTAATTTGCAAAGACTTCCATTGGCCAAATTGGGAACCATTTCAGCTATAATAAGGGAAATATTTGTAATTGATCAAAATATATCAAAATATGTTTGAATTCATGAGTGTATAATGATTTTTAAAATAAAAATCCAACTGGTCACCTTCAGAAGATGATGGGGATCCAATTTATAATCTTGAAATTGATAAATAATAAAAGGAAAGATTCTAGTATTTATCCTGCCTTTTCTAGGTGACCTGGGCCAGTGGTAACTGAAGTATAGAAAAGGGGATGCCTTTTTAGAGATATGCCAACTAATAAATAAAAAAGAAATTATAGGATTGGAATATCACCATTTTAATGGATTTAAGTATTGCGCATTGACAGCTACTCACATCACGAAAAGAGAGATCATCATATCTCATGTCTCCTAGTGCAAGACTTCAATGCCACTTTGGTATTACCAAAGGGATTGAACCTGAGTCTAGATACAGCTGCCAGTTTGCAAGAAATACAGAGAACATGTTGAATTATACCAAGTGTATCAGCAAAACTCGACTATGTGGACTCCTCAGGTCAAATGCCCCTGTATTTTCAACGGATACATTGTCATGAAAAGAAAGAGATGGAGAAGGAACCTGTAAAGTTAAGAGATGCCCCTCTCCCCTGCTAACGTGTGCGCTCGCCCTCTAAAAAAAAATTTAAAAAGAGAATTTAAGAGAGACCTTAATGATGTATTACATTTTTTACAAGGGTAAGACAAGGCACACACTTGGTGATAAAATCACCAAAAAAAAAAAAAAAAAAAAGTAAAGATGGCAATAGGTGATTACTACAAAAAACCAGGATGTTGGATTCTCTAGGGGACCAGAAAGGGATTGCCACCGGGACAAGGCACATGGAAGGATTTCTGGGGTCACTGGTAAATTTATATGTTTTGACCTTGGCGGTGGTTACAGGTTTTTTGTTTTTGTTTTTTAAATAATAATTATTATCTTATAATAAAAAGGTTAAAAGGAGAAAAAGGAGAAAGTGACTAAAGTATACCCATACTTTATTTTTTTATTTTTACTTTTAAAGTTTTAATTTTTATTTTTAAAAAGTTTTTATTTTAAAGCTTACTTATTTTGAGAGAGAGTGAGCGAACACATGCATGTGAGACAGGGAGGGGCAGAGAGAGAGAGGGAGAGAGAGAATCCCAAGCGGGCTTCATCCTGTTAGCACAGAGCCTGACTCTGGGGCTCGATCCCATGAACTATGAGATCGTGACCTGAGCTGAAATCAAGAGTTGGATGCTTAACCGACTGAGCCACTGAGGGGCCCCGAGGGTTTTTATCTTAACTCCAGTTAGCCAACATGCAATGGTGGCTTAGTTCCAGGCGTGCAATACAGTGATTAGCAGTTCTGTACATCACCCTGCTGCTCATCCTTGCCAGTGTGATCCTGCATCCCCATCGACAGATTTCATGCTCACCCCAACTCCCTCCCCTCTGGTAACCATCAGTTTATTCTCTATAATTAAGAGTCTGTTTCTTTCTCTCTTTCTTTTTTTTAACATACCATGTAATATTAGTTTCAGGGGCATAATTTAGTGGTTCAACAATTCCATACAACACCTGGTGCTCATCACAAGTGCCCTCCTTCATCCCCATCACCTATTTCACCCATCCCCCCCTCCACTTCCCCTCAGATAACCATCAGTTTCTTCTCTGGAGAAGCGTCTGTTTCTTGGTTTGCCTCTCTCTCTCTCTCTCTCTCCTTTCCCCCCTTTGCTTGTTTGTTTCTTAAATTCCACATACATGTGAAATCCTATGAAATACACCCACACTGTAAAAAAAAAATATGGTGATTTTGTTCTATTAAGCCCCCATCTTGGGGATTTTCTTAGGTCTAGACATTTAGACCCACTATTTACTCATTCCGGGGACCTCTTCTCTTTGCCTCCCTTCCCCCAGCCGGTGACAGCCTGGGGATAAGCTGATGTTCCATCTTGATCTGGTTTCCAGGGGGACAGAACTAGAATGTTAACCCAAGGTCAAATTTGTCCATAAAGAAGATAAAGATTTTTTGTTTCTTTATTTGATTTTACACCCATCACTTACACCTATATGAATTAGAGAACTGTCCCTATTGTATTTATTTTCACAAAAGAGACCTCGTATATAAACTAAGGCAGGTAAATTAAGATGTGTATCAAGGCCTCCTTCAGCTCTGATATTTGGTATTTGAGATAGAAGTATATTAACTTTCTTGTTCTTCATATGGAGATACTGTGAAATGGAATGGTTTAATGGGATTCTCCAGGTCACACGGGGAGCTCTGCCAGGCCACCTGATGAAATTTATTGCCGGTGTAATTGTTTGGTTTTCAATGCCATCTTAGAAATAGGTTTTATTTACAATTTTTCCTTCTGCTGTCTTCCTCCCTTGCCTTTTTGGCAAGCACCCGAGAAGGAGAACATCGTTTCTGAATTATAGTAATTAAAGGGATATTCAGAATGGTGTGCTCTCTGATTTAAACCCCTAAAAAAAACCAGAAGAGGTTTTGACAGAACTAGGACATGGGAAGCAAAAAGTCAATTAAAACTGATTTTTTTCAAGAGCCACATAAATGTTATAAAAGTGCCACATACTTGAGCCATTTTAGCAGTTTTCCATCTGCTTTTGTTGTCTCAAAAAGAAGGAAGTTTTTCTGGCATTTCTCTGAATTGTCTTAAGTGACTTTTAGATCATCATAGTGAGTGGGGTGGCCCTAATTCTCAATGTTCCAATGTGACTCTGAAGTTTAGAGCAAGATGCACTAATTCATTGGGTTAGCTTTGCCCCCTTTTGGCTTGAAAAAGAAAAGGATGTGAATTCTTTCACTTGGCAGAGCAAGTAGCATTGTGGGTTGTCCTTCAAATACATTTTCCACAGGCACTGAGCTCTTCTCGGGCATAAACAGGCTGTTGTGGAACAGACAGACATTCAGGAGATTCTATAAATTGAATCTTCCGTCTTCTGCTAATATGGCTTTTGGCAATAAAGCCATTATAATGAAGTGCCATAAAAGGCATCTTTTTTTTTTTTTTTTCATCTGTTGCCTACTCAGCATGGGGTTTATTGCTATTTAGAAGTCTGATTGCTAAATGCTAAACCAGGCAGGTCACCCTGCAGTAAATGGATAGATGGGTCTCTGATATGCCACCTGCTGTCCTACAGGACAACTGGCGGATTTTGGGGGTGGCAAGACTGAAAATGGCAGCAGAGGCATGCTCCTTTTATTTTTGATGGCCTCCTGGACATTGGCTAATTGGCACTAATGAACACTGGTAGGTGTGTAGTCTATGAATTGATCCAACTTATGTACTTATCGATTACCTATTTGGAGTCTGTGCTGTGAAAAATCTAAATGCTGGATGAAATAGAAATTCGCCTCTAAAGAAATTTACATCCCAATTGGGGAAATAATACTGAACAATAAGAAACAATTTGAGAACCACCAAATGCCAAAGTCTATCCATTTTGTAAAGACTTGGTATTACACTGGGGCACTTTGTAAGTGCTCCAGAGGTAGTGGGTTGTTGCTCTGTGTCATTATCATTATTATATTATGTTATGTTAATTTTCTGGACCACAGAGGCAGGATTTTAGAGTGAACAGAGGATCAGCTGGAATGTTGATGATGTCCAAAGGGAGGAGGCCCTTGGAGAGTGGATGGGGTTTGCCTCGATGGAAGAATTTTGAAGGCAGTGTGACATGCGTGAGGTCAGTTCTCAGTTTAGGGTTTGGCATTCTTGTGTCTGATGAATTCATTCCTCCACTGCTTTCCAGCTCCCCAAAGTGGGTTGTTATTGTTGGTTCTCATCTTCTTTCCTGTCTTGCAGGTTTGTGTCTTTTTTTTTTTTTTGAGAAAATAACTTTACTGTAATTTTAGTAAGACTTTCAGAGTAAAAGTAGATGCATATGTTGAAATTATCATTTTAACTGGAGACTGAGTTTTTGTTTTTTTGTTTTTTTTACTTTTTTGCAGGTATAATTGACATATAACACTAAATTAGTGTCAGGTGTGCAACATAATGATTCAATATTTGTAAATACCGTGAAATGGTCACCACAATCAGTCTGGCTAGCATCTGTCTGTGGACATAGTTACAAAATGTTTTCTCTTGTGATGAAGTCTTTTAAGATCTATTGGCAACTTTCAAATGTGCAGTATAGTCTTATTAACTATGGTCACCATGCTGTACATTACTTCTCCATGATTTATTTGTTTTGTAACTAGAAGTTTGTTCCTTTTGACCCCCTTCACCCACCCTTCACCTCTACCTCTGCCAACCACCAACCTATTTTCTGTTTTTTTTTTTTAATTCCACATATTAATGAGATTATCTGGTATCTGCCTTTCTCAGATGTCTGACTTATTTTACTTAGCATAATGCCTTCAAGGTCTATCCATGTAGTTACAAATGGCAATATTTCATTTCTTCTTATGGCTATGTAGTAGTATTCCATAGCACGTGTGTGTGTGTGTGTGTGTGTGTGTGTGCGCACACAATATCTTCTTTTTCTTTAAAGTATTTATTTTGAGATAGATGTGGGGAGGAACAGAGAGAAAGGGAAGAGAGACGTGGGGCTCAATTTCATGAACTGTGAGGTCATAACCTGAGCCGAAATCAAGAGTTGGGCGCTTAACCGAGTCACCCAGGTGCCCCCACAATATCTTCTTTATCCATTCATCCACTGTTGGACATTTATGTTGTTTCCATATCTTGGCTATTGTAAATAGTGCTGCAGTGAACATGGGGAAGGGGTACAAATACCTTTTTGGATTAGTGTTTTAGTTTTCTTTGGGTAAATACCCAGTAGTGGAATTATTACATCATATGGTATTTCTATTTTTAATTTTTTGAGGAACCTCTATACTGTTTTCCATAGTGGTTGCACCATTTTACATTCCCACCAATAGTGTATGAGGATTTGCTTTTCTCCACATCTTTGCCAACACTTGTTATTCCGTGGCTTTTCGATAATAGCCGTTCTATTAGGTGTGAACTGATACCTCGTTGTGGTTTTGATTTGCATTTCTCTGATGATCAGTGACATAGAGCATCTTTTTGTGTACTTGTTGGCCATCTGTATGTCAGGAGACTTTTAAAAAAGATAAATAACTTCATTTGTTTTTAAATAAAGGTACATAGTCATTATTAAGAGAAGTCAGGTGCTCAGTCAGTTAAGCGTCTGACTCTTGATTTCAGCTCAGGTCATGGTCTCGCAGTTGTGAGATGGAGCCCTGCGTTGGGCTCTGTGCTGAGTGTGGAGCCTGCTTAAGATTTTCTCTCTCCTTCTCTCTCTGCCCCTACCCCACTTGCATTCTCTCGGTTTCAAAAAAGTAAAAATAAAAAAAGAAATTAAGCAATACACAAAAAGTACCAAAAAAGTGAAAGCTCAATTCCCAATCATCCAGAAATTACTTTTAATAACATTCAGTGAAGATCATTCAATTCTACCATGTATGCATATGCATAAATATGAGCAGAAGGATAGAGACATGTTTATTAACTTGGATCGTATTCTACATGCTATTAAAAATTAAAGGCCATACATTTAATTTTGCTTGAATATAATGTTAAAAATACAACAAAATGAAATGGTAGGAATTATTGAACTCTTCAGATAAGTGTTTCTCAGTTACAAGAAACAGTAGTTTAATTAGATAAAGATTGGGGCTCAAATCACCTTTCCCAACCCACATGTCAAATTGTACTTTCCTGTGTAAGAGGATGATTTTTGTCCCACTCAGACTCACTCAGCGGTCCTGCACTTGAAAGCTAGAGAAAGTGAAAAGAAGGTCTGGTTACTATCATTTCCAGCAATAGGATAGACTAGATGTCCTGGAATCCTTTCACTACAAATTGGCTATTTGGGGTTGTTTGATCATTTCTAGTCCCCCAGAGACTTTATCTGTTACAAACATGCAAGGACCTTGGCCTGTGGAAGATGAAGTGTTTCAATGGAGACTCTACGTAAAACAGTAAACCCCATGGGGCTGTGCTTCTCTGTGGTCATGGTGGGAGTGATCCAGAAAAATATCTGTGCTGTTAAAGAGATGATCTGACAAGGAAATGTATTTTTGTCAGCCTGGGCTCTAGATGGAGCCAGAAAATGAAACTTCCCTTGATAATTTATCATCTCAGGCCAGCCTTCATAAGGTTTAATCTACAGCATTTACATAGTCCAGAACCCCCAAGCCAAGGAATTAATGTAAAGTGGTCCTTGGGTTGGGAGTGTCTTCAGGTGCCTGAAAGGAGAAAATGGAGGTCTTCTCTATAGGAATACACCCCCAACACAGGCTTCATGGAATTCCCACAGAAAAGTCCTGATGAACACAAGCTGATATCGAAAAATCAAGAAAAACACAAGCAAACATGTCATCATGAATAAGGATGAACAGAAACAACAAAGAGTAGAAATTAGGTCCCCAGAGATTTCTTTATTTCATATAGAATATGAAATAAATATGCTTTCATGTTTAAATTTTTTTTAAGGTTTATTCATTTTTCAGAGACAGACAGAGCATGAGCGGGGGAGGGGCAGAGAGAGAGGGAGACACAGAATCTGAAACAGGCTCCAGGCTCCGAGCTGTTAGCACAAGCCCGACGCAGGGTCCGAACTCACAAACTGCGAGATCATGACCTGAGCTGAAGTCGGCCGCTCAACCGACTGAGCCACCCAGGTGCCCCTCATGTTTAAAGAACTAAAAGAAGGTAACAAAATCGTAAGCATGGGAAAAGATCATGCAGATTTGAATAAAATTCAAAAAGGACTTTTAAAAATGAAAAAACATAATCACTAAAAGTAAAAAAAAGCCTATGAGTTAAACAGCAGATGAGAAAAATCTGAATAGAGAACTAATGAACAGAGAAACAGTACAGACAAATAAGGTAGAAAAGATAAAGAGGGGCACTTGAGTGGCTCCATCAGTTAAGCGGCCAACTTTGGCTCGGGTCATGATCTCGCAGCTCATGAATTTGAGCTCCATGTTGGGCTCTGTGCTGACAGCTCAGACCCTGGAGCCTGCGTCAGATTCAGTGTCTCTGTCTCCTTCTACCCCTCCCCTGCTCATGCTCTGTGTCTCTCTCTCTCTTTTCAAAAATAAGTAAACAAAAAAAGAAAGAAAGAAAGAAAGAAAAGATGAAGGCAAAAAGACAAAGTAAGATGTACTTCAATGGAATAATATGTAGATAAATAGAGAACAGATAGTATAAAGGAGGAACAGTATCCAAAAATGACTGAGCTATTTTCTAGGATTTTCTAGAAGCACATCTTAGACATTCTTACTCTGTCCTTTGTCATTTTGACTTCCTTCATCATTACATAAAACAGCAGTATTTAGACTGATAGACTTCTCAATAGCAATAATGGACACCGGTGGTGCTAATAAGAAGTCCGATGCCATTCAGCTTCACTTTCTGTGAATGTGACGCATGTTTCTTAGAATTTTCATTTAGTCCCTGGATTTCTGACATTTCAGGAGTGCTGTGTTTTGGAGTAAATGTCAGGGGACCATTTTAATTTGCCAACTTATTATCTTTAGTTTTGGACATTTTTCTTGCATTGTCTGTGATAGTTTCTAAATGCAGATCTATTTTTTTAAAATTTCTCTCCTAATTTCCTTCCTCTTTCTTTTATTTCTCATATTATGGAAACTTTTGATTTAAACTGCCAGTGTGTGGATTGAATTTTTTACTTTAATCATTATATTTGAATTATCCAGGAGCTCTTTTTTATTCTGTAATTGTTCCTTAAAAATTCCCCTGAAATATGAGACACATAAAACATACATATGAAAAGGAATAGAGGGTTTAGAATATCAATCCCTTCATAAAAGACTTTCACCCCACTTTTAGCCCCTCTCTTGGCTGGTGCCTTCTACCACATCCTGAGTGTCTCTGGGTCTCTATGTGATTAGCTCACTTTTACTGTGTGTCCCACTGTAAGAACTTTGCATTTCTCTTCTATTAGGTCAGTTTTAGCTCCTATAGCTACTTAAATATTTTTAAATGAGCATACATTAAAATAGACTTTTGGGGGAGTATAAAGTTCTATAAATTTTAACATATATATAGATTCTTATGCTATTGTGTCTAGTCAGACCGTCTTTCCATCCTTTTTCTCTTTCTGACAATGTCATATAAATCGAATTGTACAGGGTGCCTGGGTAAGTGTCAGTCAGTTTAAGTGTCCGACTCTTGATTTCAGCTCAGGTCATGATCTCAGGGCTGTGAGAATGAGCCCCGTGTCAGGTATGGAGCCTGCTGTTCCTATGCCCCTCCTCTGTGCACGTGTGCAGGTGCACTCTCCATCTTTCTCTCACCCCCCCCCAAAACAAAAAGCAAAACAAAAATATTGAATTGTACAGGTTTAACCTTTCGAGACTGTCTTTTTTCACTCTACGTAATTCCTTTGAGATTCATTAAGTTGTTGCCTGAAACAAGTTTGTCTCTTTTTATGCTAAATACCATTCCATTGAATGGATATACCACAGTTTATCTGTTTCTCTATTGAAAGACATTTGGGCTGTTTCCTGGTTTTGACAATTATGAATAGAGAACTGCTACAAACATTTATATGCAGGTTTTGTCTGCATGCAAGTTTTTATTTCTCTAGAGTAAATGCATGGGAGTGGGATAGCTGGGCCACCTTGTTAAGGATATGTCTAACTTTATAAGAAAGTGAAAAACTATTTTCCAGAGTGCCTAAATCATTTAGATCCTTTTCCAAACTGGGTTATTTGTTGTTTGTTGTTGTTGAGTTGTAAGAGTTCTTTGTATACCTAGATACAAGTCCCTTATGAGATACATGATTTGCAAATATTTCCTCCCATTCTTGGGTTGTCTTTTTCCTTGCTTAATGGTGTCCTTTGCAGCACATGAGTTTTGAGTTTTGATGAAGACCAGTTTACTTTTTCTTTGGTTGCTTATACTTTTGTGTCAAAATTAAGAAAACATTGCCTAAGCAAGGTCATGAAAATTCACACCTATGTTTTTTCGAAGATTTACACCTATGTTTTTATAGTTTTAGTTCTTCACTATAGTTTTATAGTTTTAGTTTTATAGTTTTATAGTTTCATCTTTAAATTCATTTTGAATTAATTTTTGTGTATGCTGTGAGGTAGGGGTCCAACTTCATTCTTTTCATGTGGCTATCCAGTTGCCTCAGTGCAATTGTTGAAAGGTCTATTCTTTCCATATTAAATTGTCTCAGCACCACTGTTGAAAATAAGTTGACTGTAAATGTGAGGGTTTACTTGTGGATTCCCAATTTTATTTTATTGATAATTTTGTCTGTCCTTGTGTTAGTACCACATTGTCTTGATTACCATTGTTTGATAGTTGAGTGTTGAAGTCAGAAAGTGTGAAACCTCCAATTTTGTTGTTTTTCAAGATTGTTTTGGCTATTCTGGGCCCATTGAATTTTCATATGAATTTTAGGATTAGCTTATCAATATCTGCAAAGAATTCAGCTGGAATTTTGTTGGGGGTTGCACTAAATTTGGGAAGTATTGCCATCTTAACATATTAATGTTAAATTAATATTAAATGTCAAACTTTTAAACATATTAATAGGTGTGACTTAAATATTATCTTTCAGTGCATGAACCTGGGATGTATTTTCATTTATTTAGCTTTGAAAAATTTCTTTCAACTGTGTTTTATAGTTTTCAGAGTATAAGTTTCATACTTCATGTATTGAATTTCTTCCTAAGTATTTTATTCTTTTTTTGATGGTATTGTGAATAGAATTATTTTCTGTGTTTTTAAGTTTATTTTGAGAGAAAGAGAAAGAGAGAGAGAGAGAGAGAGTGGGGGAGGGGCTGAGAGAGAGGGAGAGAGAGAGAATCCCAATTAGACTTTATGCTCTACATGGAGCCTGACTCAGGGCTCTATCTCATGACCCTGAGGTTATGACCTGAGCCAAAATCAAGAGTTGATGCTTAGCCAATTGAGCCACCCAGGCAACCCTAGAATTATTTTCTTAATTTCATTTTGGGAATTTCATTTGGGATTGTCCATTGCTAGAGTATGAGAATACATTTGAATTTGTATATTGATCTTGTATCTTGCAACCTTGCTGAACTTGTTTATTAGTACCAATAGTTTTCTGGTGGATTACTTAGGATTTTCTCTATATCAAATCATGTCATTTACAGATAGAGATAGTTTCACTTCTTTTCCAAACTGAATGCCTCTTATTTAATTTTCTGTCTAATGGCCCTGGCTAGAACCCCCTGTATAATGTTGATTAGAAGTGGTAGGAGTGGACATAATTGCCTCTTTTCCATTGGTTGGGGAAAACATTCATTCTTTCACAATTAAGTATGATGGTTGCTTAAAAAAATTTTTTTTTGGTAGATGCCTTTTGTCAAGCTTAAGACATTCTCTTCTATTCCTAATTTGCTTAGAGTTTTTAAAGTAAATGAATGTTGAATTTTGTCAAATGCTTTTTCTATACCAATTGATGTGATTGTGTGGTTTTTCTTTGTTAGGTGGTTGAAATAGTGGATTACATTGATTTTCAAATATTGAACCAGCCATGATGCTCAGGATAAACCCACTTGATTGTGGTTTTGTTAATATTTTTATATTTAATATATTTATATATTTTGTATTTCATTTGCTAATATTTTGTTGAGGATCTTTATGTCTATGTTCATGAGGGCTTTGGACTGTTGTTTTCTTATATTGCTTTTGTCAGATTTTGGTATAAGGTAATGCTGGTCTCATAAAATGAGAAGTACTCCTTCTTCTTCCATATTCTAGAAAAGATGAGTAGAATTGGTATCATTTCCTCTTTGAATATGTGTTAGGATTCACCAGTGCAGTGATACCTGGGTGGCTCAGTCAGGTAAGCATCCAACTCTTGATTTTGGCTCATGTCATAATCCTAGGGTTGTGGGAACAAGCCCTGCAACTGGGCTCTGCACCAAGCATGGAGCCTACTTAAGAGTCTCTCTCTCCCTCTCCCTCTTCCCCTCCTTTGCTCTTTCTCTCTGTCCTTCTCAAAAAAAATTCGCCAGTGAAACCATCTGATCCTGGAGATTTTCTTTTCCTGGAAGATTTTTTAAATTATGTATTCCATTTCTTTAATAGTTAAATAACTATTTAGAATATCTGTTTCATCTTAAGCAAGTTTAGATAATTTGTGATTTTAAAGAATTGGCCCATTTTATCTAAGTTATTGAGTTTCTGTGTGTAGAGTTGTTCATAGTATTCCCATATTATCATTAAAATTTTTTTTTAATGTTTATTTATTATTGAGAGACAGAGAGACACAGAGCGTGAGCAGGGGAGGGTTAGAGAGAGGGGGGAGACACAGAATCTGAAGCAGGCTCCAGGCTCTGAGCTGTCAGCACAGAGCCCCATGCGGGGCTCAAACTCACAAACTGCGAGATCATGACCTGAGCTGAAGTCGGTCGCCCAACTGACTGAGCCACCCGGGAGCCCCACCCATATTATCATTTTAAAGTCTGTGGGGTCTGTAGTGATATCTTCTGTTTCATTCTTGACATTGGTGATTTGTATCCTCTTTCTTATTTCTTGGCATGTCTTACGAGAGGTTTCTTAGTTTTATTAATTGCTTCAAAGAACCAGTTTTGATTATGTCGATTTTCTCTATTCTTTTTCCTTTTCAATTTTATCGATTTCTTCTCTAATTTTATTTTTTCCTTCCTGCTGTTTGATTTGCACTTATTTTGCTCTTCTTTTTCTGATTTCTAAAAGGTTAGATTATTGGTTTAAGACCTCCTTTTCTAATATGAGCATTTAATGCCATAAACTTTCCTCTAAACACTGCTTTAGCTACCCTCCACAAATTTTGAAATACTTATTTTCATTTTCTTCTAGTTCAAAATATTTTCCGTTTCCTTTATAATTTTCTCTTTGACCCAGAGATCACTTGTAAGCATGTTGTTTAATTTCTAAGTTTTTTGGGGGGAGGTTTTCCTGTTATCTTTCCATAATTGATTTCTATTTTTAATTCAGTTATAGAGAATATAGTTTATCTATCTATCTATCATCTATCTATCATCTATCTATCTCTAGAATATGATTTAAATTCTTCTTAAATTTGTATTATATGATCTTTATAGGTTATGGCCTTCCTTGGTGAATATATTCTGTGCACTTGGAAAGAATGTGTATTCTGCTGTTTTGGGGTGAAGAAATCAACAATTGTAGATTTAGATCCATGTAGTTGATGGTGCTGATCAGTTCTTTTATATCCTTGCTGATTTTTTATTTACAAGTTCTATCAATTACTGAGATAGAAATGTTGAAGTCTCTAGCTGTAATTATAGTTTTGTCTATTATTCCTTTCATTTTATCAGTTTTTGCTTTCTATACTTTGAAGCTCTGTTGTTATGTGCATACACATTTGGGATTGTTATGTTTTCTTGATTAGTTGATCCTTTAATCATTATGCAATGTCTCTTTTTATCTAAGACAATTTTTTGGTCTAAAATCTTCTTTGTCTAATGTTAATATAGCTATTCCAGCCTTTTTGTTAGTGTTATTATGCTATATCTTTTTCTATCCCTTTACTTTTTTTTTGAGGGGTGAGAGAGAGAGAGAGAGAACAAGTGGGGGAGGGTCAGAGGGATGGGGAGAGAGAATCTCAAGCAGGCTCTATCCCCAGCATGGAGCTTGACATGATATGGGCTTAAATCAAGATGACCATGACCTGAGCTGAAATCAAGAGTCAGATGCTTAATCGACTGAACCACCCAGGTGCCCAAATCCTTTTACTTCTACCCTACCAATAGTATTATATTTGAGTTTCTTATAAACACCATCTTGTTTGATCATTTTTTTCCATTCTGCAATATCTTTTAATTGGTATATTTAGACTGTTTACCTTTAATGTAATTATTGACATATTTTGATAGGCCTGTCATTCTATTGTTTTCTGTTTGGTCCTTGTGTTTTAATTTGCTCTGCTTACACTTTCCTGCCTTCTTTGGGTTACCTAAATGTTTAAAAGTTTTTAAGTGAAAATTTTGTAAAATTAATTGTAGCCCTACATGCAGTTGTAAGAAATTATACAAATAGTATCCTTTGTACAGTTTGCTCAGTTTCCTCCGATGATAATATTATTGGCAAAACTAGTATAATATAATCAGGATATTGACATTTATACAGCCCATTAGCTTATTCAGATTTCCCCCGTTTTACTTGTGCTCATTTGTGTATATGTGTGTATTAAGTTACATACAATTTAATCACCTACATATATTTGTGTGTCAACCACCCAGTCAAGATACTGCACAGTTCCAACACCACAAGGAGTCAAGGATCCCTTGTGTTTCCCTTTTGTAACCATATTTACAGCTTCCTCCAGCTCCCCCTGCCCTGACCCTTAGCAACCACTAATCTCTCCTCCCTTTCTCCTTTCTAAAGTTTTGTTATTTCAAAAATGTTGCATAAATGGAATCATAGAGTATATAGCTTTTGGGATTGGTTTTTTTTCCACTCAGCATAATTTTCTGGAATTTTCTGAATTTTCTGAAATTTTCATAAATTTCATCCAAGTTGTTGCCTGCATTAATAGTTTGTTCCTTGTTATTGGTGAGTAATATTTCATGGTATGCAGGTACCCCAGTTTCTTTAACCATTCAACTGTTGAAGAACATCTAGGATGATTCAAATTTTGACTATTACATCCCTGCTCATGGATTGGAAGAATAAATATTGTCAAAATGTCAATACTACCCAAAGCTATCTACACATTCAATGCAATCCCAATCAAAATTGCACCAGCATTCTTCTCGAAACTAGAACAAGCAATCCTAAAATTCATATGGAACCACAAAAGGCCCCGAATAGCCAAAGTCATTTTGAAGAAGAAGACCAAAGCAGGAGGCATCACAATCCCAGACTTTAGCCTCTACTACAAAAAGCTGTCCTCATCAAGACAGCATGGTATTGGCACAAAAACAGACACATAGACCAATGGAATAGAATAGAAACCCCAGAAATAGACCCACAAACGTATGGCCAACTCATCTTTGACAAAGCAGGAAAGAACATCCAATGGAAAAAAGACAGTCTCTTTAACAAATGGTGCTGGGAGAACTGGACAGCAACATGCAGAAGGTTGAAACTAGACCACTTTCTCACACCATTCACAAAAATAAACTCAAAATGGATAAAGGACCTGAATGTGAGACAGGAAACCATCAAAACCCTAGAGGAGAAAGCAGGAAAAGACCTCTCTGACCTCAGCCGTAGCAATCTCTTACTCAACACATCCCCAAAGGCAAGGGAATTAAAAGCAAAAGTGAATTACTGGGACCTTATGAAGATAAAAAGCTTCTGCACAGCAAAGGAAACAACCAACAAAACTAAAAGGCAACCAACGGAATGGGAAAAGATATTTGCAAATGACATATCGGACAAAGGGCTAGTATCCAAAATCTATAAAGAGCTCACCAAACTCCACACCCGAAAAACAAATAACCCAGTGAAGAAATGGGCAGAAAACATGAATAGACACTTCTCTAAAGAAGACATCCGGATGGCCAACAGGCACATGAAAAGATGTTCAACGTCGCTCCTTATCAGGGAAATACAAATCAAAACCACACTCAGATATCACCTCACGCCAGTCAGAGTGGCCAAAATGAACAAATCAGGAGACTATAGATGCTGGAGAGGATGTGGAGAAACGGGAACCCTCTTGCACTGTTGGTGGGAATGCAAATTGGCGCAGCCACTCTGGAAAGCAGTGTGGAGGTTCCTCAGAAAATTAAAAATAGATCTACCCTATGACCCAGCAATAGCACTGCTAGGAATTTATCCAAGGGATACAGGAGTACTGATGCATAGGGGCACTTGTACCCCAATGTTTATAGCAGCACTCTCAACAATAGCCAAATTATGGAAAGAGCCTAAATGTCCATCAACTGATGAATGGATAAAGAAATTGTGGTTTATATACACAATGGAATACTACGTGGCAATGAGAAAAAATGAAATATGGCCTTTTGTAGCAACGTGGATGGAACTGGAGAGTGTGATGCTAAGTGAAATAAGCCATACAGAGAAAGACAGATACCATATGGTTTCACTCTTATGTGGATCCTGAGAAACGTAACAGAAACCCATGGGGGAGGGGAAGGAAAAAAAAAAAAAAGAGGTTAGAGTGGGAGAAAGCCAAAGCATAAGAGACTGTTAAAAACTGAGAACAAACTGAGGGTTGATGGGGCTGGAGGGAGGGGAGGGTGGGAGGGAGGGGAGGGTGGGTGATGGGTATTGAGGGGGGCACATTTTGGGATGAGCACTGGGTGTTGTATGGAAACCAATTTGTCAATAAATTTCATATATTAAAAAAAAATAAAAAAAATAAAAAAAAAATAAAAAAGAATAAAAAAGAATGTACCATAACAATTCACCAGAAAAACAAACAAACAAACAAACAAAAAAAAACAAATTTTGACTATTACAAATAAAGTTGCTATGAATATTCGTGTAATATTTACACATTTTTTAGTATTTCATTTTAATTGATCTCTTTTGTTTTTGGCAATATCTGTGTGTTTCACTGCTCTTGGGATCACAATAAAAATTACTTAATTTTTCAGTCTATTTAGAATCAATACTTTACTACTTTAGGAAGAGTATAGAAACTTACCATCATATAGGTCTTATTATCCATCCCCCTTCGTCTTATAGTTACCTTTTGTATTAAACTTTCATCTACCCAGGTGGGATTTAACCTGCAAGTTCCAATCAGATCTATGGGGTATGGTTCCAATGTCAATTCCATTCACAAAGCCTTTGCAGTACTATTGGATCTGTCTGAGGTCTGCCACCAAAGGTCTGGGACCCTGCCTGTGGTTTATCCTGCCTTTCCCTTTGCAAAGTCTGCTGTGGACAGTTTAGTGTTCGATGTATGTATGTACCACTCAGTGATTTGTCCAGGAGTCCATGAATAGCTTTATGAGGTTGCTTTTTCCAGCTTCTGCCTTTTCACAATCTCTCAGATACTTTCATGTTTCCTGGGTATTTCTTTTTCAGTCTTCTGGGGTCAGAAAACTGAAGCTTTATGTATCTAGCTCTGCCGCACACTGGGCTGAGGCAGAAGGGAAGAGAGAACAAGAAAAGAGGCACTATTTCTTGTACTTACTCTGAATGTCAGTAGACCCCTTTCCTTTTCCTCAAGCCTGAACAAGGGGGCGTGTCCTGGCACTTTCTCTGCATCGGTGACCATTCCAGTGTCCAGCTGTGCTGCAGCTAGGTTAGAGGCTACTGGAAGGAAAAAAAAAAACCTGTTTGACAGTACTTCAGACCGTGTTCTTTTTCCCCCAATCTATCATTTCTTTCTCAGAGTCCTCAAATAGCTGATTCAGGCATTCTGTCTACATTTTGTAGCTGCATTCAGTGGGAGAGACAGGGTGGTCTATACTTTTCTATCTTACTGGAACCAGAATTCCTTCATCCCCTTTGTCTTTTAAACATTTGTTGACACTTGGCAATTTCTTGTCAGTTCCCTTTGTCTCCACGAACTTACACTTTTATTTAAAAAAATTTTTTTTTTTTTTACAATTTTAGTATGATCTTAAGAGAGAAAGGAGGTGGTCAGTTCTCTATCTTCATGATATCTAATAAAGTTCTGCCGTATGCAAACTTTGACTACCTTTTCTTGCTTTTCTTGATTAGTATGACTAGATTTATTAGTCCATTTTAAGCTTTTAGGGTTTTTGTTTGCTTTTTGGTAATGGGATACTATTAGAAGAATGAATTTTAAAAGAATTGATTGGAAATCTGATTTTGTTTTGTCAGCTTGTTTGAAATAGAGCTTTTCTCCCATTTTAGAAGATACACATACATATATCTGATAACTGATAAAGAAGACACCCAGATTTTCCCCTTTGTGTTAACCTAATAAAATTATTTTTTACAAGTTTATTGATTTATTTTGAGAAAGAGAGAAAGCGCAAGTTGGGGAGGGGCAGAGAGAGCGAGAATCCCAGGTAGGGATTCTGACAGCAAGAAGTCCTACTTGGGGCTCAGTCTCACAAACCGTGAGATCATGACCTGAGCCAAAATCAGGAGTCGGATGCCTAACTGACTGAGCCACCCAGGTGCCCCCAAAGTATTTTCATTTGTTCATGCTGTGATGAAAAACACTTTACAGCTTTATATTGCTTTCATACCTTAATATTAGTTCTTTAGTTACATTTGATAATTGCAGGGTTTCCTTCTTACACATCAACATCTACCATGGGTTGTTTTTTTTTTTTTTTTTTTTTTTTGAGAATAATTCTTTTTATTTCATTTTCTTTGGAATTTTTGCTGCCTATTTTGCTAATTATTTAACCATTTTGAGGCATATCTGTGGAACTGTGACATTTTTGCTGAATAGAAAGATCTGTTCCAGTTTATAGACTAGTCATTAGTCAAAATAGTTTAAAAATATTTTCATCTTCCCTACTTCTTTTATTTTCACTTGCTGACTTCATGAGATAAAGGAGAAACTGCAGCTTGGAACTAGATTTTATCCACAGGTACTTTTAACTTGCACTTTTTATTAACAAAGCTAATGCGGAAGTGAAGTGTTTTCTGTTGCCAATTTAACTTCTTTAATTAAAAATGAAAGTTATAAGGTAATAGTGCCATGGGTGAAGTTCTAATGTCATCAGAATGGGGGAAACGGGTTTAAAATTGAATCTGTTGGCCTGATGGTGACTCTATAGCACAGCATCGGGAGTTTTGCCACTTTATTTAATGAAAAATGGATACTAATGCCTTAAACTCCTTCAGTATTACCTTCAAAAAAATTATAAAACTATAAAGAGGCATAACTATGAGAAAAGCACTGATGAAAGCCGAGGGTGCCCTGGGAAGGTGGGTGTTTGAAAGATGAAAGCGTGAACACGCAGGGTTTCAAACTCTAAAGGAATGTGTATTCTTGTTCTTAAATGAGGTCAGGCAAAGCAGACTCCCTCCTCACTTTTACCAACCCCATTCAGTTGCCAAGCGTCTGAAACAAACACCATTCTGGAATGCGCTGAACCTGATTATTACAAAATCCCAGCGAGAAACCCTGGTTTACAGTCTTCACGCCAGCTGGGGTGGCTTTCAGAGTTAATTTTTTTTTTTTTCCTGAGTAAAAAGCAAAGTACCCAGAAACATGTTTTTTTAATGGAGAGTCCTAAGACCCTCCCCTCCAATTGTCAGTTATATCGGAAATGATCTTTTCAAACGATAGCTTCACATTCATGAGCACCTCGACCCATTGGGATTAGCTTGTCATGCCTGTGCAGTCCACTCAGAGTTTCTACTGTTTTGTAGAATTATGTTCCTTTCCTCCAGAAAAAAAGTCAAATGCTATACCAGACATGTCATTTTACAAAATATTAATAGATTTTCCCAATATACACAGATGTATTTCAGGCATACAAAATGTTACATCTACAAAGACTTTAACATAAAAATGTCCTTGGCCCAGGCCTCACAGTAAAAGTGTAATAGTCAAACCAAATTAATTTCATGGTAATTTATCATCCCTAAAATTTAAAGTGGGAGGAGGCGAAGGGTCTTGCAGTCAACTATCTTTCCCGTGTCTTCCAACAAGAACCGAAAGTGGAGATTTCGTGGGGACAAACTCAAGTGTGGCATATCTGTGTATGCTTGTCAGGCGTTTCCTTCTAGCAAAGCCCAAAGGGCGGTCCTTCTTGACGCACTTGATCAAGTCTGTAGACGTTGATCTTCAACAACACAGATGCTTTACGAAGATTTGATTTCTAGATGAATCAACTGCAGCAGACAGAGAGGGCCTTTTGAGGGCACCAGCCACCAGCTGGAGTGGCTGCCCCGGAGCAAGCAGGACTCTCACCCTCCGCTGGCCTGCAGGGCCCAGAAAGACAGAGGCAGCACATTCCCTCTCAGATCAGACCCCTGTGCTCAGCCTGCCGTGTGGCAGGGAAGGGGCTCTGGGGTCACTGTGTCCGAGCCTTCATAGAGCTGAGTAGGCCGCACACACAACAGGAAACAGACGGTATCCTCGCGTCACCACCCTTTCCTAAGCTTGCCCTCCTTGTTCCCTGTATTACTTCATGGACTGACCCGGCAGGGAACTCTCCCTCTTGACACCACCTTCCAGGGACGGCTGGAAAATGATCTCTAACCATTTCACCTGGAAATCTCCAAAGAGGACACACAGGCCCTGTTGACATTTTGTTGTGTTTTCAGTAGCTTTGCAGATGTGTTTTTCTAGTACTGTGCCTTTCTTCATTTTCCCCAAGTGATTCATTAGTATTTTTCCTGTGTACAGGGTTATCATTAAATATCCAAATTAATAGTCAAGGAAGCATCCAAATTTAGGGCAGTGTTTTTTTTTTTTTGTTTTGTTTTTTTTCCTACAGGAAACTGGGTTAGTTGCTTTCTTTCCTAACAAAACCTCATTTTGCTGGATTTTAGATTTTTTTATTTGTTTTTGAGATAGCTTTATTGTTTTTGTCTGTTTATAAAAGGAAATATACACTCTTTGCAAAATCTTGAGAAAATCCTGAGAAATATAAAGAGGTTAGCAAAGGCTACCCATAATTCCACTTCCTGGAGACAGTCTCTCTTCTCATTTAATTTAAATCCCTTTTTAGGTAACTGGAAATAGAGCTGTGTGTGTGGTCCATAACTATACTGTCCTTAGAATCCTCCCAATTCCTTGTCCCTCCTCCTCCCCCCCCAACCCCACACTAACTTGGCCCTACTTTAATTATATGACCACAACGTCAAGGGAGCCCTTAGCACAGCTCAGCAGCTGAATCCACTTCCCCAGCTGGGTCACACTGCCACTTTCCAAGACCTCTATTTTATGCCTTTTTTTCCCTCCCCCAATCTTTAACATTCTTTCCCTTCCTCAAGTTCAGATGGTGACCTCATTTCTTATTTCTCCTCCTTACTCCTCTCTTTTCAGTTTATTCGTCTTCCCACCTGGTTCATGAGGCAAAGCAAGGAGGCTTGGGGGGATGGCAAGAAGAAGGGGGAAGACAAGATGCAGATCTCTTTGGGCAGATCTTGCCACAACGGAGAGAATCTGGTGCAGATGGTCTAATGAAGGAAAAGCTAGTGAGTGTGGGCCATTGCTACATCAGAAGCTGTGTTTGGTGGGGAGGGTCCAGCCACTGCAGACAGGACTGGGGGCAGGTGCTGGTGGCAGTCATGGGGAAGCTCAGGGCTCCTCTCTGGAGAGAGGGAGAGCCCCTGTTAGTTGGGTGCCAGTGGCTCCTTCTTCTGCAAATGGTGAGGTTTCTTCCCTCCCATCAGAACTTCACATTGATGTCAGGGTCCACATTCAGGTTCCTCTGATGGTGGTCCTGTCATCGTTCTCTGTTTAAGTGAGTGTGTTTGGGCTTTAGCATAGTTATTCTTCATTCTGTCTGTCTAAAATGTGTTGCTAATAAATACAGATTAGAACAGGCAAGTTTTTTCTTTTGAAATATCAAGTCAAATATTTCTTTGGTGATTGAAAAATTTTTTTATCAAGGTATAATTGATGTCAACATTATATTAGTTTCAGGTGTACAGCATAATGATTTGATATTTGTATATATTGTGAAATGGTCACCACAATAAATCTGATTAACGTTTGTCACCTTATATAGCTATAGAATTGTTTTCCTTGTGATGAGAACTTTTAAGAAGAACTTTCAACAAGTTCAAATATGCAATACAGTATTAACTATAACTATAGTCACTGTACGGTACATTACATCCCCATGACTTACTTATTTTATGACTAGAGATTTGTTCTTTTGACCCCCCTCATCCAGTTTCCTCCCCCCACACTTCCTGTCTCTGGCAACCACCAATCTGTTCTCTATATCTATGAGGTTTTTTGTTTTGTTTTGTTTTGTTTGTTTTTTTTTCCATTCCACATATAAGTGAGATCAGAGATCATATATTTGCTTTTCTGTCTGACTTATTTCACTTAGCATACTGCCTTCAAGGTCCATTCATGTGTCCCAAATGGCAAGATTTCATTATTTTTAATGGCTGAATAACATTCCATTGTATATAGATATACCACATCTTTCATCCATTCATCCACTGATGGACATTTAGCTTGTTTCCACATCTTGGCTATTATAAATAGTGCTGCGTTGAACACGGGGTGCAGATGTCTTTTCGAGTTAGTGTTTTCATTTTCTTGGGATAAATACCCAGAGGTGGAATTACTGGATTATACAGTAGTTCTATTTTTGAGTTTTTGAGGAACCTCCCTACTGTTTTCCATCATGGCCGCACCAATTTACATTCTCACCACCAGTGCACCAGGGTTCCCTTTTCTCCACATCCTTGCCAGTATTTGTTATTTCTTGTATTTTCAAGTCAAATATTTTTAATTTTTTTCTTCTTCACGTCGCTCTTTAGGTCCTAAGTACATCGACCCATGCAAAACAACACAGTGGGAGGGAATCCTACTGCGTGTTGCTGGCGTATTTCTGTCATAGTTGTGTAAGGATCTGTTAGCGATTAAGGATTGATTTCATTGTCCAAGAGATTTGGGGACTGAAAGCTTGGCACTGCAGGATATTTGGGGATCCAGGAAGTGGGAAATCTGCATCATGCACATTTCTTTCTCTGCTTTATAGTGGCTGCTTCTCTGGGAGATGACTTGGCCTCCTGGAAAGAAAAGATTTGGGGGCATGGAATCACACAGAGGGCCTGAGGAGTGTGGGGCACTCAGTGTATGGCATCCTGAATACTTAAAAAAAGAATAGAAACTTATTTTTAAACTTAAGAGTTAGCAATATTATAAGTAAAGTAGGTGGATTTTTTTAAACCTACAGTAGATTTTGTTTAAAACTGAATATTTAACAGCTTATTGGGTAAGCCTAAAGGCTTGAAATTACACGTCTATGAATTTAGGCCTTGCGTTTTTGACACCTTGGCTCCTTTTCTCCTTCCTCTGCTATTTTTTAACTTGCTGCAACAGATGAGGGACTCTTAAACCATCTGTTAACCTTTTCTTTCTCCTTTTTTAACCATGTAGAGTCGCTCCAGGCAAGAAGACCCAGAGCCATCAACACTGAAACAAAAGGCAAAGGAGGTGAGCATGGCTAGAGATCATTGGGTTTGACATTTCAAGGCTTGAGCCTATTAATTTTTTATGTCCTGCTACTTGTATATCGTTAATAAAAATCTGACGAAAAACTTTTTAGGATGTATTTGTTGCTTTGGCTTTGATCTTAATGTTTGCAAACTAATACATTAATACATGTGAAGCCTTAAGGAGTTTTCTAAGAGAATATTTCCATACATTATATTTTCATTTCCATTTTAGGTAGCTGAGCCTCTGTGGGGCTGTTGATGGCAGTGGCATTCCATTTTGGTGGGAAACGTAGCCTTCGCCTGCCATTAAATGTTATTTCTTAGACATAGGAAACCTTGTCATCAATATTTTACCTACATTCACAACTGTGAGAGCCCACGCTTCTAAGATGTGTTGCCATTTCGAATTCTTCATTTTGAAAAGATACAGGAAACCCCATTTGGTTATTTGCAATAGTAAAACTGGTCCCGCATCATCTCAGCACAGGGCTTGCTGTCTAGTTATTAAAATTTCACTTGGGTTAGGCTATAGAGATCAGCTCAACTGAATGTCGTTATCTTTGCTCTCTTTAAGGAACCCGTTCCTGGCAGTGGCATCTGCAGCTAATTGAGTTGCAGAACTCAGATGTCTAGAAACAGAAGTCATGCCAACTAAAACATGTCATTCTGTTCCCTATATGTTATGTGGGCGTCCCCAGCTGCAAAATGTAGGCATGGCATGACAAAATGCTCACAAAAAACTAAGCCGCATTTGAGATTTGTGGGTCTAATGACTGATTAGATTACATTTGAAATTTTGCCTTATAGAAATAAGTAGATATGAACCTTGACTTATTTCTTAGGACAAAATGATGACTAACCCAATTTTGAGCACTTTGCAGTGACACACGGGCAAATGGGCTGTTGAAATGGCTCTTGGAGTTTGCGATTTACTCGAAGGTGACTGTAAAATTCTCTGAATATTTATGATTTATGTTGAGTGTAATACAACCTTCAGTAGTTTTCACATTTTTATCCTTGTGAGTAATATTTGAAGTGCCCATCGTTTTCTGATTTATGAGTGGTTAATTATTCAGATAAATGTTAAGTACCTTTTCCTTAGAGGATAGGGAATGGAAAAAAGTATACTATAGAAGAAAGCAAAATTAATTCACTGTAGTGACCATTCAGAGAACCACTGATCAGATTGATTGTTATGGAAATTTCTTTTACTATTGTTCCAGAAAAGATGAAATCGCTATAAATATGGGGGTTTTTTTTAGATCCACTAGAGGGAGTGATGCTGTACAGATGTGTATTTTTTAATGAAAAAGATTTGTTTGTCATTGAGTGAACAAATACATTTGTGCTAATAGTATTATCAAAATTCAACAGCTGTGATATTTAAAGTCTTGCTCTTTATTTATGAACATTGCTGGGTGGTTGATTTAAACTTGAAACCAGCTTTTCGGTGACAGAGGGGAGTAGCTCTGTACTCCTACACATTTGTCCTACTTCTTTCTGTCCCTTCTAATGTAATTCCTTAATTTTCTAATTCTGCTTACTTTCCCGAGGCAATTTTGATATGCAAATAAGCTTTAGCATTTTAAAAAAGGGAAGCTTTTGAGATTTTGACTTTCATTTCTTAGAGATTACGTGTTTGGTACAGTAGCCTCTCAATAGGGAGTGAATGATTACAACTTCGTTTCTGTAGTGGCTTTCAAGAGCAAGTCTTTTGACTTGAGACCCTGCCCCCAGACCCCCTGGGGGTCTTCCTGACCAATGCTCTGGCTGGGGTGTGGGTGTGAGAGTGTGGAGGTGGGTGTGGGGGTTGGGAGAGTGTAAATTATACCCTCCCAAACAGGAGATTTCTTCTCATCTTCTGTCTTCTATGAAGTAACGATAGTAAGAAACTTCAAATTTGAATGCGTTTTCTTTCCCCAAACTTAAAGAATGTAAAGTAATCCATACACCTGCTTTTACAAATTTTAAGCAGTATTGAAGGGCTTAAAATGAAAAGCACACCACCAGGCTCATCCTTTCTACTCAGGTCACGCATCCAAGTGATCACCTTATAAAACAATATTTTGGGGACACCTGGGTGGCTTAATTGGGTACGCGTCCTACACTTGATTTCAGCTCACATCATAATCTCCTCTAGGAGGCGGAGTCCTATGCTGGGCTCTGCGTTGGGTGTGGAGCCTACTTAAGATTCTTTCTCTTCCTCTGCCCCTCCCCCACTCACGCTGTCTCTCTCAAAAAATAAGTGAATAAAATAAAATTTTTATTGAGGCAAAATTTACATACAGTGAAATGCACAAAGTCATCAAATAAATTGGTGTTGATTAATTGATATAGTTGTGTAACTACCACCATACTCAAGATACAGATCATTTTTATCAACCCTAGACAATCCCCTCATGCCTCTTCCTGTCAAAATTGGTTCACCATAGTGACTCAACATGACCACTGGTCAGTGATTGCTATACAAATTTCTTTTACTGTTGTTTCAAAAAAAAAAAAAAGATGAAATAGTTATGAGTAAGGCTATATTTTAGATCCACTAGAGGGAGTAATGAAGTCCAGTTTATCCGTGTTTTTCTTTGATCTCTTATGCTTTTAATATTGTATCTAAGAAATCATTGCCCAACCAAGGTTACTATGATTTACTCATATGGTTTCTTCTAAGAGTTTTATGATTTTAGTTCATACGTTTAGGCCTTGAAGCATTCTAAGTTTTGTGTATGGTGTGAGGTAAGTGTCCAAATATATCCTTGTGCACGTGGCATTTGTTGTAAAGATTGTTCTCTTCCCCGTTGACTCGTCTTGGTACCCTTCTGGGAAATCAGTTGGCCATGAATGTAAAGGTTTATTTTTGGACTTTCAATTCTCTTTCAGCATCTATCCTTACAGCAGTACCACATTGTCTTGGTTACAGACAGTAGCTTTGTAGAATGTTTTGAAAATGGGATGTGTAACTTCTCCAGCTTTGTTCTTCTTTTCTCATGTTGTTTTAGCTCTTCTATGCCCTTTGCATTTCCAAATGAATTTTAGGCCAGCTTGTCAGTTTCGAAAAGAAAAGAAAAAGGGAAGAAAAGAAAAGAAAAAGAAATGAAAAGAAAAGAAAAAAGAAAAGAATTTTCAATCCTTTTGAAGAAGAGAGGAAAAGAAGCAAAAAGAAAAAAGAAAAGAAAAGAAATGAAAAGAAAAGGGGCACCTGGGTGGCTCAGTCGGTTAAACGTCCGACTTCAGCTCAGGTCATGATCTCGCAGTCTGTAAGTTCAAGCCCCATGTTGGGCCCTGTGCTGACAGCTCAGAGCCTGGAGCTTGCTTCAGATTCTGTGTCTCCCTCTCTCTCTGCCCCTCCCCTGCTCATGCTCTGTCTCTCTCACTCTCAAAAACAAATAAACGTTAAAGAAAAATTTTTAAAAATGAAAAGAAAAGAAAAGAGAAGAAGATAAAAGAAAAGAAAGAAAAGAAAAGAAAAGAAAAGAAAAGAAAAGAAAAAAGAAAAGAGAAGAGGCCAGCTGGGGTTTTAATAGGGATTGCAAGGAGTCTTAGATCAATTGGTAGAAATGAGTCCTTCTAATCCATGCAGAAGTGATTGTCTCTCCACTTGTTTAGATCTACTTTAATTTCTTCCAGGAAAGTTTTGTAGTTTTCAGAGTATGAGTTTTACACTTCTTTTGCTAAAGTTATTTAGCAAAAGTATTTATTATTATTATTTTTTTTTAACGTTTATTTATTTTTGAGACAGAGAGAGACACAGCATGAACGGGGGAGGGGCAGAGAGAGAGGGAAACACGGAATCGGAAGCAGGCTCCAGGCTCTGAGCCATCAGCCCAGAGCCCGACGCGGGGCTCGAACTCGCAGACCGCGAGATCGTGACCTGAGCTGAAGTCGGACGCTTAACCGACTGAGCCACCCAGGCGCCCCTAGCAAAAGTATTTAAAAATATTTAAAAGTATTTAAAAAAAAGTATTTAAAGTATTGAGTTCTTTTTGATACTGTTATGAATGGAACTGCTTTCTTAATTTCATTTCAGATGTTCATTGCTAATGTACAGTTGATTTTTGTATGCTGATCTTGCATGCTGCCAATTTGTTGCCCTCACTTATTGGTTGTAGTCCCTCCCTCTTTTTTTTTTTTAATATGGAATCCTTGGGATTTTTTATATACAAGATTATGTTGTCTGAGAATAAAGATAGTTGTATTTCTGCCTTTGCAGCCTGGATGCCTTCTATTTCTGTTTCTTGCCAAATTTCCCTGGCCAGAACCACCAGTGCAATGTTGAACAGAGGTGGTAAGAGTAGACATCCTTGTGTTGTTGGCAATCTTAGCAGGAAAGCATTCAGCCTTTTGGTTAGCAGAGATTTTCAATTTTTGTAAAGTGCATACTATCAAGTTTTTTTCCTTTACAGTTAACGCTTTTTGTGTTCTAAGAAGATTTTGCCTATATTTCTTCTGCACCCTAATCCCAACTGGGAGACAGTTTCTCACACCAACAAGCAATGCTTTGGCACCAGCTGGGTGTCCTATAGTTCAGCTCAATTTCAACACTCTCTCCCAGAAATAGCATCAGATTCCAAAGGCTAAGGCTCTGCCCCATAAGACTGCCCTCCACTTGAGATGCCAGTCTTAAGCCCAAGTTACCTATGTGTCTGACCGACCCCAGGAGCTACAGATTAGAGGTTCCCATAACCCCTCCTTGGGTGATTAATTTGCTAGAGCCGTTCACAGAACTCAGAAAACACATTTACTTACTACATTACCAGTTTATTACAAACGGTATTAAAGGATATGAATCAACAGCCAGATGAAGAGATACATAGGGTGAAGTCTTGAACAAAAGAGTTTCTGTCCTGGAATTTGGGCCTGGCATGGTAGCATGTGGAAGCATTCTTGTTTTCCAACCTTGAAGCTCTATGGACCCCTTCCTTTTGGGTTTTTATAGAGGCTTCATTATGCAGGCACAAATGATTAAATCATTGGCCATTGGTGATTGATTTAACTTCTAGCCTCTCTCCTTCCCCTGAAGCCAGGGGGTGGGACTGAAAGTTCCAACCCTCTAATCATGTGGTTAGTTCTCCTGGTAACCAGTCCCCATCCTTAGGTGCTTTCCCCAAATCACCTCAATAACAAAAGAGACCTCTTTATCACTGTCATCACAGGAAATTCTGAGGGTTTTAGGAGCTCTGTGTCAGAGATGGGGATGAAAACCAAATATAATTTACTTTATTATTAAATATAATTTATTATATTACATATTGTTATTTAATTTATATATTATATTATTAAGTTTAATATAATATAATATAATTTATTATTATACTATCACAGTCTACTCCAAGGTTATGGAGATTTTCTCCTTTGTTTTCTATGGCAGTTTTGTAATTTATCTTACAAGTTTAGGTCCATGATCCATTTCAAATTAATTTTTGTGTAGTTGTCAACTTCTCCCTCTGTGTCTGTCAGTTTTGCTTCATGCGTTTTGAAGCTCTGTTATTAGGTGCATGCATATTTAGGATAGCTATGTCTTCCTGATGAGTTGCTGCTTTATCATTATGAAATATTGCATCCTATCTCTAGTAATATTCTTTGTCTTGAAGTCTACTTTTCTGATATTAAAATAGCCATGGCAGCCTTCTTATGCTTAGTGTTAGCGTGGTATATATTTTCCCACACTTTTATTTTTGGTTGCACTTTATTTTATATTTAAAGTGCATCTTTTATAGGTAGCATATAGATGAGGGTTGCTTTTATCTAATGTCTTACATTCTTTGCCATTTAATTGAAGTATATATTTTATTTACATTTAATGCAATTATTAGTGTGGTTGAGAGTAGGCCTGTCATCTTGTTATTTATCTTTTTTCTTTTGGCCATCATTCCTTTAATCCTTTTATCTTGCCTTCTTTTGGATTAACTGAATGTTTTCCAGATTTCATTTAATTTTCTTCTATTGGCTTTTTAGTTACTCCAATTTTTATTATATATTAGAGGGTTTAAAAGGTTAGCATTATATATCCTTACCTTATAAAATCCTATTTAAAATTATGTTGGGGGCATCTGGGTGGCTCAGTCTGTTAAGTGTCTGACTCTTGATTTCAGCTCAGGTCATGATCTCACAGTTTGTGAGTTCAAGCCCTGTGTCCAACTCTGTGCTGAGGGTATGGAGCCTGCATGGGATTCTGTCTCCCTCTCTCTCTGCTCTTCCCCTGCTCATTCTCTATCTCTTTCTCTCAAAATAAATAAAAATAAACTTTAAAAAATTATATTGTACCTCTGTTCACTTAATGCTTCACATCTAGCACATCTCATTTCACACTTTATACTTTCCATGTGACTTCATAATTTACACTTCATAAAAGTAACCTCAAAATAAAATCATTTCATTTATAAACTCTTCCACCCCATCCTATATGCCATTGTTGTTATATCTTTTATTTCTATGTACTTTATAAGGCCCATCTTACAGTGTTATTATTTGCTTTAAAGAGTTTTTATTTTTATCATTTTTAATGTTTATTTATTTTGAGAGAGAGAGAGAGAGAGAGAGAGAGAGAGAGAGAGATCATGTGCATGTGAAAGGGGAGGTGCAGAGAGAGAGAGAGAGAATCCCAGGCAGGTTCTGCTCCATCAGATTGAGCCCTGATCCACGACCCCTGGGATCATGACCTGAGCCGAAATCAAGAGTTGGACACTTAACTGACTTAGCCACCCAAGCACCCCTGAACAATTTTTAAAGTAAATAGGGGAATAAAAAAGTCTTGTATGTTTACAAAATAATTTGCTATTTCTACTGTTCTGTATGCCTTACTGAGATTCATGTTTCCTTCTGGTACCATTTTTCTTTAGCCCAAAGAACTCCCTTTAGCATTACTTGTGTTACAAGTCTAATGACAAATACTTTTAGCTTTCATTTATCTGAAAATATCTTTATTTCATCTCATTTTTGGAGGATATTTTCGCTGAATATAAAATTCAGTGCTGACAGCATTTTACCTCAACACTTGAGAGACGTCATTCCATTGTCAACTCGCCTCCATTATTTCTAGTGAGACATCAGTGAAAAATCTTATGTTTGTACCCCATGTGTGATATGTCTCTTTTCCCTTCTCTGGCTGCTTTCAGTATTTTCCTTTTATCTTTAGCTTCTGGAAATTTGATTATGATGTAACTAAGTGTGATTGTGTTCATTCTCCTTGGTAGATGGTGAGCTTCTTGAACCTTTAAGTTTTGTTTTTGTTTTGTTTGTTTTTGTTTTACTAAACTTGGGGAATTTTTGGTCATTGTTTTATTAATATTGGTCTGCTCCTCACTGTCTCCTTCTAAGACTTCAATAGCATGTATTGTTAGACCACTTGATATTATCTCTTGAGTTCACTGAGACTTTTTTTTTTCTTCAGATTTTATCTCTGTTTTTTATACTGGAAATTTTCTGTTGATCCATTTTAAAGTATGCTTACCTCTCTTCTGCCATATCTAATTTTTTGTTAAGCTTATTCAGTACATTTTTCATTTCAGATGTACTTTTCAGTTCTAAAATTTCTGTCAAGTTTCCATTTTCTGCTGAAATTTCCTTTAATTCTTTGAATATCTTATAACAGTTGTTTTAAAGTCCTTATCTACTAATTTCAACATCTGGATCATCTTGGGATCTATTTTTATTGACTAGAGCTTTTCTTCCATTAACTATTAGTCACATTTTGTAGTTTCCTTGTATGTCTAATTTCTGTTTTAATTGTATACCTGACATTTTCTGTGATATGTTGCAGAAACTCTGGATTCTGTTATAGTTCTTTAAAGAGTGTTTCTTTTTGTTTTCTTAAATAGTCTAATTAGTGGTCAAGTGGTCAGTCACCTTGAACTTAAGGTTGTTTTATTTTCTTAAGATGACATTTTGTTAGGGTGAATGTGTTTCAGTTTTCCCCTTAGTCTTATGGCAAATTATTTGTCTTGGGACATAGCCTTCAAAGTAGGACCCTTCTGTGGGTTTAATGGAAAGCCCAAGTGTTTATCAAGTTCCCCTGACTAGGGAGGATTCCAAATCCAAACCGTCTCCCCTGAAGTGGGTGACAGCTGAAATCTCTGTTCAATTTTTCCAGTCTTCCAGCTGCTGCTTTCCAGCAGGATTCTTAGAGTTCAGGGCCAGCCAAGGATTTGAGGGAAGTTTTTACACAAATGTGAGACTCCCCATTCTGTGGCTTCTTTTTTAACCCCTGGCTTTTTTCCCTTCAATTTTCTACTTCTCTGGATGCTTTAAACCCTAACATGTCAAGCCAATTCAGGCTTTCTGTTTCTAGATGCTCCCTTTGTGCAGACTACAAAGTGACTTTTGGGAAAATTAGTAAGAATATAGATCTTACCAGTGCAATTCCCTTCTTTCAAGGGTTGGATTCTTTGCTCTTTATGCCTGTTTTGGGTTACTTTCTAGTGCCTTCAAATAGTTTTTAAAAATATTTTGTCCAGGGTTTATCATTGTTATCTACAGAAAGTGGTAGTCTTATACAATGTGGTTATTTATTATTGAAAACACAATTTCACAGCAATCATGTTTAATCATTTCTATTATAAGGTCTTCTGAGATTATCTCCACACTATAAATACTATTCTTATAGTTATGTTTCTGAATGTCTCCTCTTCAGAATAATCTAGTGGATTTATGTTATGTTAGATAAAATTTAGTTTATATTTCTTTTGCCTCCTCTGGTTCACTCGTACCAATATGGTCACATTACTATTTTTTGTTATTTTAACTGATACCTATGCAACTTTATCTACTCTTAGGGGAGCCTGGGTGGCTCAGTTGGTTGAATGTCGGATTCTTGATTTCAGCTCGGGTCATGATCCCAGGATTGTGGGATTGAGTCCCATGTGGGGCTCCATGCTGAGTGTGGAACCTCCTTAAGATTCTCTCTGTCTCCCCCACTGCCCCTTTCCCCTGTTCGTGTGCACTCTCTCTCTCTAAAAAACTAGGAAGAAAGAAAGAAAGAAAGAAAGAAAGAAAGAAAGAAAGAAAGAAA
>NW_026057588.1:17850483-18017974 GCF_023721935.1 Panthera uncia
CCTCCTCCTCCTCCTCCTTCTTCTTCTTCTTCTTCTTCTTCTTCTTCTTCTTCTTCTTCTTCTTCTTTGACTTTCCACCCCCCTCAACTTCTGTGAATTGTGCCTTTATTTTTGCATTGCCAAGCACAATGGCATTTAATTTCTATCACAGAAACACGATCATGGCTTCTCTGACTTGCTTATGGCTTGATTCAACATTTATTAATGCAACAAATATTCATTGTGGACCTACCATAGCCAGTCCCTCTCCTTGGTGCTGGGGTAACAGCAGTGAATACGATAGTAAAAAAAAAAAAAAAAAAAAAAAATCCCTGCCCTAGCAGAACATACTTTCTAGTGGGAGGAACAGAAAATAAACAAGATGAAAAATAAAAAAATTTAGTATGCTAGTTGTGCTTAGGGGAAAAAATTAAGCTATATGTAGTGGGCGTGTGTGTGAGTGTGCACACCTGTTTTGTAATTTAGATAGAAAGGTCTGTCTAAAAGGTGATATTTGAGTAAATTCCTGAAGGAGGTAAGGGATCAACTATGTGGATATCTGGGAAAAGAGAGTTGTAGGCAGTAAGCCATGTACATTATAAAGAGTAAATATTATTTGTTTTGGAGCTAAGACTATGATTACATTCCTTTTCCGTGATTCCAGTGACCTTACTCTTGTGCTACTCACAGAAGAATGCTCAAAAGAATTTGTTTTTATACTCAACTAATTGCTCATAGTCACATCATGTTTTCATCTACGTTCTGTTTAGGTCATACCTTTCTGGTGTATTTATCCCCACCCCCTCTGCCACTTCCCTTTCTTTATTCACGAAAGAAAAACCACATTTTATTCATTATATTAGTAGTATCTTCTAGGTCATTTTATCCATTACTCAGAATTTATTCCATTCTTTTTTCAAATCTGCCAACTTCTGTTCAAATCTGCCTTGATTTCACAATATTTTGTTATGACTTTATGATGTTAGTTTTAGTTACGCTGTTAGTTTTTCTTAGAGTTTATGGTGTTAGTTTTGGTTTTGCTGTTAGTTTTTCCTAGAGTTTCAGTTATCTCTCCTTTTTTCTTTCCCTTGAATTCTGTTTTTTCACATTCTGTTATTATAAAGCCTGATCAGATTCTCCTATGGAGAGTGAGGCCACGGTATTTATTCCTTCAGCTTTCTCCCAGTGAGGTTGCCCTGGGCTGGCTGAGTCCCTTAAGAAAGGACACAGCTTTCAGCAGGCGGCCCTCTTCACAAAGACCTCTGGTTCCAGACAATAGTAGCCTCGCTCACCTCTTCAGACCAGGTGTGGCAAAGGATCCCAGTCTTACTGGCCATAGGCCACTGCCCATCCTTTGTGGTTTACCTATACCCTGCCCACCTCTTTGTAAATAATCTCTTTATTAAACCCTCCTGGATTGGTCCTGTTTGAGTGTGCTTTGATTCCCAGGTGGGATTCTCTGGCTGATGCAAAGAAAACGTAAATCATATATGCCTCGTCCACTATATCGGGCCAGAGAATCTTAGCTTTTAAAGCACATGACTTTTCCATGTAGACTGTATGTATGTATGAATGTATTTAGTACCGAACTAAAACTTTCAGCTCCTAATCCTCTCTTACCAATCTTGTTCACTGTTAGGGAATCCTGGGGTCTTCCTATAATTTCACAATACTTATTGGTCATGGGGGCCTTTAGAGAGCAGGGGTCCCATACGAAATGTTGTAACAAGTGCTGAACTGGATTGAATTATACAGGCATACCCTTGAGTGTGGGTCCTGGAAACTTTGTAGCTTACAGTGCAGGCACCCACCTCTGGGTTGCAATGCTTTGTTCCTGACCACTGACCACACAGGACTGGTCTCAGATGAATAGTGACAAACTGGACTCGAATTTTGTCAGCTCCAAGGACTTCAGGAATCATTTGTGGGCACATCTGCCTCTTCTTATGGACTGATGTCCCTAATGGCAGGGCCTGTGTCGTTGTAAAGTCTGTGCTGCCAGCAGCCAGTCCAGAGGCTGCCTGGAGCAGAAGTGAAAATATTATGTGATAATGAGGGAAGCTGTCCTTACGAGCTATAAAACCACAGCCCCAGTTGAACATCTTTTCTACTGACCCCATCCAGTTTTGCTCCATAAATAAATGACTAGGGGGCTCTGAAACCTCTATGAAGGATATTCATCTTAGTCTATAGACCCCCCATGTAAAAGAAATGAAGCTTCCCTTTATTTCCTTTAAATCAAAATAAATTGAATTCTGAATTCCCACATGACTGGGTTGGAGGGAAATTTGATCCTATTCATCCCGGGGAGTGGGAATAAAGCGTCCTCCCTCCCAGGGTCTCACAAAGATCTGGGAGGCTTGTTTGGTGCCTGGACAATGTGGGAAGAGGCCCATCTTAGTTTTTCAGTCACCCCAGTAGCCTCATTTCCAAGCTCCCTTGAGGGCACATGGCTGTGCTGCTTGTATCATGAGCTTGATCATGAGAGCTTAGGGGAGCCTGGGGCCAGCTTCCAGCCTCTCGGGGTACACTGGGTTGGTACCTCCCAGTGAGTGGTACTCTACCCGCTGCTCATGGCACCTGCTGACTCAGTCCCTCCCTAGATGGGTGGCTTGTGTTCTCTCTGCGCACTTTTGCATCCCCACAGATTTAGTCTTTCTCCTCTTGCCACTCAAGGAGCTCAGGCGTCTGGAAAACAAAAGCCAGGAAGGTTACTTCCCTGTAAGAAACTTCTGGTTATTCTTTAGGACAAAGTGCAAGTTCATTTCTCAGGGGATTTACCCACCTTTTGCCTGGGCTGGGGATTGGCTGGGACGCTCTCCCCAGTCTGTTGTTCATGTTTTGGACCTGCCCCTGCAGCCAGGCATTTGTGCTGGAGTGTTTGCTACACCCCCCTGTGCAAAAACTCAGACTCCTGTCTCACAGCCTAGTTGTAAGTGGCGACCGAGTGGTCGCTGATGAATGTTCATTCCTTTCCTTTCCCTTCTTGCTCATGATATTAATTCTTTCCCCTCCTGCACTGCAGACCCTTTGGTATGTTTCCGTTTGTGCCTCCCATGTCTGGAAAGTAGCAAGTGCTCCATCGTCAGTGTTTGTGGGATTAAACCCACTTCCTTACCTGGATGTCAGGTCTAAGTCTTCAACATCTTTTTTTTTGTTTTGTTTTGTTTTTAACGTTTATTTATTTTTGAGACAGAGAGAGACAGAGCATGAATGGGGGAGGGTCAGAGAGAGGGAGACACAGAATCCGAAACAGGCTCCAGGCTCCGAGCTGTCAGCACAGAGCCCGACGCGGGGCTTGAACTCACGGACCGTGAGATCATGACCTGAGCCGAAGTCGGCTGCTCAACCGACTGAGCTACCCAGGCGCCCCTAAGTCTTCAACATCTTTAAGCTGCCATTTTGTCCTCCTAGGCAGAGTGAGGAAAGATCTTCCTCCACCTTAGGGCACTGGATCTTGTCACTGTTGAGTAGTGTTAAGGCTGGGCCCACTTTTCCTTCTGCAGAAGATTTGTCCAGGGCTCCAGGGAGTCATCTCCCGAAAGGCCTCTGCTTCCTTGAGGAATCTCACATGCGTTTCTTAATCTCTGAACTGCTGAGGGGGGTGAATCTGCTAACTTAGAAATGAAGGGGATTCTGAGGTTCTGGATTCAGTGAAATAGCCAGTGGCTTTTTCAATCACATTTTTTTTGGATGAAATAAGTATTAGATAGCAATAAATAAATATTATCATATTTAATAAATGCATAATTAAATAATTATAGTGATACATGATAACAGTAATAATTAAAAATAGTATAGTTCATTGTGGAGAATTTGAAAACCACAGATACGTGTGTTCATAGGCATGCTCTGTATTTTCTGCCTATCCAGTAGCTTCACTTGGATGTCAAATATACATCAGCCTGAATCACCCTGAAACCTGTACCATCTCCGGGCTTGCCCAGCTCAGGACTCTGTTCTTGCAGTTGCTCGTTCTTTTTGGAATCCACTCTTTCTCACCCACACCTGCTAAATCCATTAGCAGCTTCTGTTGGTTCTTTCTTCAAAATCCACTCAAATCCAAACACTTTTCACAGCTCTGCCACTCCTGTTCCAAACCACAGCTCTTGTCTGGGTTACCACAGGGCTCCACTGCTGTGTCCCCTTTGTGGCCCAGACCCCCTACGGTCTATTCTCTGAAAGCAGCCAGGGATGTGTGTTTCTGGCATATGGGAGACGCAGGGCTCGATTTTCCTTCTGCCACAAACAACAAGAAAATAGGTCAAAATGTATGAACCATACATTTATGGACATATGAAACATACATCTACATACAAAAACTCACACTAAATTTGTACATATGCATAGCTCTGACTACGAACTTTCTGTTCTCCTCCACTGGCCTGCCTGTCTAATCCTCCACCAGTAAAATACTTCAATTATTGAAACTACATGATACATGTCAGTATCTGGTATGGTAAGTCTCACCCCATTACCCTTCTTCTGCAAACTATTCTTGGCTGAATCAGGTGTTTCTTTTCCCTGGTGAATTTCATAAGGATTTTAGTGGAATTCTTTTATATTTGTAGATTTATCTGACAATTAATGGGTTTCTTTCAATATTAAAACTACTCATCCAAGAATATAGAAAATCACATACAGCCTTGATTGCTGTAGCTATATAATAGGTCTTGAACTTGGGTAGACAGATTCTTCCCATGCTTTTCTTCTTTTTTTGAATTGTTTTTAGCTATTCTAGTTCCTTTACCTTTCCATATAAATTTTAGAGTATGCTTGTCTGTATCTCCAAGTTTCAGACCTCAGTCAAGTTTAATGTTCTTTTTTTTTGTTTTGCCATATAACTCCAGCACACTTGCTATTGAGTATATTCCTAGATTTTAATTTTCTTTATTGTTACTGTGAATAGGATTATTTTGTCATATTTTAATTGAATATTGTTACTGCTTTTTACGTATTTATTTTATAACTGGCCACTTTGCAAAATTAAAAGTTCTCTTTTATTCTGATTTCTCTTGAGACTTCTCCTTTGACCCATGGAATAATTGGTTGTTTAGTTTTCCTCATCCTTCTGTTACTGATTTCCAATTTGATCCCACAGTCATCAAGGAACTCACCCTGTATGATTTAAATTCTTTTAAATTTGTTAAAGTTTGTTTCATGACCCAGGATATGGTCTACTTGGTATATATTCCATGGACGCTTGAAAAGAATATGTATTCTGCTGTTGTTGGATGGAATATTCTATAAATGTTTCAATTCTGTTCATTGATGGTATTGTTGCCTGTATCCTTGATTTTCGGTTTAGTTTTTCTTTTTTTAAAATTTTATTTATTTTGAGAGAGATAGAGACAGTGCAAGTAGGGGAGGGGCAGAGAGAGGGGTAGAGAGAGAATCCCAAGCAGGCTCCATGCTGCCAGCTCAGAGCCAGATGTGGGGCTTGAACTCATGAAACCGTGAGATCATGACCTGAGCTAAACCAAGAGTTGGATGCTCAACTGACTGAGCCAGCAAGGTGCTCCTCTGTTTAGTTTTTCTATTAATGTTTGAGAGAGAGGTGTTGAGGTCTCAGAGTATAATTGTATTTTTAAAAATTAATTAATTAATTTTAGAGAGAGTGAGAGTGGGTAGAGGGGTAGAAGAGAGAGAAAATGTTAAGCAGGCTCCATGCTCAGTTGCAGAGCCCAACAGTTTTTAAAAAAGTAATTAATTTGGGATACCTGGGTGGCTCAGTCAGTTAAGTGTCCACCTTCAGGTCAGATCATGATCTCACAGTCTGTGAGTTTGAGCCCCATGTCAGGCTCTGTCTTGACAGCTCAGAGCCTGGAGCCTGCTTCAGATTCTGTGTCTCCCTCTCTCTCAGCCCCTCCCCCACTCGCACTCTGTCTCTCTCTCAAAAAATAAAATAAAAACATAAAACAATTTTTAAAATAAATAAATAAATAAAATTAATTTGACTAATTAATTAATTTATTTTTAAGCCCCAATGCAGGGCTTGAACTCATAACCTTGAGATCAAGACCTGAGCTGATATCAAGAGTTAGACATTTGGGGCACCTGGGTGGCTCAGTCAGTTAAACATCTGACTCTTGATTTTGGCTTAGGTCATGATCTCACGGTTTGAGCCCCACGTCAGGCTCTGTGCTGACAGTTCAGAACCTGCTTGGTATTCTCTCTCTCTGTCTCTCTGTCTCTTTCTCAAAATAAATAAATAAACTTAAAAAAAAAGAGTTAGACATTTAACCAACTGAGCCACCCAAGCATCCCAACATTTTACCATTTTGAATGAAGCATAGAAACCTTATCTCCCTTTATGTCCCTTTCCCCTCCCCTACTTTAAGTATTTATTGTGTATACATTTATTTTTTTATGTTTATTTATTTATTTTGATAGAGAGTGTATGTAAGTGGGGGGTGGGGACAGAGAGAAAGAGGGAGAGAGAAAATCCCGAGCAGACTCTGTGCTTGTCAGCACAGAACCTGACGTGGGGCCCCATCTCATAGATCATAAGATCATGACCTGAGCTGACATTAAGAGTCTGACACTTAACCAACTGAGCCGCCCAGTTGCCCCTCTTGTGTGTACATTTAGAACCACATTAGACAGTATTACAATTTCTTTAAAAGAATTTGGAAAATTTAAGAGATGAAGGGAAATATAGTTAACCATATTTTATTCTTTCTATTGTTCTTTCTTCTTTCCTAATGTTCCAAATTTCCTTCATTAATAGTTTCATTTCTGTTGAGAGAACTTCCTTAGCCATTCTTTGTTAAGTCTGCTGACAATCAATTGTCTTAGTTTTCCTTCATCTGAAAATGTCCTGAGTTCTACTTTATTCCTAAAGGATATTTTTGCTGGGTATAGAATTCTGGGTCAACAGTCCTTTTCTTTCAGCACTTGAAAATTGTTGTTCCACTTCCTTCTGGTCTCCATGGTTTCTGATGAGAAGTCTGCAGTCATCCAAATTTCTCTTCCCTGTAATTAAAGCACTGTTGATCTCTCACTGCTTTGAAGATATATTCTTTGCCCTTAACTTTAAGAAGTTTGACAGCTATGTGTTTTGGCATGGATTTATTTGGATTTATCCTATTTAGGATACGGGGTCAAAAAAGCCTCTTTGATCTATAGGTTTCTGTCTTTGCCAAGTTGGAGGAACTTTTAACCATTATATCTTTTAATAGTTTTTGGGCATACCCTCTTTCTCCTCTCCTTCTGGAACTCTGATGGCATGAATATTAAATCTTTTGTTATAGTCCCATAGGCTCCTGAGGTTCTGTTTGTTTGTTTGTTTGTTTGTTTGTTTGTTTATTTTTAGTCTGCTTTCTTTCTGTTGTTAAGATTGGGTAATTTCTATTTTTCTAATTTCAAGTTTATCGATTCTTTCCTTTGTTCCTACCTTCTTCCTCTGACCCCTCCATGTTGAGCTTTTAAACAAATTGAGTTTTTATTTATTTTTTTTATTAATTTTTTTATGTTTTATTTTATTTTGAGAGAGAGAGAGAGAGAGAGAGAGAGACAGGGCATGAGCAGGGGAGGGGCAGAGAGAGAAGGAGACACAGAATCTGAAGTAGGCTCTGGGCTCTGAGCTGTCAGCACAGAGCCTGATGTGGGGCTCGAGCCCACGAACCATGAGATCATGATCTGAGCTGAAGGTGGATGCTTAACTGACTGAGCCACTCAGGTGCCCTGACAAATTGAGTTTTTAAACAAATTTCTAGTTATTGTATTTTGGGGTTCTGGAATTTCCATTTACTTCTTCTTTTATCTTCTACCATTTGCTGAGATTTACTGTTTTTTTCATTTGTTTCAAGCTTGTTCATAATTACTTATTGAAACATATGATGATGGCTACTTGGAAATATTCCTTAGATAATTACAACATCTTTATTATCTTGGTATTGGCATCTATTGGTTGTCTTTTTTTCATTCAAGTTGAGATTTTCCTGGTTCTTGATATAATGAGTGGTTTTTGATTGAAACTTGGACATTTTGGGTATTATGAGAATCTGTATCTCATTTAAACCTCTGTTTTACCTGGTTTCTTTTGACACCAGGAAAAAGGTGGTGCTGCTTTGTTCCTGCCAGGCAGTGGTAGAATTGGCCTCTATTGGTATCTGTAAAGGGAAGAAGCTCCTTGTTACTGCTGGCCGGGGGTGGGGGTTCTGGCTCCCCAGTAGGGCTTCACTGACACCACTGTGGCTGGGAGGTATAAGAGTGGCATATTATTACTGTCCATATGGCCTCCACTGATACCACAGGGGGAGGGGTGCACTAGCCTCATTAGCACTGGACAGTGTTGGAAGTCCTGGATCTTTCTAATGCTGCCTCTGTGGGGAGAGTATGGGTGTGGAAATCCCAGCTCCCCACTCAGTCTTTTTCTGGAACCACCCAGACAGGGGGTTTGAGGCACCTTATTACAGCCTAGTGAGGTTGGAAGTCTAGGCTCTATACTCACCCTTTGCTGGCAGGTGGGGCCATGTTTTTTTCCTAGGGCATTTAGCTGGTGTAGAACAGTTGTTTTCTAAACCTGTCCTGTCTTTCTAGTCTCTTTCCTGGTCTTTTGGTTAGAAAGAGCAGAGCGTTGAAGGGGATTCTTGTTTGTTTTGTTTGTTTCTTTGTGTATCTCGGTGTGCGAGGGTGCAGCTTCTTGAGATGCAAGCCCGAGATATTTAAGGCAGAAGAAAATCCAGATAACTAACTACCATGTGGTTCCTTGAGGACAATATGGTGGTCATGCCAAAAGTCCCTAGCCAGTCTGCTTATTTCTCTCCACCTTGAGTATTATGTTCATTTTGTATATAATGTCAAGGGTTTTTAGTTGTACTTCGCTGGAGGACTAGGGAAGAGTACATCTATTCTATCTGCCCAGAAGTTTATACAGCATTTTACGTCCTGTCTTTTTCCTGTTTAGCATACTGGCTAGTGTTTCTGGGATAGCATCAAATAATAACAGAAATAGCATCTATCCGTTCCTCATTCTTCATTCACTGAGGATGCCTCTAATGTCACCACATAAAGTATGATGCTTAGTGTTGGACATTAGTCTGAGACATTAAATTCAGTCAGCCCACTTAAATTCAGTTGAACAAATATTTAGTAGTACTTGCCATGTGTAAGTCACTGCTCCAAAGCTGGAAATATAGCTAGCAGGGAATAAGGAGGTCATAATTCTTTTCTTCTATATTAGAAGTTATCTTTTTCTCTACCACAAGAGCCACCTTTAGATTAACACTATGCCTCCCAGTCCTTCATCCCTCTGGCCTGCTCTGGACAGGGGGTGGATGGCAGGGAACATGTGGTTCACACTTAGACCAGAGAAATACGAGGTATATTAAGTTATATTAAATCTATGGTCCTATCTTAACGACTCATAAGCAAACAGAAGGAACTGGTACATCCATTGTAACACAGAAGGCCGTTTAATGGAGCTGAGGCTAAGGCCTGAGAAAGGACTAGAACCAGGACCCACGAGGACTCTTTGTACCTATGGTGTCCCTCTTTCTGGGTCCTTTGCCTCCCCCTTTCCTGCAGAATCAGTTTCATTCCTCTCTTCCTGCCTCAAAGGCGGTGATAGACACACTCTATTTTCCAGGTTCATGTCCCATCATACAAGGAAATAGTCCAAATCGAACTCATCATTCTCAGCATCAGATTGGCTCAGCTAGACACTTGTCCACCCTCTGATCCAGCCAGCTGTGGCCAGAGATCCTGGTCAGGTGGTACAAACGTGGCTGCTAGGAGTTCACCTTTTGCTAGGGGTGGGTGCCACCCTGAAAGATGGAGTGGGCATTCTCCTTACACTTCATGACTGTGCAGTAATAACATGAAGCTACAGGGACTAGATAAGGACTCATTTTATACATGCAACAATATAACTGCACAGACTAACTGCCCTTACATCGGGCCTCCAAATTAGGGCTTCTGTAAATTGCTGTGAGAACATTTGGCCTGAGGTTGTGCCCTTCTCTGGACAGTGTAGTGCATTTTTATCACCAGTGGATCCTTTGCCTTGCCATGGGTCATATTATGGCTTATAGCAGACTATTTGTCTCTAATTTATATTCACCTTCACCTCTGCCTGGGCTTATAGATAAAGCCAATACAGAAATTCTTTTGAATATAAATACTTTCAAACAAGGGTAGCATATTTCCTAGCCAGCAACATGAAGCCATGGATTCTATTCTCACGGGATGATTCTAATCTTCCCCCAAAATCTTTTTTCTTGACTGACTCTTTTTCTTGTATTGGTGACCTAAAGAAATATTTGGTGTGGTTGAGGATGTTAGCAGCTCACTTCCACATCATTGCTAATTCTCATGTAAAACATACACTAAACTCCCAAGGGCTGAAGTTTGTTGTTTTCCATCCTTTTTTTTTTTTTTTTCTCACAGAATCACTCACTGCTGCTTTCCCTTTCTCTTAGACCAGTATTCTAGCATATTCTACCACTTTAGTCAAGGACCCTTTCTCTAGCCTGTGCTTCTATCATTTAGATGTTATAAGCAACCTCTTTCCTCTGCTACCTATCTGGATGTCCCGGCCCTACCTCACCCTGGAAGAATTACAATTAAGTTCAATTTCCAGGGCTCAGAGACACAAGTAGAAGAGCTCACTCCTTAAGGTAGCCCCAATAGGCATCCAGGACAACCTAGGAATGAAGGAAATAAAGGATATCGTGTGCCCTCTGGTGAAGTCTCTGCTCATATCGGTGCTAATGGCCTATTCAGCTAGACATGTCATTGGTTTAGTATTCCCCAAATCTCCCAAAAAATCAAAGCCAATCAGGGTTGCCGGGAGACACAGGCAAATCACATATCAAAAACCATCAGGTAAAGCATACCAAATGTTAGTGTTAAACAACTTTCACCTGGACAGTTTAAGCTGGAAAATTTCCATAAGCCCAGGTGCCATAAATTTACATTTTTTTAATTCTAAAACAACACCAATTTTAGAATGCATCATACGTATAATAACAAAAAGACAGCACTGTCAAGTTTCTTTCGACATCTTGATCACAGAAACATTAAAATGTGGGGGAAATGTATCTTAAAATTGAAGAAGTACATTTGTATCTCACAGGAACTCAAGAATCACATCACAAAGTAGGCTGAGCTGGAGTCCAGTGGTGTGTAAAAACAGAAGTGACTGAACCTTGTAAAATTGCAATCCTTTAGCATCTCATGGTTATTCCATTTCAGTTTGAGTGTAAGTTACTAAAACCCTGAATGCATTACAATGCCATGGCTAAATTTCTGATTTAGCATTCTGTAGGGAATAAATAACCCTACAAAGATAAAGAACATTAAGGATTTAAAATTCCAGGAAAAAAAGTAACCTAATTACTCTATTAAAATTTTTCTTCATCTCACTGAGGGGAATCAATGAATAAAATTCCTAAAATGATGATTGATCCTATTCAATTGTAATTATATAAAATATCCTAGTACTATTACATGAAATTGCCTCATTCTGGTATGGTGTTCCTTCTTGCTGGGATCTGACTGCTTGCTGATAAAGGATGTTCTTGTTCCCTGCCTGAGTTCAAAAGCAACCAAGGAGAGAAGTGAGAATCACATGGATGGAGATTGAATATCACTTTGTTACAGTGATGATACATTGAAGAGAGTGGCCAGACATCCTGGCTAGGTGGCTCCTCTGACTCTCTGTAGCCAATTTAAACCTTGGAACTGTCCATCCAAAGGAATGTTCAGGTCCACAGAGTAGACTCACTTAACCAGGATTTCTGCCATGAACGAGTTCAGAAGGAAGAGGGCATTTTTACTCTGAGTTCAAATAGATTAATTCCACCCAGTGAAGAAATGTAGACCAGTGGCTATCACCCACCATTGTATCCCATTCCTAGATGAGGCAAGTAGTAAAGTGTGGGATAAGAAGTTTATGGGGAACCTTCTCATAGAAATTGGATAAACAGGGCATGGGAATTTCCTAAGGGGCATTTTTATTCATTAATTTAATGTGGTGGCCAGCTCCAAGATGGTCTCCAATGGGCCCACCTCCCAGTATTCATTACCTGGTATGGTCCCCTCCCATATTATACCAGGATTGGTCTGTGGGACCAAAAACTTATGGCAGAAGTGGAGGTGTGTGACTTCTAAGATAGGTCATAAAGACACTGTGAGTTCCATCTTGGGGGCTCTCTCTTGCTTTCTTCCTTGTTTGCTGTGAGGAAAGCCAGTTACCATGTTGTGAGCAGTCTGAAGGTAGCATTATGTAGAGACAAACTGAAGCCCCCTGCCAAAAGCCTGTGAGAAACTGAGGCCCAACAACAGTGTGTGAATGAACTTGAACGTGGATTCTTCGGTGCCAGTTGAGCCTTGTGATGATGGAAACCCTAGGTAACAGGTTGACTACAACCTCATAAAAGGCTCTGAACTAAAACCACCCAGCTAATCTTTCAGATTCCTAATTCTCAGAACCTGTATGATGTAGTACACTTTTTGTTGTTGTTAATTTTTTTAATGTTTATTTATTTTTGAGAGAGAGAGAGAGTACAAACAGGGGAGAGGAAGAGAGAGAGAGAGAGAGAGAGAGAGACACAGATACAGAGACAGAGACAGAGAATCTGAGGCAGGCTCCAAGCTCTGAGCTGTCAGCACAGAGCACGACACAGAGCTTGAACCCACAAACCATGAGATCATGACCTGAGCTGGAGTTGGATACTTAACCTACTGAGCCACCCAGGTGCCCCCATTTTTGTTGTTTTTAAGTTCCTAAGCTTTTGGTAATTTGTTAGGCAGAAAAAGATAACTAGAGCATTTACCTAACATTTATTTCATATATCTATCAGCTTTCACAAGTGTCAGGCACAATGGGAGTCCCTGTCCCCAAGATCTGCCATATCAATAGGGGAACTGTGAGCTGCATAGCTTTTTCATGACTGTTCCTTACAACAACTCTGTGGGGCCAGTGGGCTGCTTTCAATTTTACAGATGAGGAAACTATGACGCAAAAAGATTAACATCATGCTCAAAGTGTCAATGGATCAGTTATACTAAAATAATAGAAGTTAAGTTTGGTTGCCTGTATTGTGTTGTGGGTCTCCTTAGTTTCTAGATATGCAAGAGAGAAAACAAGACTTATGCTGATATTTCACTGGGAACATAGGTGTAGTAAAGTTTTATTGCTACAGGCTGCAGAGGGACAACCTGGGGTGTGAGCCTTGCCAGGAGCAGGGAGCCCAGCCTCTCTGAATATCTTAGGATGCCCCCCGGGGAACAATTGTCATATCCTTGTTTTCATGGATCCCATGTCCCCTGAAAAGCATGAGGTATTGGCTGGGATGTGGGCAGCCACTTGTGATGCAGAATTCCATTTTTTTTTTTCATATAAATGTTTATTTTTAGAGAGAGAGACAGTGCATGAGCTGGGATGAACAAAGAGAGAGAGGGAGACACAGAATCCAAAGCAGGCTCCAGGCTCTGAGCTGTCAGCACAGAGCCTGACCTGGGACTCTAACTCACGAACTGTGAGATCATGACCTGAGCTGAAGTCGGACACTTAACCCACTGAGCCACTCAGGCGCCCCCAGAATTCCATTTTAAAGCACCCCCTATTTAAAGACAGCCTTGGCAAGTGGCCCAAATTGAACTGCCAGATGTCTCAAGGAGATTGGCCTACAGAGTGCATAGCTGATTCAGCGTCATTTAGCTTTGAACACACCATTTTATCATGTTCACCTCTTGGGTATTGAGGTTGTTTTATTTGCTCTTGGTTTTTAGTGAGTAGCAATATAGAAACCATAAATTTAAATATACAAAATTTTAATTACATCAAATGTATGGAGCTCTTTTGGGGCATTTTTGTAGCTACCTAATAAATATATTGGCATAATAATTGAAATCATGCATCCTCAAGTAATGTTAACCCTTTAACTGTAGAGCATGAAAAGATACTAATCCACCCAAATTACCAGATTAACAAATTTTACCTTCACCAAACTGCAGAAAGTACTGTAAGTTAAGAAAGATTCTTTTCCAGCACTGACTAATAATTGCAGTTAAGAATTTTCTAAGTTTGAAGAAATTTGAATCTTTAGACAGACGGTTACATCAGGTTTGATTATCCATATTTTTGCTATGAATACATTTATTTATGAATAAATAGGTTGTATCAATTAACAGTATAACAGCTGGAACAATAACAGTGAAAATTAATGTCTTTGCATCTGATTTCTTATTCCAGTTGGAATTTTTGTGTTTCTTGGTTTTATATTTCAAGTGGCACTTTTTGGTTTTTTTTGGGTTATCCCAGAGGATGAAAATGCAGTTGGAGACAGTTCTGGAAGGGAAGAGGAAATGTAAGGACAGTTCTCTATAGCCAGTATTAGTAAAGATTAATGCTACTGACTAGATTATATTCAGGTCAACTCAGGTACAAATCAATCATCATGTTTATAAAAAAAGGCCAAATCTCCTCCTACTTCCCCAATTCTACCCCATCCCCCAACATCACTTCTTCATTTTGCTCTGTTCTTTGAGACCTGATCTGGCTTGTGTTGTTTTTCCAAGCAAGAAATGAACATCCAATGCTGCTCAGAATTTTGTTAGGAAGATGCAAACCTGTGAAGACAATGCTCTAATTTAACTGCCTGGGGTTTTTCTGAAGAAAAGGTTCAGAACATATGACTTGTGAGAAATTTTAAGACTTTGAACTTTTTGGAAAATTAGTATCAGATTAAGGTTATCTAGATCTTTTCTAAGTTTAAATTTTATGAAGTATTCTGACTCATATCCCCTATCTTTTATGAAATCTTAGTCCATTCTAATACTCAGTAACCTCAGGACCATAGCAATAATGGTTTGTTCACTTAATCACTTAAGAAATACTTGTTGAATACCTGTTATGGGCCATCGCCTATGCTGGAAAATTATATCCTGTGGTTTCTGTAGGGATTAATCTAGCAACAGATGATTTACACTGCAATGAGGGTAAGCAGTGTAGTGTTTGTGAACAGATCAAGAGAGCGTGTACCCGGACTGAGTTTTTGGTGGTTTTCTGCAGTGGCTAAGCTGGGAGAAGAGATTACACACAAAAGACAGAGAGATGTGAGAATGCTGTGCAGGTGGTAAGGTTAGAGAGGTGATCAGAGGCCAGATCAGAAAATCTTTGGGTAGCAAGCTAAGGAGTTTCCATGTTATTGTGAAAACATTGAAACCACTGAAGATGTTTAAACAGTAAAGTAAAATGATCTAGTTGGTGTTTCAGAAACATCACTCTAGAGGATGTCCGTTATAGACAGTGCAATGGATGAGATACTCTGGCCAACCTTCCCATTGAAAGCAACTAAAAATGCCAGATGAAAGCAGCTTTTAAATAAATTATTAAATGAATCAATGAGCTGGCAAGAAAGTAAGAAACCAAAAACCAGGTGAATAAAGGAGCTCAGAAAGAGAAGCATAGATGTTTCCTCTTTATCTTCAGGGCATTTGCTAAAGAAGATGAACTTAAAGTTTGATTTTTATTTCCTTTTTGGCTATGGAGTTCAGGACACAGCTTGGGGCCGATCTAAAATATGGAGTCTAATAGGGGACCTACATCATATAACTGAGATGCCAGAAATTACACCCTTAAAGTAAGGACAAACCAGAAAGAAAGCAGGGTGGTCTACTACCCTCAGGGAATTTCACAGAAAATTACCAATCTGGAAATATAGTGCTAAGATAGGATGAGAAGCAGTCTCTCCTGAATGTAATCACAATCAAGTCCTCATACAAGTTTGTTACCAAACTTCATACTATTTATATAATATGAAAAAAAAATCTCAATCTGAAGTTTTAGTATAAAATGTTTCCATTCTGCCTCAGAAACAATTGAAAATCCTCTCTGGAGGAACCTACCTTCCTTATGAGCTCAAAGAGTTTACCTAGGTGAAGTACTAAAAAAAAATATGAGCACACAGTATAATTAAACAAACAAAAACATACACAAAGTATATTGAGAGAGAGAGAGAGAAAGGGAGAGAGAGAGAGAGAGAGAGAGAGAAGCCATCATAAAAAAACCCAGCAGAAACAATACAAGCAGAATCAGACAAGCAAAGATTATAGAGTAATGTACACTTATATTAAATGTATGACAACATCATAAAGATCTTGAAAGGAGAAATGGGAGTATACTATTGTAAGATTCTTATACTATATATGAAGTGGTACAATAGCATTATAAGGCAGATTGTGATAAATTAAATACGTATTATAAACTCTAACAATATGAAGAATTACGTCTAATAAGCTCACAAAGGAGATAAAATGGAATCATAAAAAGCCTTCAATTCAAAGGAAGACAGAAAAAGAGGAAAAGGGAAGAAAGGACAGAAGGAAAAAATAGAAAATAAGTAGCAAGATAATAAATAGACTTAAATGCAACCATATCAATAATCACATTAAATGTAAATGGTCTAAACACCTCAATGAGAAGATAGTCTCAGAATGAATAAGAAAGCAAGACTCGACTATATGTTGTTTATTGGAAGCACACTTCAAATGTAAAGACACAAATGGGCTAAAAGTAAAAGAATGAAAAAACATATGCCATGCTAACACTAACTGAAAGAAATTTGGGGTGGCTATATTAATACCAGACAAAATAGATTTCACATTAAAATATAATAACAGGGATTATCATTATGAAATAAGTATTCTAAACGTTTATTCACCCAATAACAAAGATTCAAAATATATGAAGCAAAAGCTTATAGAACTGCCAAGAATAAATAGACAAATCTACAATAATGGGTGAAGATTTCAATGCTCCTTTATCGATGGTTCAGTAGGCTTTGTTGGGGCTGAGATTCTGCATTTCAAACAAGCCCCCAGATGATGCCAGTGTTGCATCTAGCAACATTAGTAAGATGCTAGAAGATAAGTTGGAAGAAAATGTCTACAGTGAACTGCAGAAAGAAGGGGAAATACAGTAGAAAGGGTAAGATATAGTGACAAAGTTCAACATATATGTAATTACTTGAAGATATAATAGCTAAGAATTTGTTGAAAGACATCAAGCTGTAGATTCATGAAGACTAAAACCTTCAAGTAGGATAAATACAAAAAAATCACACCCTCAAATATATATGCATATGATATGTTAATATATACACCCTCAAATAGATAATAAGTTAATATATATTATATATTCTGTTAATATATACGTTAAAAAACTGTTGAAAACTAAAGGCAAAGAGATCTTAAAAGCAGCTGTAGAAGACAATAAAGATTACTTTCAAAGGGGTGACAGTTGGACTGAAGGTTGACTTGTCAATAGACAAAAATAGAAATGCATAAATCCTCATCCATAGTGGGAGATATTAGGATATCTCTTAGTATCTATGTAACAGAACAAGCATAAAAAACCAAGAAAGATATAACAATAGGACTGTTGATACACTTGATTTAATTTGTCTTATAAAAACCCTATACTCAACAGCTGCAGAGTAAACATTCTTTTCAAGCATACTTAGAATATTTTTAAAAATTAACCATATACTGAGCCATAAATTTCAAAGAATTGATTTAAAAATTTTTTTTTAAATGTTTATTTATTTTTGAGAGAGAGAGAGTGTGTGAGCTGGGGCAGGGGGATGGGGTGTGAGAGAGAGGGAGGCAGAATCTGAAGCAGGCTCCAGTCTCCGAGCTGTTAGCACAGAGCCCGATGTAGGGCTCGAACCTGCAAGATCATGCCCTGAGCTGATGTTGGATACTTAACTAACTAAGCCACCCAGGCGCCCCTCAAAGGATTGATTTCATATAGCATCTGTTTTCTTTCAACATTACAATTAAGCTAGACATGAGTTTTTGAAAAGATAACAGGAAAAATCCCTACATTTTTAGAAATTTAATTATTCATGTCATGCTAATATTCTCTCTATACATATCTCTAAGATCTATGGTAACATCCCCTTGTTCATTCTTGAAAGCACTTATTTGTAACTTTCTTCCTTTTTATCTTGTTAGGAGTTTATTTTATTAGCCTTTTCAAAGAATAACTTTTGCCTTTGTTGATTTTCTTTACTGTATTCTGATTCTGTATTTCATTAATTTCTACTCTTAAATTGTTTCTTTCTTTCTACTTTCCTTTGATTTAATTTTTTCTAACTTCTTGAGGTGGATGCTTGGTTCATTGATTTTTTTCGGCTTTCTTTTTCTTTAACATATGCATTTAAAGCAAAAATTTCCTTTAAATATAGTTTTAGGTACACCTAATTACATTGGTGTGTAGTGTTTTCATTCATTAATCAAATTATTCTGTAATTTGCATTGTAGTTCATTCTATGACTCATAGGTTATTAATTTTCAAACATATAGGAATTTTCTAGTTTTATTCTTACTGCTTCTTAGCCTGATTACATTATGATTAGAAAACATCTTCTATGATTTCAGACATCAAATGATATCAGTTGACACTTGCTTTAAATGTATTCTTTAGTTGAATGCAGTGTTCTATACCCTTTCCTTAAGAAAGGGTTGTTATCGTGTGGTTCAAATCTGTACATTCACTGATTATTTTTTGTCTGCCTTTTCTGACACTTATAAGTGTGTTAAAATCTACCGTGATTGTCAATTTGTCTATTTCCCCTTAGAGTCCCTTCAAAGTCTGTGTTATATATTCTGAGTCTATTATTAGTTTCATGCAAATTTAGAATTATTTCCTCTGCCCCATTAATTGAACTCTGTATCATCATGAATTTTTCATATTTATCTATGGTAATGCTTTTTGCCTTAATGTATCCTTTGTTGATCTACTAATATTAACATAGCCATACATCTTTCTTTTGGTTAATATTTGTAGGGTATATCTTTTTCCATCCTTTTATTTTCAACTTTCTTGTCTCCTTATATTTTAGATGTAACTCTTGTAAATAACATACAGTTGGTTTAAAAAAATTCAATGCTTCTTTGTCTTTTCCTAAAAAATGTTTGTTTGAGAAAGAGAGAGTGAGAGAGCACGCACACATGAACCCAGGAGGGGCAGAGAGAGAGAGGGAGAGAGAGAGAATACCAAGCAGGCTCCATGCTCAGCATGGAGCTTGACGTGGGGCTTGACCTCACAATGGCAAAACCATGACCTGAGCTGAAATTAAGAGTTGGATACTTAACCAACTGAGCCACTCAGGTGCCCCAACTTCTTTGTCTTTTAATTCATCTTTGTCTTTCAATTGTCTTTTTAAAAAATGTTTATTTATTTTTGAGAGAGAGAGAGAGAGAGAGAAAACAAGGAGGAGGGGCAGAGAGAGAAGGAGACAGAGGATCCAAAGTGGGCTCTGTGCTGACAGCAGAGAGCCTGATGTGGGGCTCGAACTCACAAACCATGAGATCATGACCTGAACAGAAGTTGGGACGCTTAACTGACTGAGCCACCCAGGTGCCCTCTGTCTTTTAAATGTTGGAGAACTTAATCTATTTATATTATTTTCATTACTGATGCATCAGGGCTTAAGTCTACCACCTTACTCAATACTTTGTATGTCTCCTGCATGGTCTGTATTTCACTTCTCTCATTTCGGGCTTTGTTGCGGATTCATCAAGTGTTTTCTATGATTCCATTTCTTCCTCAATTAGCCTAAATGTTATACACTCTTTTAAACAATTTTAAAGTGCTTTATCCTTTGCTATTTACAGCAAATATATACATGTTTACTTATAATATGTATGCTTGATTTATATAATTCTAATTTAATTAGTACCTTTATCTCCTCCCAGAAAAATACAAAAATCATAGAACTCTTTAACTCTTTTTACTGGCTTAAAGGCCACTGTTGCCTAACATTTTAATTCTCTCTATATAAAATACAATTCCCATAATACATTATTATTATTATTATGTTTAATACAACCAATATTCATTTTTATTTAACCACATGTATATTGCTTTTTCTTCCTTTCTGTACCTTCAGACCTCCATTTGGGACTATTTTCTTTTTGTCTGAAAAATATTCTTTAATATATCCTTTAGTGTAACTCTACTGATATTCAATCCTTTTTGTTTGTATGAGACTGTTCCATTTCACCTTTATTTTTGAAGATCAGTTTGCTGAATATAGACTTCTAGCCTGATAGTCATTTTCTTCTAGAATTTTAAAGATATTATTTCACTGTCTTTTGGCTTCATTGTTTTTGTTGAGAAGTCATCTATTAGTCTAACCATTGCTTCTTTAAAGCAATCTGCCTTTTCTTTGCCTATTTTAAAAATTTTTTCTTTGTCTTTGGTTTAGTAGTTTTATTATGATGGGTTTAGGTTAGGACTTCTTTTTTTAATTAATTAATTAATTAATTAATTGTTTTTAGAAGGAGAGAGACCATGAGTGGGGGAGAAGGGGAGAGGGAGAGGGAGAGGGAGAGGGAGAGGGAGAGAGAGAGAGAGAGAGAGAGAGAGAGAGAGAGAGAGAATCTTAAGCAGGCTCCACACTCAGCACGGAGCCTGATGTGGGGCTTGATCCCATAACCCTGGGGTCATGACCTGAGCCAAAATCAAGATGTCCAACCAACTGAGCTACCCAGGTGCCCCTAGTATTGATTTCTTTGTATTTATCTTTTTTGGTATTCTTATGCCTTCTTGAGTTGATGGATTGATGTTTTTAAAATTTTTTGATAAATTCTTAGTCACTGTTACCATTCTCTCTTATTCTTGGATTTCAATTACTGGTATGTTAGATCTCCTTTCTGTGTCTTCTATGTTTTTTACTTTCTCTTCAAATTTTTCCAAACTGCTATCTTTCCTGCTTAAGTATGAATATTTTCTTCTGCTTTATCTGCCAGTTCATTAATTCTTTCTTTATCTGTGCATAGACTGCTGAATAATCCATCTACTGAGTTCTTAATTCAGGTTATTTTATTTTTCAACTCATGTATTTCCTTAAAGTTTTTTTAATGTTTATTTAGTTTTGAGAGAGAGAGAGAGAGAGAGCAGGGGAGGGGCAGAGAGAGAGGGAGACACAGAATCTGAAGCAGGCTCCAGGCTCTGACCTATCAGCACAGAGCCTGACGCGTGGCTCGAACTCATGAACCTCAAGATCATAACCTGAGCGGAAGTCAGACACTTAACTGACTGAGTCACCCAGGCAACCCTTAAATTTCTTTTTTATTTTGTTTCTAGGTCACTGCTGACATTCTCAAATCTTATCTTCACCTGCTTGAACATAGTAAGTATAGTTATTTTGGAGCTTCGGTGTCTGGAGCTTCTGTGTCTGTTTCTATTGACTATTATTTCTATTAATTTTCATTGTCTTAGTTTTTTTATGGTCTGGTTATTTTTATTGTGTTTTGGACATTGTATGTGCAATATTGTTTGTAGACAGTTTTGAGGACTAGGATCATGTTAGTTTACTCCAGAGTAGATTAGTTTTTTACTTCTGCCAGATAGCTGGGGATACTAGCCATTCAGGACCACTTTAATAAAATTTCAGGGATTGAGAGGATGTATAGCTGAATAGAAGTCCTTGCTGGACTCTACCTACGGCTCGTACTTACACCCGGAACAGAGACTTTTGTGGTGTAAAACCAAATTGTTGGAGGCTCACTAGTCTTCTATGTGCTTGCCAGGCCTGGACATCAATCCCTCTCACCCTCAAATCTGTCAAAATGATAGCCTAATCTCTTGGCTTCTGTTTTCCCACCTCAGAACTGGCAAATGTCTCCTGGAGGAAAGTGGCCCCAAATGCCATGCTTTACTCCCAGGGTCTTCATCCTTTCCTAGATCCTGGCCTGGCAATTCATTATTATCATGGTGGAGCTCTTTGGTTCTTGCTAGCAGATTTTATTTTACTTTTCTAGATTCTCCCATTTCTTTTGTGGTAGGGTTAGTGGGAACTAGTCTACCATTACTTGAAATGGAAGTGTTTTGCTTTATTCTTTTCCTTCAAAATGGACTTTTCTTGAAAAAAAGAAAAGTAAATCTCTACTTTACTTCATACACAATAGTATATTCAACATGAATTAAAGGCCAAAATAAGAAAAGTAAAGCTTTATGATTTTTAGTAGAAAATCAAGGACTTTATCCTGATATGCTTAAGACAGAAGTACCCAGAAAGCATACCTAAGGGAAATAATTGCTGAATTTAGATAAAAAGAAAATAGAAAGTTTATAAGAACAAAAGTTGACAAAACTGAGGTTAAAATTCAAGCCCATTTCAGAAATTATTTTTAAACCTTCATAACTGGCCAAAGATTTGTATCCAGAATAAATTTTTTAAAAAATAAACCCAACAAGAAAAAAATAGCAAAAGATACAATGATCCTGAAGAGGATGCTTTCATGACTGATAAGCATTGAAAAGATGCTTACCTCACCAATAATCAGGGAATTCAAAACTAAAGCAGTGAAATGTTTCATGTCCATCATAGTATAAAAAAAAAAAAAATCTGTCAGGTGTTTGAAACATATTGCAGAGACAGGAAGTCACCCCAAAAACCAGACTACAAATGAGAACGGCCCATTGTTCTTTAAACCATCTAAAGCCGCTGTACTTTAGATGTCAATATCTATTGAAAATTGAATAATACTCCTTTTGATTCAACCATTCCAAACCTAGTTATAAACCCTTGAGGTATTAAACAGTGCATAAAGAGACTTATATCAGGGTCTTTATTGTGTACCATTAGTGGTGATAAAAAATGGGAAATAACATATGTGCCCATCAATAGGAAAATGGGTTTAAAACATATATTTTAGGGGTGCCTGGGTGGCTCAGTCAGTTAAGTGTCCGACTCTTGATTTCAGCTTAGGTCATGATCTCACGGTTCATGAGTTCGAGCTCCACATCAGGCTCTGTGCTAACAGTGTGGAGCCTGCTTGGGATTCTCTCTCTCTCCCCCTCTCTCTGCTCCTCCTCTGCTCTCTTCCTCTCTCTCTCTCTCTCTCAAAACATAAACAAACTAGGGTGCCTGGGTGGCTCAGTTGGTTAAGCGTCCAACTTTGGCTCAGGTCACGATCTCATGGCCAGTGGGTTCAAGCCCTGCATCAGGTTCTGTGCTGACAGCTCAGAGCCTGGAGCCTGCTCCAGATCCTGTGTCTCCCTCTCTCTCTCTGCCCCTTCCCTGCTCGCCCTCTGTCTCTCTCTCTCTTAAAAATAAACGTTAAAAATTTTTTCTTTAAACATAAACTAATAAAAATTTTTAAAAAAACAGATATTTTATATACTAGATTAGTACAAAGCAGTTAAAATTATTGATTGAACTGTGTCTGTGTACATCAACATGGATACATTTTGAGACTGTATTAATGAGGAGAAGGACATGTGGAACGGCAATGTGTACAATATGACAAAATGCAAAGTTTAAACGCAAGGAAAGTAGGGGCATCCAGTGAAGCATCCAGCTCTTTATTTCGACTCAGGTCATGATCTTGCAGTTGGTGGGATCAAGCCCCACATCAGGCCCCATGCTGACAGCTCAAAACCTGCTTGGGATTCTTTCTCCCTTTCTCTCTGCCCCTCACCTGCACACACAACCCCCCCCGCCCCCCCCATCAAAATAATAAATAAACTTAAAAAAAAAAAAGTAAGGAAAATAGTACTCTAAATTCCTTAAAGATATATATAGAAGTTGTAAAGATATAACAACAGAAAGAGCAGAAAAGATTCACACCAACTTGCAGTTATCTCTAAGGGAAAAAGCAGAGGTTGGGGATGGAGAAAGAAAATGGAGACTTCACCTCTGGTGGTAATGTTTTATTTCCTACACAACAAAAACAAAAGACAAAGAACTTGAAACAAATATGGCATAATGTTAAGATTTTTCTTTCTTTTTAAGTTTATTTATTTTTGAGTGAGAGAGAGAGAGCGCACGCACTAGCAGGGGAGGGGCAGAGAGAGAGGGAGAGAAAGAGAGAATCCTAAGCAGGCTTGTCGCTGACAGTGCGGAGATCATGACATATCGTGAGATAATGACCTGAGCCAAAACCAGGAGCTGGATGCTTAACCAACTGAGGGAAATGACATCCCCCATTCCTGCTCTACCTCTTTTCTGTAAAGATTTTTTGGCTCAGTGGAAGCAAAGAGTTGATAAGATCTTTGCATATCAGAGATAGTAGCAGCAGACAAAAAATGTTCACCCTATAAGACAGAAGCAAATGAAAATCTCAACTGAATATTCATCAAATCTCTGGAGAAGGGAGGCCTTTCTAAGCGAAGAGTGGTAGAATTATTACACTGAAACATTTTTGTTGGATTTGACTGCATAGGTTTTTCCCCTTTCTCTGTTTTATCCACCAAGTTCTTATCTACCAAGTCCCCTCCATTTCTACCGCTAACAGGCCACTGTCGTCTCCCCAAAAACCACAGCAGGGAACTAAACGCAACAACAGTATAACAAATGTATAAATCTGAGACTTCAACATAAACAGATTTTACTCTGGTTGAGATGGGGAACCACTACAGTTTGACCAGTGGAAGGATTACGATCTGACTTAATTGATCACAAATCCGGTCAAGCTGCATTGGCAATAACCATCGAGTCCCGGGCGGAAGTCTGATTAGGGCCATTGCAATAATCCTGGGAGAGTAGATGACTGTCCGCACCAGGAGACAGCGGTAGAGGGAGAGAGAGAGGTGGCTGGACTCTGAATGTATTTTGAAGACTGAGCTGACAATGTGTTGATGAACTGGTTGTGGAGTTTGAGATAAAACAATGAAGAGTGATTCCAAGCTTTCTCACTTGAGCGCCAGAACTAATAGAGCTGTGTTGAACTGAGATGGGGAATATCGTGGGCAGGACAGGTTAGGGAAAGAATTTCAGGAGTTAGCTTTGGATGTGTTAATTTTGACTGGATTTTAGACATGCAAGTGGAGATGTGGAATAGGCATATAGTGTTTATATAACGGGAAGAAGGAATATGTGGAAAGTCAGAGAAGCAGTAAAGACAGTAAAGGTTTAAAATGTTCGCACGGAGATGAGGCCCTGCTGACCTGAGTCGTGGGTCGCATAGCCATAGTATAGAGCAGATGCCAGTGCCCCTGGATTTCAGCCACTGTAGTTGGCTTTGACTGTTAACAGATCAGTGGAACATACCTTTCATGATGCAGTTGATGATGGCTAAAGAATTTTGAACATTTTTTCCAGTTTTTTGTTTTAGATATAATTGACATATAAAATTGCAATGGTTTCATATTTGTATATATTGGAAAAGGCTTCTCACACTAAATTTAGTTAACATCTATTACCTCATATGGTTACAATTTTTTTTTAAATTTTTTTCAACGTTTTTTATTTATTTTTGGGACAGAGAGAGACAGAGCATGAACGGGGGAGGGGCAGAGAGAGAGGGAGACACAGAATCGGAAACAGGCTCCAGGCTCCGAGCCATCAGCCCAGAGCCTGATGCGGGGCTCGAACTCACAGACCGCGAGATCGTGACCTGGCTGAAGTCGGACGCTTAACCGACTGCGCCACCCAGGCGCCCCTACAATTTTTTTAAGTAGGCTTCACACCCAGGAGCATGGAGCCCACCATAGGGCTTGAACTCAGGACCCTACGATCAAGACCTGAGTTGAGATCAAGAGTCTGATCTGACTGAGCCAACCAAGAGCCCCTACAACTTTTTTTTTCTTGTGACGAGAACTTTTAAGAACTTAGCAACTTTCAAATATACAATGCAGTATTGTTAATTTTTAGTAGCTGTGCTGTGTATTACATCCCCAGGAATTTATTTATCTTATAATTGGAAGTCTATACCCTTTGACGACCTTCACTCATTTTCCCCACTCTCCACCCCCTGCCTCTGGCAACCACCAATCTATTCTCTCTTTTGATGGGTTTGGTTTTATTTAAGATTACACATATAAGTGAGATCATACAGTGGTCACCTTTCTCTGTCTGATTTATTTCACCTAGCAGAATGCCCTCAAGGCTATTTATGTTGTTGCAAATGGGAGGATTTCCTTCCTTTCTATGGTTGAATAATAATTTATTATATATACCATATTTTCTTTATCCATTCATCCATTGACGGACACTTAGGTTGTTTCCATATCTTGGCTATTGTAAATAATGCTGCTATGTAGGTGGGGGTGTAGCTTTTGAGACAGTGTTTCATTTCCTTTGGATATATACCCAGAGGTGGAATTGCTGGATCATACAGTAGTTTAATCTTTAATTTTTTGAGGAACCTCCATATTGTTTTCCATACAGACTGCACCAATTTACATTTCCACCAACAGCACACAAATGTTGCCATTTTCCCACATCCTTACCAACACTTGTTACCTTCTTTTTTTCTTTTTCTTCTTTTTTTTAACAGCTAGTAAGGTGTGGGGCAATACTTCACTGTGCTTTTGACTTGTACGCCCCTGGTGATTTGTGATGTTGAGTATCTTCCAAGGTACCTGTTGGTCATCTATATGTCTTCTTTGGGAAAATGTTTATTTAGATCCTCTTTGCATTTAAAACTTGGATTGTTTTGTTTTGTTTTGTTTTGGTTTTGGGTTTTTTTTTTTTTTTTTGCTATTGAGTTGAATGAGTTCCTTATATATTTGTATATCAATCTGTTATCAGATATATAGTTTGCAAATATTTTCTTTCGTTTGGTAGGTTGCTTTCTCATTTTGTTGATCATTTATTTTGCTGTGCAGGAGCTTTTCGGTTCGGCGTAGCCCCACTTGTTTATTTTTGTTTTTGTTACTTGTGCTTTTGGTGTCATATCCAAAAAATCATTGCCAAGACCAATGTCAAGGAGTTTTCCCCTATGCTTTCTTCTAGGAATGTTATGGTTTCAGGTCTTATGTGTAAGTATTTCATCCATTTTGGGTTATTTTTTTTTAATTTTTTTTAACATTTTATTTATTTTTGAGACAGAGAGAGAGCATGAACAGGGGAGGGTCAGAGAAAGAGGGAGACACAGAATCCGAAACAGGCTCCAGGCTCTGAGCTGTCAGCACAGAGCCCGACGCGGGGCTCGAACCCACAGACTGCGAGATCATGACCCGAGCCGAAGTCGGACGCTCAACCGACTGAGCCACCCAGGCGCCCCTTTTTTGGGTTAATTTTTATGAATGGTGCAAGTTGAGGGTCCACTTTCCCCCTTTTGCCTGTGAATGTCTAGTTTTTCCAGTGCCACTTATTGAATAGGTTGTCTTTTCCCCGTTGAGTATTCTTGGCTCCCTTGTCTGACATCAGCTGACTACACATTCATGGGTTTATTTATGGGCTCTTAATTCTGCTCCATTGGTCTATGGGTCTGTGTTTATGCCAGCACCATACACTTTTGATGACTATAGCTGTGTAATGTAGTTTCAAATCATGACTTGTGGTACCTCCAGAGTTGTTCTTCTTTCTCAGGATTGGTTTGACTCTTTGGGATCTTTTGTAGTTCCAAATAAGTTTGGGGATTTTTTTTTTTTTTAATTTCTGTAAGCAATGCTGTTGGAGGGGCACCTGGGTGGCTCAGTGCATTAAGCATCCGGCTTCAGCTTAGGTCATGATCTCACGGTTAGCGGGTTCAAGCCCCACATTGGGTTCTGTGCTTACAGCTCAGAGCCTGGAACCTGCTTTGGATTCTGTGTCTCCCTCTCTCTTTTCCTCCCCTGCTCTCTCTCTCTCTCTCCCAAAAATAAATAAACATTAAAAAAATTTTTTAAATACTGTTGGAATCTTAATAGAAATTGCACTGAATCTATAGATGGGTAGTATGGACATGTTAGCAATATTTATTCTTTCAGTCCATAAACACAGAATATATTTCCATTCATTTACATCTCCTTCAGTTTCTTTTATCAATGTATTATGGGTTTCAGTGTAGATATCTTTCACTTACTTGAATTTATTCCTAAGTATTTTTGGTGTTGTTGTTTTTGATGTTATCATAAATGGGATAGTTTTCTTTATTTATTTTTCAGATAATTTATTAGTATATAGAAATGCTACTGATTTTTGTATGTTGATTTTGTATTCTGCAACTTTACTAAATTTATTGATTAGTTCTAACAGGTTTTTTTTGTGTGTGGAGTGGTTAGGGTTTTCTGGATGTAAAATCATGTCATCTGCAAACAGACAATTTTCTTTCTTTCTTTCTTTCTCATTTGGATGCCTTTTATTTCTTTTCCTTGCCAGATTGCTATAGCTAGGAATTCCAGTATTATGCTGAATAAGAGTGGTGAGAGTGAGGGGCTCCTGGGTGGCTCAGTCAGTTAAGTGTCTGACTTCGGGTCAGGTCATGATCTCATGGTCTGTGAGTTCGAGCCCCATGTTGAGCTCTGTGCTGACAGCTCAGCGCTTGGAGCCTGCTTCTGATTCTGTGTCTTCCTCTTTCTACCCCTTCCCCTGCTCATACTCTGTCTCTCTCTCTCTCTAAAAAATAAATAAACATTAAAAAAAAAAAAAAAGAGTGGTGAGGGTGAGCACCCTTGTCTTGTTCCTGATTTTTAGAGCAAAAGTTTTCAGTCTTTCACCATTGAGTATGATGTTGGCCATGGACTTGTCATACATGGCCTTTTTTATATTGAGATACATTCCTTCTATACTCAATTTGTTGAAAGTTCTTATTATAAAAGGATGTTGTATTTTGTCAGATGCCTTTTCTGCATCTCTATTGAGAGGATCATGTGATTTTTGGCTCTCACTCTATTAATGTCATATATCACATTGTTGATTTGCATATGTTGAACAAGCCATTATTGTAGAGCAGGGATAAATCTCACTTAATCACAGGGTATGAATGTGATGTTGAATTCAATGTGGTATTGAATTCTAGCTTGCTAGGATTTTGTTGAGAATTTTTGCATCTATATTTGTCAGGGATATTGGCCTATAGTTTTCTCTTCCTGTAGTGTCCTTATCTGGCTTTGGTATCGGGGTAATGCTGGCCTCTTAAAGTAAGTTTTGTAGTGTTCTCTCCTCTTTGATTTTTTTGGAAGAGTTTGAGAAGGATTGGTGTTAATTTTTAAGTGTTTGGTAAAATTCACCAGTGAAACCATTTGGTTCTGGTCTGTTCTTTGTTGGGAGGTTTTTGACTACTAATTGAATCCTTTGTCATTATTGGTTTGTTCAGATTTTCTATTTCTTCATGATTCAGTCTTGGTAGGTTATATGTTTCTAGCAACTTATCCATCTCTCCTGGGTTGTCCAGTTTGTTGGCATATAATCATTCACAGTAGTCTCTTATGACCCTTTTAATTTCTGTGGTATCAGTTGCAATGTCTCCTCTTTCATTTATAATTTTATTTATTTGAATGCTCTCTCTTTTTTTCTTGGTTAGTCTAGCTAAAGTTTTGTCAATTTTATTTATTTTTTCAAGAAACAACTCTTGGTTTTGTCAATCTTTTCTAGTGTTTTCCTATTCTTTATTTCATTTATTTCTGTTCTAATCTTTATTATTTCTTTATTTCTGCTAATTTTGAGCTTAGTTTGTTCTTTTTCTAGTTCCTTGAAGTGTAAAGTCAGGTTGAGATTTTTTTTCTTGATGTATGCACTTATCACTATAAACTTCCCTGTTAGAACTGCTTCTGCTGTAATCTCATAGTTTGATTTGTTGTGTTTCCATTTTCAGTCATCTCAAGGTATTTTTTAAATTTCCATTTTGATTTCTTGTTTGATCCATTAGTTGTTCAGGAGTCTGTTGTTTAACTGCCATGTGTATGTGAATTTTCTAACTTTCCACCAGTTATTGATTTCTAGTTTCATACATTGTGGTTGGAAAAGATAGTTGGAAGGATTTCAGCCTTCTTAAATTTGCTAAGACTTATTTTGTGACCTAACATATGACCTGGCCGAGAAAATGTTCTATGTGTGCTTGAGAATTATATGTATTCTGTTGTTGCCAGATGGTATGTTTTGTGTATGTCTGTTTGGTCAATAGTGTTGTTGAAATCTGCTGTTTCCTTATTGATTATTTGTATGGATGACCTATTCATTTTGAGAGTGGGTTATTAAAGACTCCAACTATAATTATATTGCTGTTTCTTTCTCTTTTTAGTTCTGTTAATATTTGCTTTAATATATTTAGGTGCTCTGATGTTGGGTACATAAATATTTACAACTGTTATATTGTCTTGATGGATTGACCCATCATTATATAATAATTTTCTTTGTCTCTCTTGACCATTTGTAGCTTAAAATTTATTTTGTCTGGTATGCTGTCTTTTGGTTACTATTTGCATGAAATATCTTTTTCTGTCTCTTCACTCTGTCTTTGTGTGGCATTAAAATTTTTTTTTAATTTTATTTTAGAGAGAAAGAACATGAGTGGGGGAGAGGGGCAGAGGGAGAGGGAGAGGGAGAGGGAGAGGGAGAGGGAGAGAGAGAGAGAGAGAGAGAGAGAGAATGAATCTCAAGTAGGCTCCATGCTCAGTATGAAGCCCCACACAGGGCTCAATCCCACAACCTTGGGATCATTACCTGAGCCGAAATTAAGAGTCAGACGCTCAACTGACTGAGCCACCCAGACGCTTCCATCTTTGTGTGCCATTAAAGCTAGAGTCCCTTATAGGCAGCAAATAGTTAGATCTTGTGTTTATATACATTCAGCCTTTCTATGTCTTGTGATTGGAGAATTTGATCCATTTACATTCATAGTCATTATTGATAAGTAAGGCCTTACTCTTGCCATTTTGTTAAGTTTTTTTCTGTTTTGTAGATTTATTGTTTCTTGCTTATGTTGCTGTCTTGTTTTGTGATTTGGTGGCTTCCTGTAGCTGTATGCTTTGGCTTCTTTATCACAATCTTTTGTGTATCTACTGTAGGTTTTTCTTTTGAGACTTTTCACCATGAGACTTATATAAAATATCCAATAATGTCCTATTTTAAGTTGATAACAACTTAACTTCAATAGCATACATAAACTTTATACATTTATTTCCCCCTCTCACATTTTAGGTTATTGATGTTACAATTTACATTTATTATGTGTCCTATAACAAATTATGGCAGTTATGGTTACTTCTAATACATTTGTTTTTTAGCTTAAAAAAATTCAAGTATAATTAACATGGTGTTATATTAGTTTCAGATGTAAAATATAACACTTCAATAATTCTATATATTACTCAGTACTCATCACAATAAGTGTACTTTTAATCTCTTACACATATTTCACCCATCCACCCACCCACCTCCCCTCTAGCAATCACTGGTTTGTTCTCTATATTTAATAGTCTGTGTTTTAACTTTACTTTTTAATTTTAATTTTTTAAAAGTAGGCTTCATGCCCAGCATGGAGCCCAGCATGGGGCTTGAACTCACGACCCTGAGGTCAAGACCTGAGCCAAGATCAAGAGTAGGATGCTTAACCAACTGAACCATCCAAGCACCCCTGTTTTTTAACTTTTAAACTGGAGTTGTAAGTAAATTATACACCACCATTACAATATTAGCGAATCTGCCTTTGGCTGCATATTTACTATTGCCAGTGAGTTTTATACATACATTCATATGTTTACAATGTTAATCAGCATCCTTTTATTACCACTTGAAGAACTTCATTTAGCATTGCTTGTAAGGCAGGGGTAGTGGTGATGAAATCCTTCAGCTTTTATTTATTCAAGTAGGTCTTTTTGGGGCACCTGGGTGGCTCAGTTGGTTAAGCATCTGACTCTCGATTTTGGCTCAGGTCATGATCTCATGGTTTGTCAGTTCCAGCCCCACATTGCACTCCACGCTGACAGTGTGGAGCCTGCTTGGGATTCTGTGTCTCTTTCCCTCCATGCTCGTGTTCTCTTTCTCTTTCAAAATAAATAAACTTAAAAAAAAAAAACTTAAAGTCTTTTCTTGTCCTTCATTCTTTTTTAAAATTTTTTTATTGTTTATTTATTTTTATTTTTGAGAGAGAGAGACAGACAGACAGAGTGTGAGCAGGGGAGGGGCAGAGAAAGAGAGAGAGAAAGAGACAATCCGAAGTGGCATTAAAATTTTTTTTTAAATTTTAGTTTAGAGAGAAAGAACATGAGTGGGGGAGAGGGGCAGAGGGAGAGCTCTGGGCCGTGAGCACAGAGTCTGACGTGGGGCTCGAACCCACAAGCTGGGAAATCGTGACTTGAGCTGAAGTCGGACACTTAGCTGACTGAGCCACCCAGGTGCCTCTGTCCCTCATTTCTGAAGGACAGTCTTGCTCCAGTAGTATTCTTAGTTGACAGGTTTTTTTCTTTCAATATTTTGAATATATCATCACACTCTTTCTTGGTCTGCAAAGTGTCTCTTGATAAATCTGCCCATCATGTGATGGGGGTTCCCTTATATGTGATGAGCTGCTTTTCTCTTGCTGCTTTTAAGATTCTCTCTTTGTCTTCATTGACAATTTAATTGTAAGGTATTTTGGTGTAGTTCTTTTCAAGTTCAACCTATCTGGGGTCTTTTGGGCCTCATGAATCTAGATGTCTATTTATTTCTCCAAGTTTGAGAGTTCTTCAGTTTTTATTGCTTTAAATATACTTTCTGTCCCTTTCTCTTTCTCCTCTCCTTCTGTGATTCCCAAAACATGTATATTATACCTTTCAATGGTGTTCCATTAGTCGCTTGGGATGTGGACTTTCGTTGCTTTTTTCATTCTTTTTCTTTTTGCTTCTCTGACTGGATACTTTCAGATAAATCTATCTTCTAGTTACTGCTTCTTTCTTCTGCTTGGTCAAGTCGGATAGTGAACCTTCTATTGAATTCTTTAATTCAGACATTGTATTCTTTTTTTTTTAAATTTTTAATGTTTATTTATTTTTAAGAGAGAGACAGTGTGAGGAGGGGAGGGGCAGAGAGAGAGGGAGACACAGAATCTGAAGCAGGCTCCAGCTCTGAGCTGTCAGCACAGAGCCTGACGTGGGGCTCGAACTCCCAGACTGTGAAATCATGACCTGAGCCAAAGATGGATGCTTAACCAACTGAGCCACCCAGGCGCCCCCAGACATTGTATTCTTCAGCTCTAGGATTTTTGTTTGGTATTTGGGGGGATTACTATTTCTTTGTTGAACTTCTCATTTTGTTCATGCCTTCTCATTTGTTCATTGTTTTCTTAAGCTTTAGTTGTTTGTATGTTCCTGTAGCTCACTAAACTTCTTTAAGAGGACCATTCTGGATTCTTTGTCAGACAGTTTATAGATATCCATTTCTTTGCAGTCAGTTACTAAAGCATTACTGGTTTCCTTTGGTCATGGCATACCTTCCTAATTCTTCACGATTCTTGGTTCCTTAGTTGGTATCTGCATATTTGAGTAAGCTGCCTCCTCTTCCAGACTTTATAGGTTTGCTTTGGCAGAGATAATTCTTCCCTGGGCAGCTCAGTTTTGGGTTCTGGCTGGGTCAAGTGGTGGGGCTTGCCATCAGGGGTCTCTATTTGGGCAAGGCCACTGCTCAAGCTCTGAGGTCATGGAGATGCTGCTGGTTAGGATTAATCAGATAGGACTGCTGACTGGGTTCCTTGTCCAAGTATAGCTATAGGACCAGAGGATCTGGACAAGCTTCCTGGTCAGGCGGGATTGAATGCTACACTCAGGAGTAGGTGGAGCCATGAACCTGCTTCCCTGCCTGGGGAGAACCAGCAGAACAGGCTCAAAGGCTGGCATGGTTCATTGGCTGGGGACCTGAATCAAGCAGAACTACCCAGTGGCTTGAATCTGCATGTGGACAGAGCTGTTTGCTGGTTTCTCTGCTCAGGTGCCACTATAAGTGGACTGTAAGATGGGCCATACAGTCGCCCTGTACTCCAACAGACCCCTGGCTGGGCTAGCACGGGAGCTATGTTCAGTAGTAGGCAGGCTTCAAATCTGCTTCCCTGCCTGAACAGGGCTTTAGAACAGGCTCTACATCTGGTCAAACTTGTCTGGGAACCCAAATCAGGCAGAACTACCTACCAAGCTCCCTGGGAAGACAGGGTCACCAGCTTGGCTCTGCCGATGGGTAGAGCTATTGGCTGGGCTAAGAATTTGGAGCATTTTTACTGTGTGCCAGGCACCGTACTAAGCATTCTGGAGGCCTGACCTTATTGAATTGTTTCAACAACACTGTACTTAATCCCATTTTGCAGATGAGAAAATTGAAGTTGACAGTAATTAGGGAGCAGTAATGAGGGGAAAGAGGGAAACTGGGAGTCAGACCCGGGGCTACATGACTCAAAAGCCCCATGTTCTTAACCTCTATGCCTTTCTGTTTGTTATTGTAGAGTCCTTTGTTGGTCTCTTCAAAGGTGAGATCATACAGATTCTTAGTTCTAATGGCTTCTCTTTAGCTCTTGGTTATAGACTTTACTATTTCTATGGGGCAGGATAAAGAGGATCTATCAGGTGTGCAGTTTCTGCTCTTATGTACAAATATCACAGAATCACAGACACACTTAAAAAAATCTTTAAATATATCAATATCTGGGGAAATCTTCTTTGAGGTATTCCTATTTTTAAAACTAGTGATAATTCTATTTTAATAACTTTTTCCACTCCTTTTTTTTTTTTTTTTTTTTTTTTGCCAGAGACTCTATCTACATGTCAAGCCTCCCAAAAGTCTATTAATGTCCCCAAATTACCACAAAGGGTAAGAAATCTGTCTTCTGCAAGACCCTAATATCTGACAAATGTGTTGGACAAGTCAAGTAGGCTGTAGGGAGGTGTCAGAGATATAAATGGGAAGTGAGTCTGAACTTAAAAAGCAGGAATCAGGTGCTAATTGTATTCAACAAGACAGTAAAGATCGAGATGTTCACTCTTAGGAAGATGTAGATGAAATGAAGCCTAGATGAAAGGAATCACCTCATATTTAGTAGAAAACTAGTTATTTATGTCCATGATCTCAACTTCTCATTTAGAATGATGATTTTAAAGTTTGTTTATTTTGAGAGAAAGGAAGAGCATGAGCAGGGAAGGGGGGGGCAGAGAAATTTTTTAAAGAGAATCCAAAGCAGTGGGAGCCCTACACTGGGCTTGATTTCACAAACTTAACCATGAGATCATGACCTGAGCTGAAATCAAGAGTTGGGACACTTAGGGGCACCTGGGTGGCTCAGTCGGTTGAGCCTCCAACTTCGGCTCAGGTCATGATCTCACCATCTGTGAGTTCGAGCCCCGTGTCGGGCTCTGTGCTGACAGCTCAGAGCCTGGAGCCTGCTTTGGATTCTGTGTCTCCCTCTCTCTCTGCCCCTCCCCTGCTCATGCGCTCTCTCTCTCTCTCTCTGTCAAAAATAAATAAACATTAAGAAAAATTAAAGAGTTGGGACACTTAACCGACTGACCCACCCAGGTGCCCGTGAATGTTGATTTTTAAAATTTTTTTAAAAATTAAAAAAAAAATTAAATATTTATATATTTGACAGAGAGACAGAGCTCAAACAGGGGAGGGGCAGAGGGCAAGAGGGAGGCACAGAATCTGAAGTGTGCTCCAGGCTCTGAGCTGTCAGCACAGAGCCCAATGAGAGGCTCGAACCCACAAACTGTGAGATCATGACCTGAGCCAAAGTTGGACGCTTAACTGACTGAGCCACCCAAGTGCCCCTTTTTATTTTATTTTTTTAATGTTTATTTATTTCTGAGAGAGAGAGAGACAGAGTGTGAGCAGGGAGGGGCAAGAGAGAGGGAGACACAGAATCTGAAGCAGGCTCCAGCTCTGAGCTGTCAGCACAAAGCCTGACGTGGGGCTCGAACTCACGAACCGTGAGATCACGACCTGAGCCAAAGTTGGATGCTTAACCGACTGAGCCACTCAGGTGCCCCTTAATTTTAATTTTTTAAAAAAGTAATCTCTACATTCAACATGGGGCTCAAACTCACAACCCCGAGATCAAGAGTCACCAGCCAGATGCCCGTATTGTATTTATTTTTAATTTTTTCTTAAACTTTAAAAAAAAATTTATTTATTTATTTATTTATTTATTTATTTATTTATTTATTTAGAGAGCACACAATTAAGCAAACAGAGGAGGGACAGAGGGAGAGGGAAAGAAAGAATCCCAAGCAGGCTTAGCGCTGTCAGCACAGAGCCCCACACAGGGCTTGATCTCATGAACCGTGAGGTCATGACCTGAGCCAAAGTCAAGAGTCAGACGGTTAACCGACTGAGCCAGCCAGGCACCCAGGCAAACATATTTTAGAAAGGCTGTGGGTGTGTAGTTGGGGACCACAGCGAGGTTCCCCAAGAACCTGGAAATGATGGAGAGAATGACCTCAGAGCTAAGTGATGAAATCTATAAGAATTGTATTAAAGCTGAGTTCTTCAGAGTCAGCTTGTCAATAGGGAGCTTTCCTGGGAATATGTCAAAAAAGATGTGTCTGGTCCACTCACAGTTGGCAGGGATTGACTATGAGAGGCCCCTATAGTCACCTCATCCTCTGAGCAGGGCTGACCCTGCTGTGGAGATGGGGCCAAGGCTGGTTGTCCTTCAACACGTGAATCCACATTCTTCTCACAGCCGGGGGGGAGGGGGGGGAGGTGGAGATATGCAGGTCATGTGGACCCAAACATCATTCTCCCTATGAGTGGTCTCTATCAATAAATGGGCCTGCTGATTTTTTACGGCAGTCCTGAGAACTTGCCTTATGGCACCCAGCCCCTGAAAGAAGGGGCTCTCCACAGGCCAGCCATACGCCATTCCCAAGCCTGCAGGGCCAACAGGCAGACCCCACCCCGAGGCAGTTCTGTCAGCGGCCTCCCAGGAGGTCAGGCCATAGCGGTTCAGTTACACACTTCAGCTCCCTGCTCAGCCTCAGCCTTGGAGACTTTACTTTAAAACCAGTGACTCTTGACAATTTTCCCTGTGTCCCTAAAAGACGTTGAAGTCCTAGCCCCAGTACCTGTGAATGTTGATCCTGTTTGGAAATAGGGTCTTTGCAGATGATCAAGTTAAGATGAAATCATTAGGGTGGACCCTAATCCAATCTGCTGTCTTTATAAATGGGGAATTTGGACTTCACAGATGTGAAGATACAGAGAGAACATCATCTACAAACCAAGGAACAACTGAGACCACCAGGTCTAGGAGAGAGGTGAGGAACAGACTCACAGCCCTCTCAAGGAACCCATCCTGCTGACCCCTTGATTTAGAACTTCTAGCCTCAGAAGTGGGAGACCATACATTTCTGTTGTTCGAGCCACCCAGTTGGTGGAACTTTTTTACAGCAATGCTAGGAAGCGAATATACCTGGTGCTGGACTTCTCACCAGGGGACTCAGAAGTAAGGCTGTTCATGAAGAGTCCCCCATTTAGCCCTGGTCCCTGACATTACCTGTTGCTGGAAAAGCAATGCCCTAAGAATATGAACTCCCCATGGGTATGGTTGGTGTGACCGTCACAGAGTCTCTGGCCGTGGGGGATTTCTACGAGCGGGGACAGGTGTTCCGCAGGGCTGAACAAGTATCATCTACTGCTTTTTTATTTCTAGGTGGTTTTCAGATAAAATAAGCATTTCAGCGATGCAGGTAGAAGACGTTAGCACCAAAAGATATTCCTAAAGACAAATTATAATTTACTTAATGCGTCTCTTATCATTCTGCCCCCAACTTAAGTAAACTTAGGCTGTTTATTTCAATGGTTTGCGATCCCTAAAAATTTACTTTGGAATTTTATTATTTTTTTTTATAATTTTTTTTTTTAACATTTATTTATTTTTGAGACAGAGAGAGACAGAGCATGAACGGGGGAGGGTCAGAGAGAGGGAGACACAGAATCCGAAACAGGCTCCAGGCTGTCAGCACAGAGCCCGACGCGGGGCTTGAACTCACGGACCGCAATTCGTGACCTGAGCCGAAGTCGGCCGCTCAACCGACTGAGCCACCCAGGTGCCCCTGGAATTTTATTTTTTAACTGTGTACTAACTTTCCAGTAAGAAAGTTCAGACACTTAAAGCTATTTGCACAAAATGGCAGTTTTTTAAATGAAATGTTAAAATTCCCTTGTTGAATGTAAAAACAGCTGTCACAGATTACCTCAGATGGCTTGCCTCCACAGGTTAAAAAGGCAGATACCTTTTGATTAGTATCAAGCAAAAAAAGTGACCACCAATTTTGGCCAAGTAAAAACATGGGATTATAATCAATGTCATATATATTGTCTATCATAGTCACTCCACGTGAAATAATTACCTGAATTTCTGAAATAGTCCTTGTTTCGTAGTCTGACCTCCTTTTTTTCTAGACTTCCATTTTTTAAAGGATTAATTCTAGAAGCAATCCAGTGAGGTTGACAGGTTGTCTCCCATTTTAAGGATTGAAAATGCCGAGGCCCGGGAAAGGCCTCTTGTCCAAAGCCAGAAAGAATACAAATTGCAAGAGGAACAGATATCTATCACACTTTTTGCCTTCTCATTCCTTCCACGAGTGTTCTTTGATTGAGAGCGGCATTCGCGCTCGAATTCTTCGTCAGGTTTGGGCTCATGCAGATGAAGGAGACACAGTTCTCGCTTCTGACTCACGTTTATCAGATGATCCCTGTGCTGAGTACCCCAGCACCCACTACTTCACTAAACCACACCTGTGAGTGAGGTCTGGCTCACCCCATATTATGGAGGCAACTGAGGCTCTGAGGGGTTTCTTGCATTGCACAAGGTCACAGAGCTAGTTTCTGACTGCTTAGGGTTGGTACCAGACCTAAGTGAAACTCAAATCCATCATTATAAAGAAATTATACCAGGCAGTCCCCACAACGAAAAGAATCCTTGCTAAATCACTCCCTAGCACCCACTCTATTTCAGATTCCACACGAAGCCACTTCATAGCTTTATCTCATTTCGTCCTCTGCAAGGTAGGAGGGTTATTTCTGCTTTTCCCAGCTGAGGAAACAGAAACTTAAGGATGTCACCTATAAGTACAGTGGTGTGGCCGAAAATTGGCAGGGGCAGAATTTGAGCCCAGGTCTGACTTGGTTGAAAGGATGGATAATTTTGTTCTGCACGGAAGGCAATGCGGTACGAAGCCGAATATGACAAGCATCAAGGAAGTGCCATGATGGGGCTCCTGGGTGGCTCAGTCGGTTAAGTGTCTGACTTCAGCTCAGGTCACGATCTCACGGTCCGTGAGTTCGAGCCCCACGTCGGGCTCTGTGCTGACAGCTCGGAGCCTGGAGCCTGCTTCGGATTCTGTGTCTCCCTCTCTCTCTGACCCTCCCCTGTTCACGCTCTGTCTCTCTCTGTCTCAAAAATAAATAAGCATTAAAAAAAAAATTAAAAAAAAAAAAGTGCCATGAGGTCCCCACGGGATCCAGAGTTGGTGATGAGGGTGACCAGGAAAGCTTCGTGGAAGCTTTCCAGGAAGGGGGGCTATTAAGCCCCCTCCACGGTGGGGAAACTATGGAGGAAGGGGAGAAAGGCTTGTCCTTATTGTCCCCTTGGCCACTGCTGCCCTTGTGGCCAGCGTGTGCTGGAGACTCTTCAGCGCCGACTTCGTGCGTAGGACGAGAGACTATGCAATTGTGAATCAAGAGTTGAAGCAGGCAGAGAGGGCGTGTGGAGGGGTGTTTGCGTGGATGCAGAGAGAAGCCAGAAGAAAAGTTAAGCCGGGAGCCACCGAGGCCCACAGCAGGAAGGGACCCCCCGCCACAGTGGAGTGGAGCAGATGTGTCCTCCGGTGGGCCACAGCATCCCTTTGCCTTCTTATTTTGCCTGGCCCCTTTCTCCTGACTGCCACGCAGATCTTTTTCACAGATACCCACCCTGAAATAACCTTTCACGAGGTTCAGTGTTTCGGGGCGAGCGATGGTGCCGAGGAAGGGCTGCCCTTACGCAGGCCCCCACATTTCTTTTTTTTTTTTTTTTAAATTTGTTTTTTCAACGTTTTTTTATTGATTTTTGGGACAGAGAGAGACAGAGCATGAATGGGGGAGGGGCAGAGAGAGAGGGACGCACAGAATCGGAAACAGGCTCCAGGCTCCGAGCTATCAGCCCAGAGCCTGACGCGGGGCTCGAACTCACGGACCGCGAGATCGTGACCTGGTTGAAGTCGGACGCTTAACCGACTGCGCCACCCAGGCCCCCCCCCCCCCCCCACACATTTCTAAACCTGTCATTCTTATTTCTCTTTGGAGAGAGGCAGAACGACTCTCCAATGCAAAGAACCGTTGGATTGCTTACCGGTCTTACAGTTTACTGTTGTGACTGGCCTTTGCTTGAGAAGTGCAGGGAGTCTCATGAAGTGGCATCTTTGGCCTGCCAGTCGAGTGCCGGGAACATGAGTCTGAGGAAGGAGAGGGAGAAGAGGTGCAGATTGGGGTATAAACCCAGAATTAGGGGCGCCTGGGTGGCGCAGTCGGTTGAGCGTCCGACTTCAGCCAGGTCACGATCTCGCGGTCCGTGAGTTCAAGCCCCGCGTCAGGCTCTGGGCTGATGGCTCGGAGCCTGGAGCCTGTTTCCGATTCTGTGTCTCCCTCTCTCTCTGTCCCTCCCCCGTTCATGCTCTGTCTCTCTCTGTCCCAAAAATAAATAAAAAACGTTGAAAAAAAAAATTAAAAAAAAAATAAACCCAGAATTCATTGCTTTCAGAGGCTTTTTTTTTTTTTTTAAGTTTATTTATTTATTTCGAGAGAGACAGAGACAGCATGAGTTGGGGAGGGACAGAGAGAGAGAATCCCAAGCAGACTCTGGTGCTCCCAGCACAGCCTGACGGGCTCAAAGCCACAAAACTGCAAGATCATGACCTGAGCAGAAACCGAGTCGGGTGTTTAACCGACTGAGCCACCCAGGCGCCCCAGAGGCATTTTCTAAGTAGGCTTCATGCCCAGCATAGAGCCCAATGTGGGGCTTGAACTCATGACCGTAAGGTCAAGATCTGAGCTGAGATCAAGAGTCAGACACCTGACTGAGCCACCCAGGCGCCCCTGCAGAAGCATTTTCTGAAGGACTCATGGCACACTTTTTCACCCTCCTGATGCCCTGTTTCTATGACTTGACCACAATAGTAACATCAGTGCCCGCTGCAGCAGAAATGCCCCGTACCGTGTTTGGCACAGAACTCGTGTCCAATAGGTGTGGTATCCAAATCAGAGTCAGTCTGTTCTCCCTCCAGAAGACTGTTTTTAGCAGTTAGCTAACAACTAATCCCTGCTGCTAAAGAAAGTACCTCTGGAGGGGTACCTGGGTGGCTGGCTTAGTCGGTTAAGTATCTGACTGCGGCTCAGGTCATGATCTCATGGCTCCTGAGTTCCAGCCCTGCATCGGGCTCTCTGCTATCAGTGCAGAGCCTGCTTCAGATCCTCTGTCCCCGTCTCTCGCCGCTCCTCCCCTGCTCGCTCTCTCTCAAAAATAAAATAAACGTTAAAAAGAGAGAGAAAGAAATTACCTTTCGAGCTACACTGGATGCTGCCGGAACAGAAAGAGTGCAAGGTCATTCACAGTCGTCAGTGAGGTCAAACCCACCAGGCTGCAAGGTGCCATCGACGAGGAGGTGGACGTGAATGGTGGTGTCCCCACCGACACACAGTCATGCTGTGGGTGACCTCAGGCTGCACCCACGAAGCTGAGCTGACGCGGAGAGGAGCTCATCTGGCGGCTGCCCTCAAGACCCCTCCCCAGCTGCTGGCCACGCTCAGAGGACTAGCTAACCATCGTCGGCTGTTAACCGGGTAAAACCAGGGCAAGCGGCTGGTATGCCCTCTGCAGCCGAGGCTCCCCTTGCGGCTAAGCCAGTGACCAGGTGTGGCCCTGCATGGGCTCTGCCCCTCTTTGGAGAGTTGGGAGTCTCCATTTGTTTCTGCCCTTTGGGGCCTCCTTGCCGCAGGTCCCGTGGGACTGAGCAGCTCTGAGTATGTCTCCGGAGAGGGTTTTGCATCAGCCATCTCCAGTTTTTGGAAGAATTAGGAATGAAAAGTGGCAGGTACTACTTCCTGGGCTAAAACACACACAAATCGATCAGAACTCCCAAATGAAGATGTTGATTCTTATTTCAAGTAAAAATGCCCGCCTTGCCTGGAAATGTTGCACAAAGAGCTGAGGGAAACCCTGTCTTGCCAAAGAGCTGGTAATCCCTGAGAATGGGTGAGGGGTGCACATGAGACGCGAGCATCAGAATGAGGTGTTCTCCCCCCGCCAAACATCTTACTTTTAATAGTTATTTGGCGGAAATCTGCATTTTTTTTTTTTAATTCGGAATGTGCTGTGCCTTTGTTGGCCAGCTCTGTGTACCAGTCTGTCTGCCTGTTTCCGCCGGCTTGTCATGCTCACTAATTAGAGAGCTGCCGCCTGATTCACCTTGTTAATTAGAGGGACTTGGCACACGGAGCCCTTCGGGCAGTGCGCGCGAGAGCCTCGCACCAGTGCCCCGAGAACGAGGCGTCTGTGAAGTCATTCTTCTCATCTACCTTCTATTTTTTATTTGAAATGAATAAATCATTGAGATTTTCCTTGTGGAGTGAGAATACGAGAACTCACATCTCTGTAAGATGTAAATCACATGTGATCAATAGGAAGGCACGACTCCTGTATTGTACGTACATGATTTCCTAATTTACTTCTTGTCAGTGTAGGAAAAATGGCCTGGCATGTGTGTCTCCTCTCTGTGAATCAGTGTCCTTCGTCTGGCGAAAGAGGGTGTTGAGTGAGAAACACAGCTGCTCTGTGTGAGCTCTCGGAGCCTGGTCTGGCGGCTTGTTGTTCACTCGCAGAGGGAGGGAAGCCTCTGAAATCCCAGCCTCCAAGGAGGGTGTTTGACCAGAAACTTCTCCCCAGCCTCCCCTGGGCCCCACCTGCTGGGGAAGAAACAGGGCACAGCAGGTAATTCTTTTGTAGTAGAGATCCCACTTAGCGGAATTGGGGGTTTAGATGTGTTCGTGTGCCTTTAAAAGAAGATTTAAAAATTTTAAATGATATTTTGGCTTGATCAGACCATGGATCCAACCCCAGAAACAATAGTATCTTTAAGCAACATGTTGCCTCCTTTTCCTACTTGCATACGGCCCTTTAGAAAGCAGTTTCAGCGGCTTCCTCTCCAACTACTTGGTGAAAATTAAGTATTCCAGTCAAAGGAGAATAGGAAGAGGCAGTGAACTCTCATTGGCTGAAAGGCAGGTGGGTAGAGAAAGTAAAGAAAGGAAGGGGCTCAACCCCACCAGATCTAGGTGTCTCTGCTGTGGAGCCTGATTAAAGAACCCCATTATCAGTCTTTGTGGTTAATTAATATCTTAAACACGGTTAACCTTTCCAGTCATCCGTAGCATTTGCAGTAATCGTACATGCTCACTTGCAGAGATTCAGGCGAAAGATTTTCAAATATTTCTTAGGAAGTAGAATTTTATACCTGCTCCTCCTGGGAAGGGCACACACCATGGTAGCTGTTTTCTAGAGTGCTTTTTCCACCGTCACGAATATCCATTTTTGTGCCCACAAGCACACATTGAGCACTTGCTGAATGCAAAACACTGCCCCAGCCCTGAGGGAAGCCCCAGCATGCAGAGACCATCTCCGTCCTCAGGACACCATATGCAGATGGAGGAAAGAACCAGAGAAGCAGCAAATTGTACCACACAGAGTGGCGGGCGATCTGGAGCCTGCACAGAGGAAGGGAGTTGGGACTGAGGTCCCAGAGGGAGGGATGTCTGCAAGGGCTGCTGGGGAGCAAGAGAACTTGCCACGTGGAGATGGCCTTGAAGGCGGGGAACACCGTGCACACAAATGTGTGGGACGCACAGCCCAGCCCATTGCAGGGGGGTGTGAGGGACTGGACTGCCAGGGCTAGAGAGTGAGTGAGTGAAAGGAGAGACAGCTGCAGGTGCAGGGAACAGCAGTCGGATCCCGAAGGCCAGCCTTTTATCCTGGACGTCAGCGGGGTGTTTCTCACTGCGCTATTACTGTTCACACCGTTCATACCAATGTGTGTCAGCCCCAGGCGGGCCCCCTGGCTCTGCAGGAGCAGGTCTGTAAGACTCTAGGGGAGGATGCAGAAGTGTGCTTGGCTTCTGTGGCACACTGGCCCTGGGTGCAGGAACCGTCCGATGTAGGGAGCAGGGACACAGCTGGCAGTGGATACTAGTCGGCCAGGAACTTCCCAGGCAAAACCAGCCGCCTCTGTGAGAGCCTCTACCTGTTTGACCTTGAGAATTGTGCCGAAGATTCGGGCGGCAGCGTGGCACGCAGTACTTCCCAAACACTCGGTTCGGTTCCTCAAACGGGATTTGAGCACCTGCCTTTTGCTAGGGTCAGTGCAAGTAACCGGGGATGCAAAGATGAAAAAGACACCATCTCCTGGCTTTACGAAGCTTACGAGAGACAGGCAGAGTGACGCATGTTTGCAGAGATATAGGGAACACACTGCTAAGTGCCAAAGCAGCAGCCGGGAGAGGGTAGCATCACGGGGGAGGTGACACGGAGTCTTACGGGATGAATGGGGCTGAAGATAGACAAGGAGCAGCAGGTGCACAGCAAGGAGATGCGAATGTGCACGGTGTGTTCAGGGGCTGCAAGAACTCATCCAGGTTCCCACTCGGAATGATTCTGGAGGGTTTGCAGGAGGGCCCCGGGTGAAGAGGATGGAAGGATTTAGGGCAGGTTTGAATATATAGAGGAGGCTTTTGCCACCCAGGTGTACAACAGGGGCACCTGTCACAATGCTTTCCAAGGCATCCTGCCATCCGATGGCAGAGGCTTTTTTACCATCATGGCAAGAGCCAGCCAGGTCTGAACGAGTATAGACTGGGAGGAGATTCTGAGGTTCAACGATCAAGTCTTGGGGGATGGGAGGGTGAGGGCTGCCTGGGAGGAGGCTGCCAGCCTAGGGACTAAGCATCAGAGTGAATTAATGCCTCCTATTTGTAGATCCAGCAGTTGTGGCTTGTAGCTATGTGAGACTTCCTCCTTCACAGTTTACGGGGTTCTAGCTACAGAATGGAAAATCCAGACACGTTCACACCCGCCGTCCAGGTGGTGTTGGACATGACGATGAATTCGTCACCACCAGAATACACTGCTGCTTCTAAACTGGCTGTAAAATGACAATTGCAAGCTGTACCAACCCTAATATGGTATGCCCCCCCCTTTTTTTAAACAAAGTCCCTCTTCCCTATGGTGGGTGGTCAGGCTTGCGCCAGGCAGGAGACGGAGCCAGGGGACCCAGATCTGGACCCCTTTCTAACTTAGGAATCCCTGGGCCCCAGCTCACCTCCATGGGTGAGAGCACCTTCTTCTCAGATAAGTCCTGTCTATGGAGCGAGCATTTCAGGTCACCGCATGAGGCTCAAGTTCACAGTGATGTCACAATATTGACTTAGAGGAGTTCGGCAGCCCCCAAATCTGCTTAGTGCGTTCTACCTGGGGAAAGTCAGGAGGCATGACTCCACTGTCTCCAGGATGCTCCCACTGCCATCAGGCTTCGCTGTCCAGGGTTAGAGAAGATGTGTGGATTGATCTGTAATCCATCAAGATTTAATCAGCATCATTTATGTATGCCGGGCACTGAAATGGTCCCTCAGAGAGCCAGTGTGCCTGGGAGATGCTTCTCGGGAGGGGCCACGCGCTTGGGGCCTCTCGCAAACACATCGGTGCTCCGACAGAAACCCGGGTCTCTGTGAACGTAAAGAACACTTTTGGTGCCAGACTTTGTTCCTTCAGCAAGTCATTTGCTTCAGTAACATGAGTGACAAGAAAATGAAGATGTGGAACACGCACACACACAGAGTGAAATGAAAGCAGTATGAAAATAGCAACTGAAAGCCTCGTCAAGTTCTCTCCCGGGACATGAGGCCCTCTCAGCCCGCGCCACCCCCATTGGGTGCCCACCAAGCGTGGCCCCCACTGTGGGCTGAGTGCCACGCGTGATGCTCATGTTTGCCAAGTGTGTGACAAATTCCTGGAGGGCAAAGTCTTGCCCACCTCCCGTTGTCCCCCACCCCCACTCCCAAGTTCAGTGACATTGTGGGCTCTTAGAAAGCCTCTGCTAATTGGAGTTAACAGTTTCTCCACACACGTAAAATGTTCATCTTTTTACTGGATTCTAAGGGTAATGTGTGCCGATGGCAGACAGCTTGGAAAGCGCAAAGCCACTCGATTCTGTTTCAGGAATGGCTGTTCCCAGCTCATTTGGGCCAAATGCATGCTGCCCGCCCCTCCCTGAATCCCACCTAGACCATGCTCCGATTGATTTTGCAATCTACTTTGTATTCATTGGCTTCATTACTCTGTATTGGTTATTATGAGGGAAGCATTCTATGCTTTATGGTGTGTTCCTTTACACTAATAGTTAATACAAGAGTGTAAACTCCCAGCAGCTCGACTTTCCTATTGCGGTGACACCTGATCTCCTTCCTAGTGGGGGGTGTGGGATGCTACAAGGCCAAGTGAGGTCAAGCTGGTCTACACAAGACAGTGAAGTGATCACCATTCACGCTCATAAGAATGACTGGTGGTGCTCACAGTAGTGTTGGTGTATTGGATAAAGGGGTGTGCGGGTGGGAGCAGGGGTCCCGCTTCCTGAGCAGCGGGACAACCTGCCGAGTGCTCTCAGCCGACCACGTACAAATCGGTGAGTGGTGAATCTGCCCAGAAAATGCAGGCCACAGCTATTTTGTTCCCGTCTGTCCTTTGCCGGAGTAGACCAAACAATCCTGAAGTCTAAATTTAAGAGCTCATTTTGGAACAACTTTAACCCATATTTATACTTCCAAATTTGGTGATTCTGTGGCTATGTTCTGAAAATAAAACGTTGGATGTTTTCTTAAGGGTGAAGACATGGTCATAATACTGCAGATATCTGTTGAGTGCTCCCTAGGGGCCAGATTCTCTGCTACGAGGGGATGCGTCTTCATCCGTGAGGTGATCAGGGTCTGGAGGGAGACAGAGACCGTGGGCAGGCACCATCCCTGCAGATGTAAGCTGGGGCAGGACTCAGGCCACCAGAGGTGCCAGCTAAGAGCAAAGGAGAACAGGGATTTGTCAGACAAGGAGCATACTGAGGCTGGGGCGGGATGGTCAGGGGAGTGTTTCCAGCAAAGGGGCGAGAGCAGGCAAAGGCCTGGGGCCATAAAGGAGCAACATGGTCCAGCTGCTGGGCAGAGAGTTTGCCGAAGGGCAGCCTGCAGACCGCTTTGTGTGGCCTATACTATGTTACATTTTCTTTTTAAATAAGCTGCCAACATTTAAACACTGAGAGGTTTTACATTCAAAACCAAACCGACAAACCTGGAATTTTGGGCTCTCCTAAATATTTGGCATCTGCATTCCTGCCTGACCGCAGTACCCTGGAGTCAGGCCCTTCCGTGTATGCACAGGGCTCCAGAGCCTTCCCGGCCCCCGGTGCATCTGGGGCTAGAGCTGGAGAGCGAGAGGCAGTGCAGGGGGCTGCGGCCTTGCCTAGGCCATCAGCACCGGTCTGCAGGCAGCAGAAGACCATCCAGTTTGCCTTCCAGAAGGGCATCTCTGGTGACAGCCTGGAGAATGGATTTGATGGGGTCATAAAGGAGGCCTTCTGCAATAGTCACAGGACTGGTCATGGTAAGATTGTGATAGCTGAATAATGGCCCTTCAGCAATAACAGATTCTAGGGACACCTGGGTGACTCAGTCGGTTAAGCGTCTGACTTTGGCTCAGATCGTGACCTCACGGTTTGTGAGTTCAAGCCCCTCATTGGGTTCTGCTGTCAGCACAGAGCTTGCTTTGGATGCTCTGTCCCCCTCTTCCTCTGCCCCTCCCCTGCTTGCATGCTCTGTCTCAAAATAAATGAATAAACTTAAAAAAAGATATCAGATGTGACCTTATAATGGCAAAAAAAGGCTTTATGGCCATGCTTAAGGATTTTGAGATGGGGAGATTATCCAGGATTATCCAGGTGGGCCCTAAATGCCATCACATGTATCCTTATAAAAGGAAGGCAGGGGGAGATTTGACACACACAGAAGAGGAGGAGGCAATGTGGCCATGGAAGCAAAGACAGGAGCGATGTGGCCACAAGCCAAGGAACGCCAATGACCACAGACACTGAAAGAGGCATGGGCCAGATTGTTCCCTAGAGCCTCTGGAAGGAGCGTAGGCCCGCTGACGCCTTGATTTCAGCCCAGGGACACAGCTTCGTAACTTCTGACCTCCAGGACCATGGGAGAATGAATACCTTTCTGTTGCTTCAATCCGTCGAGCTCATGGTAATTTGTTAGAGCAGCCACAGGAAGCCATACGGACACCGTCAGACAGACCTGTGGGTGGAATCCCCAGACCAGGGGCTGAGTGGATGTGTCTTTTGGCGGAATTGGCACCACCTAGGACGTGTCCGGGTTGGGTCTTGCTGCGAGCCAGCCTGAGACAGCTGTGGGTGTAGGAGTGAGTCCAGGAAGCAGAGGGTGAGCACAGAGGGAGCAGAGCAGGGAAGGGAGAGACTCCTGCGCAGGTGCATGACTGGGCTGGAGACTGCGGTGGCCAGAGAAACCACATGGGGTACTCCTCAGAATTGTCCCTCAGAAGGACAGGAAGCTGAGGCATTAATCCACTGGCTCCCTTTTCCCACTGGTTGGTGGTTGCCTGTATCAGTCAGATTCTCCAGAGAAACAGAACCAATACGACGGCTATATATATATATATATATATATATATATATATTATATTATATGAGATATAATATAAATTTTATTATAAAAATATTTATTATAAAGAGAGATATATATAAAGAGATTTATTGAGGTTTATTATATGAGATATAATATAAATAATTTTTAGTATAAAAATATTTATTATAAAGAGAGAGATATATATAAAGAGATTTATTATAATGAATTGGCTCACATGAATATGGAGATTGGCTCTGTGACATTCCAAAATCTGTGACCAGCAAGCTAGAGACCCAGAAAAAAACAAATGTTTCAGCTCAATTCTGAAGGCAGGAAAAAACTGATGCCCCAGGTCAAATAGGCAGGGAGAATTCCTTCTTACTCATGAAAGGATCAGTCTTTTTGTTCTATTCAGACCTTCAACGGGTTGGATGAGGCCCACCTGAATGAGGGAGGGCAGTCTTCTTTGTCCCGTCTACCAACCTCATGTGTTAATCTCATCTGAAAGCACACTCACAGATACCTTCGGAAGTAGTATGACCAAACATCTGGGCACCCTGTGGCCCAGTCAGGATGACACATAGACCTAACCATCACAGTGACCCAGGGGCATTATCTCTCCACGTCCTGCTCATGGCCACCCGTGGGCGCTGAAAAGTCTGGCGGGTGCTGAGGCATTTGAGATGGGACCCAGGCTGTGTGCATGAGACTGTTCGTGGTTGCTGTGCTGAATCACATGTGCCCAGGGGAGGCAGCAAAGACATGGAAAGCACATGCCCCAGGCTCCTGAGTTTCTGGCTTGGGCACCTGCTGGGATGGGGAGCCTAGGAAGAGGAGCAGGGGCAGGGGACGGTGCTCAGTCCAGTCAGCACTGGGTGGGGTTTGCATATCCAGGCAGGTTGACCTGGGGGCATGGCTGAGGCTCCGGAAGCCACCAGAGCGGGTGACCCTTGTGGCCTCGGTAGAGGCAGCTGCAGTGGGGTGGAGGGGAGAGGGCAGCATCTAACTGGGGGAGGGGGCAGATGTGGCAAAGTGGAGGCAACTCCTTCGAGGAGGAGAATCATAAGACAGAGGCTGAGGGAGCCTTAGAGTAAAAGGAAGTTAGATAAATGGATAAGGAAGATGTGGCTGGAATATTACACAGCCATGAAAAAGGAGGAGGAGGAGCGCGTGCCATTTGTGACAACACGGTTGGACCTGGAGGGTATTGTGCTGAGTGAAATGAGTCAGACAGAGAAAGACAAGCACCATATGATTTTCCTCACATGTGGAAGGTAAAAAAACGAAACAAATTAATAAAGAAACGAAAAGCAGAATCAGACCTATAAATATGGAGAACAAACTGATGGCTACGGGAGGGAAGGGGAGTAGGGAGGGGTAAAAAGGGTCAAAGTGGGGTGGGAGACATAGGCTTCCAGTTGTGGAATGAATAAGTCACAGGGATAAAAGTCACAGCGTAGGACATACAGTCAATGACATTGTGATGGGGATGTATGGTGACAGAAGGCAGCTGTACTTGTGGTGAGCACAGCATAATGAATAGAGATGTGGAATCACTATGTTGTACACCTGAAACTAATGTAATGTGTATCGACTATACTTAATAAAAAAATATTTTCAAAAGGGACTTCTTAAAAACAAGATTATTCCATCAGTCAGTCAACAAACATTACCGAGTGCCTCATGTGTGATAGTCCCTGAGGGCATAGCAGTTATCAACACAGACTTGGAGAGTTTGACCTTGGAGAGTAAACATGTAATTAAAAATAAATAAATTTTGGGGTGCCTGGGTGGCTCAGATGGTTGAGCGTCCAACTTCGGCTCAGGTCATGACCTCACAGTTTGTGAGTTCGAGCCCCTCGTTGGGCTCTGTGCAGACAGCTCGGAGCCTGGAGCCTGCTTCGGATTCTGTGTCTCCCTCTCTCTCTGCCCCTCTCCTGCTCACACTCAGTCTCTCTCTCTCAAAAATAAATAAACATTAAAAAATATTTTAAAAAAGAAAAATAAATAATTTTAGATACGGATAAGATGCATGAAAAAATACATCAGGACAATGTGACAGAGAGTGACAGGGCTACTTTAGCTGGACTGGTCAGGGAAAGTCTCTCTAAGGAGGTGACAGCAGCACTGACTGTGAGTGATGAGAAAGACCCAGTTGGGCAGAGAACTGGAGGAGGGTGTGCCAGTGCAAAGGCCCTGGGGCAGGTGTTCAAGGGAGAGGGAAGATGCCATGTCCTGTAGAGCCAGTGGGGAGAATGAGACTGGGACACTGCTGGGGCACAGCCTGCAGGCCATGGGAAGCTCTTGGAGCTTTTGAAGCCGGGAATGACATGATCTGATTTACATTTTTTAAAGGTCACTCTGTCTCTCGTGGAAAGAATAGACCCAAGGAAGGCAAGAGGAAGGCAAGGAGGCCAGTGAGGAGGCCCTGTGGTTGTTCAAGCTGGGGATAGGGGGAGAGAGTTGAGCAAAGCCAGGGTTGCAGGGACAGGCCTGTCCGGATCTTCGGTTATAATCACTTTAGGATTAAAACGATACACAGCAGGACGAGATTGCCATTTGTAAGATTATTGTACCACAGTATGATGTAATATGTTGTATTAAACAGAGTAGGAACTTGATAATTGCCTAGCACCAGTTCACAGGTATTGTATTCTATCAGATGTGTGTTGTTAGCAGGTGTTATACCTGTTTAAGAGGACTGTATCAATTAATTAGCTGTTGTGATTGGGTCATGGCAAACACCTTTAACAGAGGTCGACTTTTCAAGGATTCGCTGGTGACTATAGTGGAGTTTTCAGAGTGGGGGCGCTTTCCCGGGCAGAAGTAAAAAGCCAGGGTTGATGGGGAAAGACCAGTTCCTGGGGCCACTAGTCCTGACTGTCCTGACCCTCACCAAGTGGCCCCAGAGGACTGATTTGAAAGGAGAATATAAGCTGGTCTGCAGCTGGCCTGGAGGGCAAGGCTGTCCCCTCACCTTGTGCCCATGCGCAGGGGCGGGGGGGTGGAGGGGAGGAAGGTGGCAAGGCCAGGGTGCCAGAGACCAGCTCCCCAGAAGGATGGGAATATTGTGCAACACACTGGCGGCCCGAGGCAAGCTTTTGGAGTGTGCCATTTATTCTCTGGATTTGGGGGTTTGTGCCTTCATGCAAGTTCAGCATGAGATAACTCAGTGTGAAGAGGCCAGACCACTGCCCCTTGCCTGACTCTGGACCTCTTACAACAGGTTTCCTGCCGCCTACCGCGAGCGATGGAGTCAGTCAAACTGAAGAAAAGTCTCCGCTCTACCTTCGTGAGCCTCAGTTTCTTCAGCTGCCAAATGGGAGTGACCGCTGACCGCATGGAGGTAAGGGTGGGGAGGGTGCACCATTTTGGATGAAGCTTGAAGATGTGTTGGACTAAATGAAGGCAGCCAGGCGTAGAAGGACAAATGTAGGATTCCACTTATATGAGGTCCCTAGAACAGGCAAATCCACAGAGAGTAGACTAGAGCACAAGAGTTTCTGTTTGGGATGATGGAAAGTGTTCCGAGGTGGGTAGTGGTAATGTTTGCACAACAATGTGAATGTCCTTACTTCATGCCACTGCACCCTACACTTAGAAATGGCTAAAATGATACATTTTGTGTTACGTGTATTTTACTGCAACAATTAAACAGAATAGCACCTGCTGATGAAACTGAATGGGGCTCCTGGGGCTGCTGTGGGCTTGGGGAAGAGGAAGACTCCGCGGGGATAATTTTGAGAACAGATGTCAATGGAAGCAGAACCACACCCCCCCCCATAGTCCTAAATTATCTGTGAATGTTTTCTTCATAAGGTTTTATATCATTTTATACGTGGGTTTTGTGATAGCTGTTGCTTGGTGTCATTTCATGAACGTTTTCTCCTGTCTCCAGAAACTCTTTATACAAAGCACTGCAATTGCCCTTACTATTCTACCCAGTGCCATAATGCACTTGACCCATCCCAAACGCTGGATATTTAAGTTCTTCACAGTTTTTCACATTATAAACAACACTGTGGTCGACATCTTTGTGCATCAATCTGTCTACACCCTGATCATTTCCCTGGTGTAGATTTGTAGAAGTAAGTATACTGTTAGAGGTTGCCCCATGGCAGCAGGTGGATTCCCAGAAAAGGCTGTACCTTTGTCACCTCCGTCTGTGCCCAGCCCACTTCCGGTGTCCCAGCACTGCTATTTCCACGTGGGGAAGTGGGAAATGGGTTATCTTGACTTTATATGCATCACTCCTGAGAGAGGTGCTGCCAGTCCCTACGGTGGCCATCACTAAGCTCCGGGGACACCAAGCTCAGTAAGTAATGACCATGAAGGTGGGATTGAGGGAGGGGGCAGATGTGAGAGACCATCCCCAAGCAGAACCACAGCCAGCCCTCCAGCCCTGCTTCCCATGAAGTTGACAGAGGGAATGTCTGCCGTCCAGCAAGTGTCATTTTTTAAAAAATATTTTATTTACATTTGGGAGAGCACAAGTTGGGGGAGGGGTAGAGAGAGGGGAACAGAGGATCCCAAGCAGGCTCTGCGCTGACAGGCTGACAGCAGCGAGCCCGACATGGGGTTCGAACTCATGAACTGCGAGATCATGACCTGAGCCAAAGTGGGATGCTCAACCAACTGAGCCACCCAGCTGCCCCAGCAAGTGTCATCTTTGCCTAGTGCCTTGTGGTTCCTAAGGATGCAAAGGGGGACAGATTCTTCAGGGGTGTGGAAGAGGGGCAGACGCAGATTTGGAGAGTGGGCATGACCACCCCTTCCCTCAGCTCTTTTGGAGGTGCTGGTGCGGCCCCGCCTGAGATGGGATGAGGTGCCACCTGGTCACTACCTCCAGCTGGCTCTGGGCCCCCCTCTGCCACTTCCCTCCACGTGGCCTCAGCCACGTGTCTGAACCTCAGTGTGCCTGTTTCCCCATCAGTGATATGGGGCTAATGCTTATTTCCGGGTGTTGTGGCAAGGGTTAAGCTTATGGATGTCGAAGCTCCAGGCCTAGCCTGCTGGGACTAAGCTGCACAGAAGGTGCTGGCCACTGGTCCTCTCTCTGTCACTCCCAGGACAAGCAGACCTTCCTTCTCCAGTAGGGCTGGGGAGGCCCTTTGTCCCCCGTCATCAGCAGAGTGGGCATAGGGATGGTGTTTGCAGTGCCCACTCGGGGAGGGCACTGAAGCTCATTTCCGAGATGGTCTGGAGAGCTCTGCTACCCTGTCCCTGAGCTGTGGCCCCTGCAGCCCACCCAGCTGTCAGCTCTGCAGAGTCCCCACTGCTTTTGAGGCCTTCACTTGCCTGGCGATCGTTTTTCGCAAGTAGACCCTCATCCTTAATATATTCGGCAGACATCTGATAATTGTGATAACCCTGATGGGTGGTGAGCAGGGCAAATTAGCTAAAAGATGATTGATTTTTTTTATGCGCAATTTTATCTTCGACCTTTCCTAGCAACGTGCGATACCAGAGTAATAATTTCTTCTCCCAGGTATTTGCCAGTATCGAGATTGCACATCTATTTACGGTTGCCTGGAAGCCCCATAATTACAATACAGTCCAAGTGCCCATTTTCTTTCCTTGACTACAAATAGGGATCAATCGAATTTTAAATGACTGCTCCGGGGCTCGCTCCCGATCGTGACCTTTGTAAATGATTAGAGCTCACCACTGTTGCTGTCTGCCCGGAAAGAGCGAGTGGGCAGAGCTTTCTAACTGGCATTTAACCTGGACGTGGGCCAAAGATATTCCAGGTGAAAACTGGCCAGGAGCTGCCTGTAGAGAAAGGTCGTGTAGACTTTCTGCCCTGGGGACACTTCCTGTGTGTCCCCTCACACCCGCTCTCCTTTGTCTAAGTCCTGGCTTCTGTGGATGTCTGTTTGCTTCAGAGCCTGTTGACACGGCTTCCCCCAGCACATCCTCCTGGGCTGAATTCAGCATATCCCTGGAAGTTTTAGACCTGTAGATAAAAATTGTTGTCGGAAAGAAGTTTCTTTTTTCCTCCTTTCCTTTCCTTTCCTTTCCTTTCCTTCCTTCTTTTTTTTTTTTTTTTTTTTTTTTTTTTTGTCACTGCATTTGGTCTCAAACACTAAGCTTTTGATCGTGAAGCTTGAGAAAGCCACAGAGTAAAGCGTTCTTCCTGAGGAGGCCGGAGCAAGCCTTGCCTGGAGCTTCCATTTAATGCCCAAGTCATCCCCAGAGTCCGAGTCACTGAATCAGAAGTCAGCTGTGGCGTGTTTAAGCCACCCTGAGGCCCCTGGAGCTGCTTGGGGACAGATGGCTGAAGGCCAGCCATAAAGCCCCCCAGGACCTCAGGCCTCCCGCATTTCAGGGGTGAGCAGTCCATCCAGAAGGCTGTTCCACCCACCCTCTTGATGGCAATGAAAGGCTGCTGGAGATGGTGAGAAGGTGTCATCCTCTTTGCTTCTTGAACCGTTGCTATTAGGAGTGACCTTTGTCTGTGGTCAGGGTGCTGACTGTGTCACTGAGGTTACTCTTGTCGGCCTTTCCGGGATCTTATTCTAGGCAGTAGAGACATGTTTCCTTCCGGGCAGTGGTCTTCAGGCTGTCGGCCACTAACACTGTCTTGGGTTTCTTTGAGAATCCCTTAGCCCAGGCTTGGAGCCCACTGGTTCTCTCTTACACCCTCCTTCCCCTCTCTGGCCGGGCCAGTCTCACTGGGGCTGACCCTCCTGGGCACCAGTGCATCAGCTGCCACCATATGATGGCCCAGAACCCCCCATCACCACCCCTGCTCTTCCCTTGTCCATGTCCGTCCAGCCCCACCTCTGTGCCGGCTCCCCTGAGCCCTCCAGACAGTAGGGATGGTACCTGCTCAGGGCTCAGCACCTAGCCTGTCCCCGCACTGCTGAGCCCCTGAGTGTATCTTTATAGACACCGTGGCTCCTCCTCGTCCACTCCCCTACCGACCTACAAGAGTTCTCCTTGGCTATTAGACACCTGGCGTCCCAGGACTAGAAGAGGAAACCTGGTGAGGGGATAAGCCAATCTGTGCTGGCAAATCAGGCTTGTTCCCATGGCTGGCCTGCTGGTGTCTCTCTGTGGATCAACCGCTAACAGAATTCTTAACGAAAGCACCAATGTTCCCAGAAGCGAAAGCCGTCATTAAGATTTTACGATTTAAATCACATGAAGAGTGTGAAGCAAACCACTGTTTTGGCCTGCCGTGGAAGTCTCTGGAAGGTGCTGCTGAGGCGGTGCCCCCCCCCACCATGGGTCACGAGTACACGTGGGTTGAGAGTCTTACAGTAACTTGGAAAGGGAATTTGGAGGATGACTCTGTTTGCCACAGATGCAGAAACAGGAGCTGGTTCCACTGCAGCAAAGGAGAACGACCGAACAGCATCGTCCGCCCTTGAAAAGCCATGAGCTGAAGTCACCTGAGCCCTTTCTCCAGGTGGAGGTGCGTGCGCACATGTGAACACACGATTTCTTCCAGGCCCCGTGCCTAAGCATCGTGTTTGTCCTCTGAAATGCGGTGAAAACCAAGCACGTGCTTCCTTTGTCCTCTCCCTTTATTTCTAGAACAAGAGACTGTAATCTCAGAGGTTAGACCTTTCTGGTTGTCATAGTTGGTTTTAAAGGACAAATTCTAGCAGGCCCCGGGAACGTGAGCACGGCATATTTCAAGATCTCTCTGTTATGGTACATCCAAGGATTACAGTTTGAAGCAATTGATTTAATTCCCAAACATCATGTCGAGCGGGAAGCATCCCATGCATTGCGTGTGCTGTCTGGATGGGCTCTAAAATGAGTCCCTGGGCCCAGCAGCGGAATGGAACCTGGAGCCAGAATCCAGGGAACCGGTGTTCCCGAGCCCCTGACATCATCCGGCACGAGTCCCGTGCACAGTGTGAGCCGGTAAATCTTGACTGGGAGGACGTCTCTTCTGCACCTTTGTTTGCAGTTACCTTTTTGTTCACTCCCCGAAGAGCAACGACTTTGCCGGTTTGAGTGTGGTTTACTTTCCCACTCTTAACATGTGTACATGTAAGTGTTTTCGAAGATGCTTACATTAGTGTCATGTTTTGCGAATGGTATGTAACAGTAGCATTTAGGTGAGAAGCTTTAGTGCAAAATCTCTTGCTCCCGTGAATGAAGGAAGTGCACGGTAGTCACAGCGAGGTATGGTAATTGATCCCACCACAGGCAGATTGTATCTCTTGCATTTCTCCTTTGTCTTGGCGCATACAGTATTCTGATGAGAATAACGGCCTGCATTTTGAAAGCGAGGACTTTGCACTTTTTAAACTCGCTGTTTAGCCTCCGTGGTAATGTCATTTTTGCAGAGTTCTGCTTATCCTACAGACACCCAGAAAACCCAAAGGGAGAGACAGGAGTCTGCTCATGGGCAGAAAGTGTTATCCCCGCTTCTGGCATCTTCTGGGACAGGCAGGAACCTGTGTCTGTAAATGATGAATGCTTGATTGGGAATTGGTTCCTTTTCTAAACTCTTTTTGGACTCCTTATGTTAAGAAAGGGAAAAGCAGCACCTATGTGCCCCCAAGATTCTGGAACAATCGATTGTTGTAGCCAAGTCAATATAATACAGTCTCATGTCCAGACCACCCGGCTGGGGCAAAACCAGCAAAGCAGACGACTTTGGTAAATGAGAACTTAGCCACATTTCCCACTGTGTGTTCCATGAAATGCAGGAGTGGGTGAAGGGGAGTTCCAGGATAAAAGGGTTTCATCATCTGGGAAGTTTGGGAAGCACTGGGCCGGACCACGTAAAACCGCCTTCTTTACCTTACGTTGTGCATCTCCGAGAGAGGGAGGTACCCTGCCCTGTCCTTTTTCACACCTCCATCCCCTCTTACCTGACAAATGCACCAGGCTCCAGCAGGCACCCAGTTGTTCTTTTGTCCCCCCAGGGCCCATTCCTCATACACAGCCTGAGGGGCTCTGTAGAAGAAGATTTGGCAGGTCATGCCCCCACTTAAAACCCTCCAATGGCTTCCTATTGCATTCGGAGTAGAGCGCAGCCTGCCTGCCCTTGCCCGGCCCCTCTCATTCCACTTTCCTCCTTCCCAAAGGCTTTAGCCACCCTGGCCTCTTCCAGTCCTTGAAACTCCTCAAGCCCTTTCCTGCCTCAGGGCCTTTGCACTTGCTATTTTTCCTGCCTGGAAACTTATTGCCTCTAACTTCACACCTGTCTTCTCCCTGTCATTTTGATCACAGCTTAAAACCACCTTGTGAGACGTGCTTTTTCCTAATCACCGACTCTGTCCTGGCCCCCAGCCCCTGTGCCTTTGTATACCATTGACATTTATTAATTTCTTGATAGCATTCATTGTCCTCTGAACTTATCTTGTTCGTTTATTGCTTTATTACTTCTCCCTGCCTGGACGTGAATCTCTGGAGGATAGATCGATGGCCAAGTCTGTCTCATTCACACTGGCCCCATATGTTTAGAACCATGCCCGTGACTTGGAAGATGCTATAAATACTTGACTAACTGGATAGTGGGCACATGTTTATTAGAACCATGAGGTGTGGGCCACAGGCACTTATTGATGTGTGCTCTGCACTTAAACCGTGGGCAGCCCCGGCCCACGTGAAAACCACACCATTTGAATGTGTTCAGTGTTTAGAAGGTGGATTAGAATCAAAGGGTTCGGGGCACCTGGGTGGCTCAGTCTGTTGAGAGTCTGACTCTTCATTTCGGCTCAGGTCATGATCCCAGGGTTGTGGGATTGAGCCCCACGTTGGGCTCCATGCCGAGCATGGGGCCTGCTTGAGATTCTTTCTCTCTCTCTCTCTGTCTCTCTCCTTCCATCCCTTCCCCACCCCCACCCCCCCACCCCCGGATCATGTGCATGCACTCGCTCTCTCTTTCTCAAAAAAACAAAAGAATCAGTGTGTTCACAGCTACAAGGTGTTCTGAAAATCTCACCTCACCTCACAACGCCAAATCTGGGATCTCAGGGGTGTGTATGCATGCCAGGTGCCCCTCCAGTCACCTGGTCCTGGTCACAGATGTCCTGTCCTGCTGTTTATGCTGCAGGCAGAGTCCTTTCTGGGTGACAGAGCCTCATGTGGTTCCTGTCCCTGGGATTTTGTTCCCCCTCCCTCTGCTGCTCGCACGCCTGTAGGCATGATCTCTCACTTAACCTGCATGGCCCAAGGGGTTTAGGAACACGTGTCCTTGACAGGGAGTCCTAGCTGAGGGGAGCAGGCACAGGGACCCTGGCTGGGCTGCTTCCGCTCCGCCGTGAATCACCAGCTTTTCCAAGCTGCTGTATCGCCGAGCCTAGAAGAGTCTTCCAGTCTGAGGCCTGCCCTTGGGCCGATGTGCTGTGTCAGCAGGGTTGATGGTGGTGGCAACAGTGGTGTTGGAGTCCTAGGATTCTTCTTCATGGAGGGGGTGCGCAATGACGGCCACCTCCCGGCCAAAGCCAGGACCCCGGCGGTGTCAGGTAACGGGGCCTCAGAGAGTTGGCCTCATTCGCAGGATGCCAGCCTGCCTCCTGGACTCCCACCCCAACCCCTGCCCACCCGCCTGGAACCTGTGCCCATCGTCTACCTTCCCATCCTCTGTGCTGCCCCTCTGGCCTCCTGGTTCCTTCCTTTTCTAGACTTCCAGAGTCATCATTCACCAGCCAGGGATGGCTGGTTTTGCTCTCTCTCCTGTTTTCTTACCTTCCATGCCGTGTTCCAAAGCTTCTGGTGGTCATTCCCTCGTCCATCTCTCTGTCATCTGTCTTGCTTAGCCGAGCCCCACATGGTGGCCGGAGAAGGTGGGGTGAGTCATGGCTAACGTCAGACTATCCTGTTTGTCTATAGAAGGGATGTTTTTCTTCTAGCCACGCTCTCCAGAAGCATGTTTTTGTTTTTGTTTTTAATGTTTACAACCACCAGGCTGTGGAACATGGACAGTGCCAGCACATCCACGAAGGAGACCCTATTTGTCTATACGGTGTGAGAGCTGATTCTTTAGCTTGTGAGGAATATCAGTTGATGGAAGCGTTGATCGGCCAAAAGCCCAGCAGGAGGAAGCAGAAGATGTGAATGTCCTTATTCATGCAGAGAAGCATCTTTCAGGATGGTGACCGGTGCCGGGTGAAGGGGAAATGCCTTCAAAAACGCATGTGGTCACCTGTGGTGTTGGCTCTTTCTTTGTGGGCGGTGTGGATCTCTCGGGGATCGAGCCCTGACATAGATGTCGATAAATGGTGTCTTTGATGGACTCCGAGAGTGGCTTTGGTCGGAAACGAGAGCTGCGCTTCAGGATCTCGGGTGGCAGGGTCGCACCCCTAGCAGAGGCTCCCGTTAGGCCCCTTTTGTACCTCTTTTGTACCTCAAGGCACATGAGACTCCCCGGCAAAGGAGCCCCCTACTGAAGTCGAATTCACGATCATAAATTGCAAACCACTGTGGGGGAGCGTCTAGCTGCAGCAAACAGAAGAATGAACCGGAAATAATGGGACAACAAGAAAAAAGATTCTGAACTGTGTCTAAAATAGTTAGAGACAGTTGAGGAAGGATCACTACTTTTTTGTCTGCTTGAAACCTATTGGAAAATTTATGAAAGAGAGTCGAAGGAGGAAGGCAGTCAACGGTTTAAATGAAACAGCAACAAGACTTTTAATTAGAAATTACAGGGGCGCCTGGGTGGCTCAGTCGGTTAAGCGTCCGACTTCAGCTCGGGTCACGATCTCGCGGTCCGTGAGTTCGAGCCCCGCGTCAGGCTCTGGGCTAATGGCTCGGAGCCTGGAGCCTGCTTCTGATTCTGTGTCTCCCTCTCTCTCTGCCCCTCCCCCATTCATGCTCTGTCTCTCTCTGTCTCAAAAATAAATAAAACATTAAAAAAAAATTTAAAGAAATTACAGCCTACATCTACTGACACTCACCGCTTTCGTTCTGTCCCCTGTTCCTGGTGATCCATATGGCTACATAAAGCCAGCTTGAAATCCAGGTCAGAGATCAGAGTGGTATGTTATAGTCTTTATTCGAAAGTCCCGAGACAGTATGGCATATGTCTTGTCAGATGAAAATATAAGAATTTATTTCTCGTGGATGGATAGAACAGGTAGGAGTTTCCTGTTAGCTCAGTCAGAGCAAAGTAGATGGATATGTATGACTTCACCTTCACTTCTCCTCTGTAGCAGCCAGGCACTTCATTTCCCTGGGATGCTATCCATAAACAGAACTTGCTTGTTGCCATGGATTTCCACTCTCAAGTTGGTTTTTTTTTTTCTTTGCCTTTCCCAAGACTTGAGCAAAGCCAGTCCAGCTGAGAAATAAGGCAGTTATTTTTAGTTCTTTGAGTGGTTTTTCATGAACTCTTTCCGTCCTTGGATCCAAGGCCCACTGGACCATCAAAGAAATTTTAATACTAAGGTTGGAAAAGGAGAAGGGTCTTTGCTGGGCCACTTACCTGCATGCCTGCCCCTTACCAGGTAGAACCCTGGGCACTCCCAGGAACCAGGAAGCACTTGCTATCATTTACTGGGTCCTTGTAAGGAACACATTGCTTTCCAGACACCCCAAAGGTACTTCAGACTTAGCAACATTTAAAAAAATTTTTTCTTTTTAACGTTTATTTATTATTGAGAGACAGAGAGACACAGAGCATGAGCAGGGGAGGAGTAGAGAGAGGAGGAGACACAGAATCTGAAGTAGGCTCCAGGCTCCGAGCTGTCAGCACAGAGCCCGAACTCACAAACCATGAGATCATGACGTGAGCTGAAGTCGTACACTTACTGACTGAGCCACCCAGGTGCCCCTGACTTAGCAACATTTAAACAGAGACTTCTGGGTTCTTTTCTTTACTGGAGAGGGAGGGCCACCAGAGCCAGGAGCCCTGCAGCCCTCTCCCAACCATCCTTCCCCCAGCCACTCCCCGACCATTTCATTTCTATTTGTCGGTATATTCCAGATGGAAAAGACATGGAGGAACCTTAAATGCATACTTCTAAGTGAAAGAAGACAATCTAAAAAGGTTACACACCATCTGTCTCCAACTATCACATTTTGGAAAGGGCAGAGGTGCAGAGAGAGTGAGAAGATCAGTGGTTTCCAGGGGTTCGGGGGGGACTCAGGGGGAGAGGGGGGATGAGTAAGTGGAGGACACAGGTTTTTAGGGCACTGAGACTGTTTTGCATGATGCTGTCGTGGTGGGTCCATGTGAAAACCCATAGAATGATGTACAGCATAGAGAGTGAAACCTAATGTATGCTATGTAGCTGTTAATTGACAATAATGTATTGCCATTGGCTGATCAATTGTACAAATGCATCACAGTAATACAAGATGTCAATAACAGGGGAAATTGTGTGGGAGTGAGGGAGTAGATCAAAACTCTCAGTACTTTCTACTTAATTTTTCTGCAAAGCAAATATTGCTCTAAAAATCAAGTTTGTTCATTTAAAAAGAAGACTCTTAAGGACCAAGGGCCTCCCAGAGTTTGCCTTCTAGCTGAAGCCCAAGGCAGTTTTGGAACATTCCACATGGACGGCTAGCACCAACCCAGAACAAGAGTGTAGCAGGTATTCTGGCATGCTTGCCAAACCAACTTTAAACTCTAGTGACAAAGAATGTACGTTTCCTATCAATGCACCTGTCCCGAATGCTGTCTGTGGTGTGGGGTGGAGGCGGCTCTCACCCTGTCCCTGACCTCACTCAGTGAGGATCCTGAGGTGGGCATGTCTTTGGGAGCCTTGCCAGGTATCCCCTCTTCTCCCATGCTGACGTGGGGTCAAGGCAGCCTGGGCCTGTCACGGAGAGGGCGAATGGAAAGTTCCTGGTCCTCTGACAACGGACTGGCCATCTGCCCTCCTGAACTCAGCCCGCTGCTCTGTAAAGAGAGGGTGACATCAGCCACGGCCAACTCTCAGGAGTATTGCTGTGATTAGTAAAGTGACTTTTCTGCGTAAACGCGAACCCATGCAAGCTTCCCCCTGAAGCTAAGCGGTGGCCTCCCACCTCTCCAGTTAGGTTCACCTGGGAGGTTTTGCTTTGCTTAGTCTCCATTAGATCACCAGCCTTTTGAAGAAGATCAGAGGACAAGAGCCTTTTCTTTTTTACTTTTGTTATTTTGACCTGGTGCTTTCACCAATGACAATCCATAGTACCCAAGCCAGTCTGGGACCATACAGGAGCTCAGGTCCAAGACAGGGATGGGGGCCGTGGTCTGCCTTGCTCTGCCTTTCCTCAAGGAAAACACAGGTTGACGGGGCACCTGGGGGGCTCAGTTGGTTAAGCATCCAACTTCGGCTCAGGTCATGATCTCACGGCAAGTGAGTTCAAGCCCCACATCGGGCTCTGTGCTGACAGCTCAGAGCCTGGAGCCTGCTTTAGAGTCTGTCTCTGTCTCTCTGTCTCTCTCTCAAATATAAATAAACATTAGAAAAAATATTAAGAAAAAGAACACATAGCTTGACCACTTCATTTTATCTATTTTTTAATTCAGAGATTATTTGATTACTTCAAACGCAATGACACTGATCCGTTGCCACGTGTCCACATCTAAGGTTTCAAGGACGTTTTCAGAGACGATTGTGTAAAGCGGCAAGCGAGTGCAAAAGGACGGGGAAACTACACGCGCAAGGGAAGCAGGGGTAGAGCCTCTGAAGCACTCAGAAGCACGTCTGCAGTACCGCACCAGGCCTGCGGGGGGCGCTCTCAGGAACCACATCTCCACATCCAGGGACAGAGGAACGGGCTAAATCCGAGCCTCAGGCAAGCACAGGGAAGGATACCTTAACGAAGGCAAGGCAGCTGCACCAGCAGGCTTGGCCTGATCAGTACAACTTCCCACACTTTCGCACGACCTGTCTAGCGTTGCAGTTGAGTGGCAGAGCGTCCGTAGGTAATGATTGTTGCTCTATCGTAATAATCAAACTTTAAAAAATTCTAAAAAGAATTCTTAATAGAGGTTTTATTTTCAAACGTTAAAAAAAATTTTTAACGTTTATTTATTTTTGAGAGACAGAGAGACAGAGCATGAGCAGGGGAGGGGCAGAGAGAGAAGGAGACACAGAATCCGAAGCAGGCTCCAGGCTCTGAGCTGTCGGCACAGAGCCCGACGCGGGGCTTGAACCCACGAACAGCGAGATCATGACCTGAGCCGAAGTCAGACACTCAACCGACTGAGCCACCTCGGTGCCCCAGTTTGAGACTTTTAAAAAAACGTTTCCTAATTTTTGAGAGAGAGAACAAGTAGGGGAGGGACAGAGAGAGGGAGACACAGAATCTGAAGCAGGTTCCAGGCTCTGAGCACAGAGCTAAGGGCTAAGCCACCCAGGTGCCCCTCGATTAGTTTGAGACTTACAGAAAAGTTTGGAAGGTAGGACAGAGAGTTCCCATATACCCCACACCTGGTTTCCCCTGTTACTGACATCTTGCATCAGTGTGGTACATTTGTCACAATTAATGAGACACTATTAAGTAAAGTCCATACTTCATTCACATTTCCTCATTTTTTTTTTACATAATGTCCTGTTTTTTGTTCGTTTGTTTGTTTTCTGTTCTAGGATCCCAGTCAGGACACCACATGACATTCAGTTGTCGTATCTCCTTGGGCTCCGCCTGCCTGTGACAATTTCTCTGACTTTCCTTGTTTTTGATAAGCTTAACAGGTCGGGCATTTTGTAGAATGTCCCTTAGTTGGAATTTGTCTGATGTTTTCTCACGATCAGACTTGTGGCTTGTGGAGAGGAGGACCACAGAAGTGAAGTACCTGGTCATTACACCCTAGCGAGGGTACAGGCCATTCCGCTGACTCTGATCACCTGACAGGTTTGTTTGTTTGTCAGGCCTCTCCACATAAACTTTCTCCCCACCCTTTCCATACTGTCCTTCTTGGAAGGAAGTCGTGATGCTTACGGGGTGGGCAGCTATACCCCACCTCGTTAAGGCAGACTACATACGTAAATTATTTGGAATTCTTCTGCATAGAGATGTGTTGATTCTACTCCATTTATTTAATCAGTAATTTATTTATATTATATGGACTCATATGGGCTCATATATTATATGCACTCATATATTATATGAATATTTTTATTATACTTTGACTTATAATCCACTACTAGGCTACTTATTTTGTTGATCAGATTGTGCCAACTTTGCCACTTTTTCAGTTGGTCCCTAGCTTCACCCTTGTGCCTTTACGGAGCCCTTCCTTACTCTCGAGCCCTGTAGGATGCTCCAGGCTCATTTTGTATTTCTCAGTCCTGGTGCCCGCCGTTTCTCCAAAGAACCCTAGTTCCTTTTTATCGGAGGATGATATTCCAAACAAAGATCTGGGCAACAGGTGCATTCATTCCTACTGGGGTCTCGCCCTTCTGGGCCCTCTCAGATGGCAAAGCAAGGGAATATATGTGTGTATACAACTTGTGTATCTACACACGTCCGTAAATACTTCAGTAGGTAGCCAGGTGTGTCTACAGTAAGCTAAACACGGGTCACACTGATGTCTCCAACTCAAATGTATTACACATGGGTCATTCTAGCTCCCTCCCCTTGCTTGTCTGTGACCTCCTACTCCAGCGGCTCCAACCATCCTCCAAGCATTTATTTAATTGTTCAGTTCATATATCATGGCTGTACGATTGCTAAGCCCTCCCCCATGGGAAATGCTTTACCAGCTAGAGTTCTGTACCTACGCCTGGTTCCCTTTGCCTTCTGTCTTCAGGCTTCACTCATTTCCAGAGTTATGTAGGTCAGCACCCCCTTCAGTTATTTCATACATTTGTAATACTATTAAATTCATTTATCATTGTCTGTATTCCATCCTGAGATTTTCCAAACTCCTAAGGGATTTTTAAAAAAAAATTTATACAAGCTAAGGTTCATTCTGTGTGCCATAGCATTCTATGGGTTTGACACGTGCATAATGTCATCTGTCCATCATACAGAAGAATTTCACTTCCTCCAAATGTATCACCTGTGTTTCCCCTGCTGAGCCTCCTTCCTCCCTCAACCCCTGGCAACTATGGGTCTCTTTACTGTCGCTGTAGTTTTGCCTTCTCCAACATGTCATATGAACGGAGTCATATAATATGTGGCCTTTTCAGACTGGCTTCTTTCATTTAGTCATGCGCATTTAATACGCATTCATGAGTTTACATGTCTAATTTCTTTCTATCGCTAAATAATATTCCACTGACTAGATCTACTACTGTTTGGCCCTTCACTTATTTTTTTAAAATTAATTTATTTATCTTGGGCCCCTGGGTGGCTCAGTCGGTTAAGCTTCCGACTTCGGCTCAGGTCGTGATCGCACAGTTTGTGAGTTCGGGCCCCGCATCGGGCTCTGTGCTGACAGCTCAGAGCCTGGAGCCTGCTTTGGATTCTGTGTCTCCCTCTCTCTCTGCCCCTCCCCCACTCATGCTCTGTCTCTCTCTGTCTCTCAAAAATAAATGTTAAAAAATTTTTAAAAAATAAAATTAATTTATTTATTTTGAGAGAGAGAGAGAGAACTAGCAGGGCAGGGGCAGAGAGAAAGGGGGACAGAGGATCCAAAGCAGGCCCTGCATTGACAGCAGAGAGCCTGACATGGGGCTCGAACCCATGAACTGTGACATCACGACCCGAGCCAAAGTCAGATGCTTAACCCACTGAGCCACCCAGGTGCCCCCATCCCTTCACTTATTGAAGAACATCTCGGTTGCTTCCAGCTTGAAGTGACTATGAATTAATCTACTGTAAATATTCATGTACAGACTTTTTTGGTGAACTTAAGTTTTTGATTTAATAGATAAATTCCTAGGAGCACGACTGCTGGGTGGTATGGTGAGACTATGCTTAGCTTTGTAAGAAACTGCCAAACCGTCTTCCCAAGATGCCATTTTTGCATCCCTGCCTGCCGCATGAGTTCCTGTTGCTCTGTATCTTCTCATTGGCAACTGGTATCATCAGTTTTTTAGATTTTTGCCATTCTGGTATGGGTACAGTTGTATTGCTTTGTTATTGTAATTGACATTTCCCTAATGACTAATGATTTTTTTTCATAGGCTTATTTACCATCTGTATATCTTCTAGAGATATTTTTTATTTTGTATTGTATTTAAATTTCTTTTTAATGTCTATTTATTTTTGAGAGAGAAAGGGAGACACAGAACCTGAAGCAAGGCTCCAGGCTCTGAGCTGTCAGCACAGAGCCAGATGTGAGGCCCGAACTCGTGAACCATGAGATCATGACCTGATTGGAAGTCAGACACTTAACCGACTGAGCCACCAGGTGCCCCTATTTTTAAATAATTTCAAGCCAACAGACAAGTGGCCAGTGCAGCATGAAGAACTTCATTATTCTTCAGCAGTATGAGGATAAGTTGCTGGCTTGATGCCCTGTCACTGCCTAAAACTTCAATGTGTATTTCCAGTGATTTGGTGGACTCTCCCTCCATTTGGTTTGATTGATGTTTTGTCACATTTAGATTCAGGTTTTGTATTTTTGCCCGGAATGTCACAGAAGTGACACTGTACTCTTCTAAGTGCATCTTACCAGGTGGCATCTGACTTGTTTGTCCCATTAATGATGATGGTAACTTGACTAAGGTGTATCTGTATCTGCCAAGCTTTTTTTTTTTTTTTTTTGCTACAAAAGTACTCTTTTTACTTTTGTAATTAATGAACATTTCATGGGGAGGTACTTTGAGACTAAGTAAATATCTTGCTTCCCATCACACCTCCATCCACTGGCTCTAGTATCCATTGGTGACTCTTGGATGAATTAGTTACCGTGGTGGCTGGGGGATGATTTTCTCACTCGATCATTCCTTATACACTTGGCTCCCCTATCCTACTGCAGGGAAGCATCCTATGGTTCTTCATTTACTCATTTACATCAGCGTGGGCTCATGGATGTCTGTTTCAGTCAGTGGATCCTAATTGCCCCACCTTTGGCCAGTGGGAGCGCCTCTGGCATCCTTTGACAAAGCCCCATCATGCTTTGAGCACTTCTTTATTTTCTGGGGCAACAACATGTTCCAGGCTCATCGTGTGCTTTCCCTGCCCCATCCATTTTGTGGAGAATGATATTTAGGAAGTGAGACCTGGATACTAGGGGAGGGGAGCTCATGGCTTTTGGGGTGTCACCGCTCTCTCTCAGTGAACACAGGAGGAAATACATGAATGCACATACATACAGACAAACCTACATACGCGTATCTATATACACACACCCACATTTACATCTGTGTTTATTTTTATATCTATGTATTGGAAACCATGCATAGGTATGGACAATGCAAATTTTCCTCTAATCCTAAAGCATTCTATATTAGTTTGCTAGGGCTGCCATAATAAATACCACAGATTGGGTGTCTTAAACAACAGAAGTTTAATTTCTCACAGTTCTGGAGGCTGGAAGCCGACAGGGATGGTTTCCTCTGAGGTCTCTCTCTCTCTCTCTGGCTTGCAGATGGCCACCCTCTTGCTGTCTCTTCAGGAGAGCGTCCCTTTGTGCACAGGTGCCCCGATGTCTCTCTGTGTGTCCTAATCTCCTCTTTATGAGGACACCTGTCAGATTGCATTAGGGCCCACCCTAAGGGCCTCATTTTAACTTAATTATCCCTTTAGAGACTCTGTCTTCAAATACAGTCATTCTTAGGTACTGGGGGTTAGGGCTTTAACATATGAATTTGGGCAGAAGACATGTCTCAGCCCATAATGGGTCGATTCTAGTTTTTTCTTCCCTTCTTATTTATTTATTTATTTATTTATTTATTTAAGTTGATTTATTTTGAGAGAGAGAGATGGAGAGTGAGAGCAGAGGAGAGGGGCAGAGAGAGCGAGAGAGGGGGAGAGAATCCTAAGCAGGCTCCACTCTGTCAGCATAGAGCCCAATGCAGGGCTCGATCTCACAAACTGTGAGTCGGATGCTCAACCAGCCAAGCCGCCCAGGCCCCCCTCTTCCTTTCATATTTAAAACTCCCTTTTCTAACAGTGAGAAATCTGGCTCCCATTATAGCCATAATATTTATGCCTTAGATCAGTGCCCTCTATATGTACCGATCTCTTGCAGCTGCCACGTGGGCCCACACGCAGAGGCCCTCCTCATCCCCCTTGGGGTCAAACAACCCCCAAGATGCATCCCCCACCCCCACTCCATGCAGCCACCTGTCTCATCCCACAAAGACTCCAGTCCCTCACTCTGGGCACCTTCCTCATCCCGCTCCCGGTGACAGGCCGCTGCCACTACTACCCCCCTCCCAGGCACCCCCTCATCTCACTGGGGCTCTAATACCCCACACCAGGCTTCACAAATACCCCTTTACCCCCCTGGGCTCCGGCGCTCCCCACCCCAGGCTACAGCAGATGCTTACTTTCCCTGGGCCTCACCTGGTGGCCTTTAGATGGAGACACGGAAGATGGATTCCCTGTGGGCTTTGGGTCTTCCCGGATCCCAGGCTGAGGGCATGATAGGCCTAACTGGGGCTCTTTATTGCAAATGACAGAAACCTACTGTGGCTAATGTAAGCCAAAGAAATAATTATTATGAAAAAGACCTGAGACCACACAAAGAGTCAAATAAAAGCTAGTCAACCACAGGTAGGTTGGGAACCAAGGTGGACTGAGGACGTGGGGGTGTAGGAAGGATTTGGGGTTAGTGCCATGGGAATGGCTCAGCACAAACCTTTTTCCTTCCTGGGTCTTTCCATTTAAAACTCAGATTCCTGGCAAGGGGTGTGTGTCGGACCGAGCCCTCGGCCAGGAAGCAGGTACTGGATTTGACTTCCCACCAGAGCCGCATGAAGTAGGAAAGGCAAGTTCCCAAAGGAAAAGAGGGGCCTGGTTGCCCACCGCAGGGCAGGCCATGAGCACCTGAGAATGAAAGGGTTTGAGTGTTTTCAACAACAGAAGTGTATGTTCTCACAATTCTGGGGGGTGGAAGTCTGAGATCAAGGGGTCACCTCCTTCTGACAGCTGGGAGGGAAGGATGTGTTTCAGGGCCCTGTGGTAGCTTCCTGTAGCCTGAGGCATTCCTTGGCTATAGCCAGTATTCTCCCTACGTCTTCATACCGTCTTTCCCCTTAAGCGTGTCTGTCTCTGCATCCAAATTTCTCCTTTTTATAAAGACACAGTCGTATTAGATCAGGGGCCATCATACTCTAGCATTACCTCATCTTAACTTAGCAAACTGCAGCTGCAGTGGCCCCATTTCCAAATAGGGTCCCATTCTGAGGTGCTGGGGATTAGTGGGGGGACACGATTACACCCGTAACCGTCCTTTTGGGACATCCGATCTAGTGTCTCAGGCAAGACTATGTTTCAGAGAGGACCTTTTCCCTTCCCTGTGTGTCTTGCTCTGTCCTGGAAGGAGCCTCAATCTGGACAAATTGGAAAACTCAAACTGATGATCTTCCCGCTCTTATGGGAATTTCACCTGAAATCTTGGCTACAAGTAATCCCCATAGCAGAAAAATACACCGGGGGCCGACACTGCCTCCTGCTGGAGGGTGCATGGCCATGTGCACACAGGTGCCTGATTTTCAGGTATCTGCAGTTGTCATTCTTATTAATAAGGTCCAAGGTTAATTTAAAGTGTTCACAAATTCTTTTAATGTTTTGTATTTGCTAAATCAATACACACTAGACAGACAGCAGCTGTATTGAAGGTCAGCAATATTCTGTGTATTAAAAAGGGATCTCTGGGGGCACCCGGGTGGCTTAGTCAGTTAAGCATCTGACTCTTGGTTTTGACTCAGGTCATGATCTCAGTTTCGTGAGTTCAAGTGCCACATTGGGCTCTGCATTGGGAGCACAGAGTCTGCTTGGGATTCTTTCTCCCTCTCTCTGCCCCTCCCCCACTTGTGCGCGCGCTCTCTCTCTCTCTCTCTCTCTCAAAATAAATAAACTTTAAAATAAAAAAAAAGTGAAAAATAAAAAGGGATCTTCTTACCCAAGAAAGAATGGGAACTTTAAGATTCACTATAAAATTACAGGAATCAAGACCTATAGGAATCAAGTGTGGTACCGGTGACAAGATTGAAGAATAGATTAATGAAGAGAGTAGAGAACCCAGAAGTCACTTGATTTTGACCAAAATCCCAAAACAATCCAATAGGGAAAGAAGGGTCTCTCACAAACGGTGCTGGGACTATGGTATATCCATAGAGAAAAAAAAATGAACCTCAACTCTGGTGGCAGTTAGGGTTTGATCAGAGAATCAGAGTCACTGTGAGTGATATAGAATGAGGGTTTTATTATAGGAATTAGACCGTACCAATTGTGAGAGCCGGTTAAACAGTCTACGGAAAGCGGTTGCTTTTGCTTAGACGCAAGGCCTGAAATCAGCGGGACTGGTAGGCAGGCAGGAAGGATGGATGTGAGGAGGGGGAGAACAGGGACAGACTGGAACCCATGAGGATGAATTGAAAGCTGCATGTGTCTGTCAGCACTGCTGACCTCAGTGATGGGGACGCCCTGCAGGAAGCTGGTGCCCTTCACCATGCAGCATCGCTCTTCGGCCCAGGACTCAGAGAAGAGGAGACAATTCGGTGGAGCTGGAGGAGTGGACAAGGTCAACACCGTGATCCAGCGGGTCAATGACAATGTGCCTGGCTCTCTATGGATCACTGGAGGTTAAAGATGGCACTTCCTGGGCACCTGGGTGGCTCAGTCGGTTAAGCATCGGACACGATCTTGCAGTTCATGAGTTCGAGCCCCATGTCTGGCTCTGTGCTGATGGCTCAGAGCCTGGAGCCGGCTTCAGATTCTGTGTCCCCCTCTCTCTCTGCCCCTCCCCCCACTCACACTCTGTCTCTGTCTCTCTCAAAAAATAACTAAACGTTTTAAAAAAAAAAAAAAGATGGCCCTTCCTTTACTTCCACCTTCCAAATATGGTGCAAATTCCTCTTGTGCTCATCCCAAACCTGGAACCACACAGGGAAGGGAAATGTGGTGCCAGCTTAGTTAACTTCCTTGCCACAGGAAAAACTTCCACGACCCTTACTTCATACCACATTAAAAGATTAATCCCGGGGTGCCTGGGTGGCGCAGTCGGTTAAGCGTCCGACTTCAGCCGGGTCACGATCTCGCGGTCTGTGAGTTCGAGCCCCGCGTCGGGCTCTGGGCTGATGGCTCGGAGCCTGGAGCCTGTTTCCGATTCTGTGTCTCCCTCTCTCTCTGCCCCTCCCCCGTTCATGCTCTGTCTCTCTCTGTCCCAAAAATAAATAAAAAACGTTGAAAAAAAAAATTAAAAAAAAAAAATTAATCCCATGTGGCTCATAGACTTGAGTATAAATGCTAAGGCTTAGGACTGCGTGGGTGGCTCAGTCAGTTAAGTGTCCAACTCTTGGTTTTGGCTCAGGTCGCGATCTCATGGTTTGTGGGATTGGCCCCGTGTCAGGCTCTGTGCTGGCAGGAAGAACCTGCTTGGGATTCTCTTTCCCTTCCTTTCTCTCTGCCCCTCCCCTGCTCACACACTCTCTCTGTCAAAATAAATAAACATTAAAAAAATGTTAAAGCTTAAAGCTTCCAGAGGAAAACACAGGAAAACATCTTCACAACGTGCAGTAGATAGCTCACATACGACCTAAGAAGCAAACCATAGGAGAACAAACTGACAGAGCAGACTTCATCAAAATGAAAACCCTCTGCTGGTCAAAAAAAATGCCATCACAAAATGAAAAGATAAGCCACAGACTCATCTGTGAAAATATTCATAAAAATATGAAAATATTCATAAAACATATAGTCATTACTAACTCAATAATAGAAAGTCCAAAACACGGGCAAAAGATTTGAAAAGACACTTTGTAGAGGAAGATGGTCAATAAGCATGTGAGAAAGTATTCAACGTCTGTAGCTAGAAATGCAAATTAACTCCACACTGACATAACCCACACTAGATACCCACCACACCAATGAAAACATAAGACCGACAGCTACAAATGTCGGCAAGGATGTGGGGCAATCTCACCCATTTCGGTGAGGAAGTATAAGGATATCAGTCACTTACTTTGAAATGCATCGTCCGTCAGTTAAGTGTCCAACTTCCGCTCAGGTCACGATCTCTCCGTTCATGAGTTCGAGTCCCACGTCAGGCTCTGTGATGACGGCCCAGAGCCTGGAGGCTGCTTCGAATTCTGTGTCTCCCTCTCTCCCTGCCCCTCCCCTGTTCTCTCTCTCTCTCTCAAAAAAAAAAAAAAAAAAAAAGCATCAAAGTGTGTGGATAGCGAGGCAGAATTTGTTTTCCAAAAGTGACCACAGCAACATCTCCCTTCCCACCTGCTCTTGTACGACCATGGCCGGTGAGGGGAGCTAAGGCCAGTCCTCTTTGTAGACATGGAGTCTGATTGTCCTCCCCTGGAATCCAGTGAGTTTGTCACTGTTGAACAATGGAGTTCAGTGGGCATGAAGGATGCTGCGTGAGTTCCAAGGCCTGTCAGGAAAGTCCGTGACTCTACAGGAACACTTGTGCGTGGAGCCCTGAGCCATTGGTGAGAAGTTTGACCACAGTGAGTTCACTGTGTTGCAAGGAAGCCAACTCAATTGACAGGCCACATGTAGTCATTCCATTCTGTCACCTCAGTCTGCAAGTCATTGTACCAGGTGCCAGACACGCGAGTGAAAGACCCTCCTGCTAATTCCAGCTCTTACCCATCAAGTCACCTCAGCCTAAGGAGATTTCCAAGCAGAACCCTGAATGGATCACCTGCACCTGCACCTCTCAGCTGTGCAATGTAACATGTGGCTAGAGATGAACTAAAGAAGGAAATACTCAGTTTCAAGAATTAAATTCAGAAGATTCTGGAAGTCAGGAGTAGCTGGCTTCAGAAACAATTTCTCATTCCAAGTTTCTCCCAGTGGAAGATTCTCAAAGTGAGAAAGAGTTTTAGAGGAAAGAATAAATCCAATAAAGAATAAACCCAAGAATAAATCCAAGACATCTCAGGATAAAGATGAGCACAAGTGCCCACCTGTAAAACTCTTCATTAAGATACCAGGAAGGCTTCAGGCGGTGCCTGGTAGACCCTTCCAACCAGACAGAAGGTCTTTAAAAGATACGAACAGCATACCTTGCAGACCGTGTGCATTAAACAATACAACGCCTAGCAATCCTGAGGGAATTGTCCCGCAGAGACCTCATGGAGAACCCAAAAGTAGAGCAGGGCTTATTTTGAAGAGATTTGTAAATATGGCTTTTGTTTAATTGACTGGATTTACAGATTGATACAGAAGAAATCCACAGAGGCTTTTCTTTTTTAATTTTTTGATGTTTATTTTTGAGAGAGAGAGATAGAGAGAGAGAAGGAGACAGAGCATGAGCTGGGGAGGGGCAGAGAGAGAGGGACACAGAATCTGAAACAGGCTCCAGGCTCTGAGCTGTCAGCACAGAGCCTGACACGGGGCTCGAACTCACAAACCACAAGATCACGACCTGAGCCGAAGTAGGACGCTTGACTGACTGAGCCACCGAGGTGCCCCTCCACAGAGGTTTTAAAGGAGGTGAATTAGACTGGACTGAAAGGGAAGGAGACAATTCAAAATGAAAACAGGCTTTTGAACTCCCATGCAGGGAGCGGGTTCAAAAGGCTTAGTTACAAATGCAGGCCATTTCTTATGGAAAAGGAAGCATGACTCAGAAGGGCAGAGCCAAGAACCATGGCAAGCAAGTCCCAAGGAATTGGCAACCCAGCTAGATTTCAGAATTGTTTTGGTCCAGTGTTGCCTATGTGTCTCCCGTTTTCTCCCTCTTTGAACAGGAGTATCGGTGGTGATTATCCTATTTCTGTTCTGCCCATTTATGTGAAGGGGCCGGGGCGGGGGGGGGGGGGGGGGCTGATAACATGTCCATTTAGTTCACAGGTCTTCAAATAGAGTACCCAAGGGACCATACTTGAGGGTCCTTATTTCACACCTGGAAGTGATTTATTTATTTTTTTTTTAATTTTTTTTTCAACATTTATTTATTTTTGGGACAGAGAGAGACAGAGCATGAACAGGGGAGGGACAGAGAGAGAGGGAGACACAGAATCGGAAACAGGCTCCAGGCTCCGAGCCATCAGCCCAGAGCCTGACGCGGGGCTCGAACTCACAGACCGCGAGATCGTGACCTGGCTTAAGTCAGACGCTTAACCGACTGCGCCACCCAGGCGCCCCTGGAAGTGATTTATAAAAAGAAATTGGGACTTTGAGCCTGAGCCTTTCACTGATAGCTTTCACAGAAAGAGACTTTGGGGAGCTATTAGGCTGGACGTTTTGCATAAGAATTGTTACGACCAAGGGGCAAATATGGCACCTCCAAAGATGGCTGCAACCAGAGCTCCCATCCATGGGATCTTCTACAAAGTGACCTAGCCACTTCACTGTCAAGGGCGGGGGCGGGGGAGAACTTTATGTCTCCTCTGTTTGAATCTATAACTACTTCGACCGGTAGGCAGCGATGCTCCGCAACTTCCAAGCCAAGTTATAGAGGCAATGCAACTTGTGCCTTGTCTGCCAGAGCTCACACTAAGCCCGGAGCTGTCAGGTAAGAGGTTTGGCTACCTTGAGTCTACCGTCCTGGCAGGAAGTCCAGGCTCCATGGGGAGACCACACACAGGCTCTCTGCTGGCACCCCCAGACATGTGTGTGAAGGTGCTTCCAGATGTTTCTGGCCCCCAGGCATCACGTCTTCCCAGCCGAGGCCCTAGACACTATAGAGCAATAACAAGCCAACCTCACCATGCCCTGCCTGAATTCCTAACTCACGGCATCCGTGAGCATAGCAAAATAGCTGTTGTGTCAAATCACTATACGTTTTGGGTGGAGTTTGCTCCACAGTAGTAACCAGAACAGATGGATTGCTAAATGGATAGCGGGCTGGACTGGTAGACAGATGCGTGATAGAGCAAACAGAGTAAGATATTAATTGTAGAATCTAGGTGAAACGTGCATGAGTGTGCCAGTCTACAACTGCTTCCATTCTTTTTTTGTACATTTGAAAATGTTTACAGTAGAATGCTGGAGGAAAGGAGAGAAAGCACTGTGAATAATAGAAAACACACTAGCTAGCATTTATCTTGTATTGCAGTGTGCCGGGCCCTGTGCCAAGCACTTCTGTATTCATTATCTCGTTCAGTCTTCTCAACAGCCCCGTAGCTTGGTGCTACTATTTTTTCCATTTTACGGATGAGAAAACTGAGGCTCAGGGAGGTTAAGTCACTTTTCTATGGTAACCGTGCTGATAAATAATAGAAGCAGGACACCAGTGTGTGACTCTACAATTGATGCTAACTCCCGCAGATCTAGAGCATCCCGCGTGCCTGTCCCCCCACCCCACTGTTTCTTCCATAGAAAGTTAAAACCCAGCAAATGGCCTCTAACAACTCCTTGATTTTTACATTTCTCCAGTATTGGGTTGTATAGAAGGGAAAATAGTGTACTTATTTCAGTTTTCTTCCTGCAGGAATGGGATTGTCTCCCTCCCACAAATCTTGGCGGTTGTACATTCTTCTCCAGGTGCTGAGAAAACTCGCCTCCTGTGTGGGGCTCCAAAGGTGGCAATGAGATGTGTTTATTGTCCCGCTTGTTCTGACGGTACTCTGAAGGTAGGACAGATTCTTTTTATGAGTGAGAACACTGTGTGGCTCAGAGATTTTAAATAAGTTGACCAGTGTCACATAGGATTCCGGCTGGGACAGACTGGCCCCCACCTGCTTTGGGATTGCGTTTGTTTCTCTTAAACTGGTCCCCAGTCTGGTTTCCGACTCAACCTAGCCTGGCAGTAAAGACACCCGTGGTTTCTGTGGGACTTTTACAGACAATAATACTTCCCCATCAGTGTTCCTCTCCAGGCACAATCCCGAAGAGCTTTTGAGCAGGTGAGCAGAGATTTGAGCCATCTGCGCGCGGTCAAGGAAAGGGCTGTTTGCCATCCAGGTTTCCCTCTTCACGGAGGGCCTGTGGGACGCCTGGATGTCCCATCCTCTGTCGTGGTGGCCCCAGGGAGGCCGTGGGCAGAGACCTGGGGCGTGCCCATACTCCCCCGCAGGAAAGGGCTCTTATTCTGCGGAGAGGGGACAATGCCTCGTCCACGCGGTCAGCGGAGCTGCAGTCCGGGCAGGGGCTGGCCTCCCCGGTGCCCTGACACCCACCGGGGCAATGCTGGGACCCTGCGCGTGCCGGCTGACCGATGGCTCGTGCAAGCCCCAGACCCGCCCGTGCGCGGCCCCCACCCGAGCTGGCCGGCCCTTCGGTCAAGGGCCTGGTCCCGCCGCCTCACAGCTCCCCACGAGCGCGCCGCGTTTGCAGGCGACGGCCACCAGAGGAAGGGGGGGGGGGGGAGGCCGTCCAGCCGGCGGGGGCAGGGCCGCGGCCGGATCTCCGGCCCCACCCCGGGGCCCAGAGGCGCGGCGGGGCTGGGGGTGGCCGTCCGGCTTGCCCATGGGGCTTTCAGCCACGGAGCCGCCGTCCAAGGTTCTTTCTTGTCTCCGCCTGGGGTCGCCTGAGCGAGCGTCACAGGTCCAGAAGCCTTTCTGCACGATAAGGGGACGGGGACGGCGTGGGGAGAAGAGGCAGCTGCGCCAGGCTGCTGTCGGACCCCGAGGCGGGGGTCCCGTTTCTTGGCAACGGGTCCCCTACTCCGGTCGGGCCCCGCCGGCCCGGGCCGGCCTCTATCCCCTCCCCCTCCGACGCTCCCGGAGTCCCCGCCCCCGCACCCGAGGCGGAGCCCAGGTGTGGCCTGGGGGATGGGGCGCGGCCTGGGGGCGGGGCCGGCGTGGGAGGGGGTGACCTGCGCGCCACTGCTGCAAGCCGCCGTGTCCCCGACCCCGGCGGGCCTGCGCGGGGGGGCGGGGACCGGGAGGGCCCCGCGGGGGAACGACAAGTCTGCTTCCGCCCGGCCTCCGCCCGCTCCGGCTGGAACGAGTCTTTCCGGTGGGGCTACCCAGCCCGGGCTGCCGCGCCCAGCCTCCCGGAACCCGCCCCGAGCGGTGCGCGACCCCGCCCGGGCCCACCGCGAGACCAGGCCGAAAGGTGGAGCCGCCAGAGGGAGAGGCGGGAGAACCCGGTTCCTGGGTCCCAGGCGGGGCGGCGAGCTCCCGGGGCCTTTTCAGCCCCCGGTCTGACGTCGGATCCCGTGTGGCCCCAGGAGCACCCTAACAGAGCGTTTTGGAAACGCTTCCTCAGTGAGTCTGCAAATCAAAGCTCCGGTCCAACCTTATTACTTTACCTGGGGAGACTGAGGCACAAACAGATTGTACCAAGGCCGCTGTATGAGTTAGCAAACCATAAGGGAGCCTATGGAAAGCCTAGGAAGAGCTACCGGACAGAGGCCGGGATCTTCCCCCGGGCCCGAGTCCTGGGGTGTCTGGGCTAGACAAGAGTGGCCAGGTGACCCAGGAGGGGCTGCGTGCCCACTGCCGGGACAGCTCCACGGGATGGACAGAGCCACATCTCAGCCAGGGTCCCGGCCTCACGAAATTAATGAGAATGATGCCTTTCTTTCCTCAACCGAAGAGCAGAGATTCCGTTTAACCTCTGCAGACAGCAAGACAGGGACCACTCTCCATCCCAGCCTGGCGCCAGCATGGACCCCAGGGCATGTTAACAGGAGCCAGGAATTGGAGGCGAAACATCCTTCATTTCCTCAGCGGTGGAACTAGTGAGGTCTCTGATTGCCAGGATCTGGTTTTTTCAAAATAACAGCATGCGAAGACCCAGGAGTGGGGGTGCCCTGGAGGATTCTTTTATCTGTTCAACCTTGAGTCAGACTTGCAATGAGCATTTGATGGAGAAACTTGGTCAGTTTCTCAAGATGCAAAATCAATTGCCGATTTTACTTTTTTACTTGGCATTTCCTTGGGATATTCCCAGTTCTGGGAATGAAAGATTATATAAACTATTGTCTTACATTCTGTCCCGATTAGCCTCCTTCCTCAGTTCAGGATTTCCCTGGAGCCGGATCGTGGCAGCTTCAGGATTCTGACTTTTTAAAACATATATAATTTTGATGAATTTGTATCTGTTCCCCAAATTAGAAACTCCTTTAATTATAGGAGAAAACATTTTCAAAGAGAAAGGGTAGACCTTTTAGCGCAAGCCCTGGAGCAAATGCTTCTAAAGAAAATCTCAGGGCAGGCAGGTCTTCAGCCGAGTGGTGAGGGAAGAAGCAAGCATGTCTTTTCTGCAGCTGTCAGGCCTCCCGTCTTCCAGTTAGTTCTTGGCTAGAAAGTAAAGAATAAATGAAGGTTTGCTTAAAATTGTTCACGCCCCTACTTAGGATTTTAACTTGAGAGAAAGCGTGGTCTTGGTGAAACAGTTTTAAAACTGATCTTGGGTCGCAGATGAGGGGAATTTTCTCTTTTTAAAAGCGTTTCCGGCTCCTAAGCGAAGACAAAGAATGGCAGATAGAACATTTGCTGTTTTGCATCCCTACCGAATGAACAGATCTAGGCAGGATAAGTCCTGGCTACTGACGACTTGAGGAGAGAACCTGGGAGGTGCCTGGGTGGCTCAGTCGATGGAGCATCTGACTCTTGATTTTGGCTCAGGTCATGATCCCACTGTCTCGCCGGGCTCTGTGCTGAGGGTGGAGCCTGCTTAGGATTCTCTCCCTCTCTCCCTCTGCCCCTCTCCCCTGCTTGTGCTCTCTCTCCCTAAAATTAGAGAGAGAGAGAGAAGGAGAGAGAACTTGACATGACGTGCCTTCTAATGGAAAAACTCAGCACCGATTGTGTAGTATTGACGTTCCACACGCTCCTGTCCCCACACACAAATCAAACCCGCAGCTGATCCAGCCTCAAGTAGATCAACGACCAGCTTACGTGAAACACCAAGTACGGGGATCCTGTTAAACAATACTATGGGAACAGAATCACAGGTATCCAGATCATGTGACGCTATGGGACAAGTGACCGACTTCTTCGATAATTAATTGTAAGGAAAATAATCACATTTAGATTGTAAAACAAATGGCAAAAAGAAAAACAAGTGACATTCAAAGAACACTTGTAAATTTGGACACTGATGGGATATTTGATATTTAAAAAGTTATTACATTATTTCAGCGTGATACTATGGTTACATTTTGAGGTATTTTAAAACTATTTTAAGATATTTTTCATGTATTTTGGAAATATCTGCTAAAATATTTACAGATGAAATGATATGATATCTCGGATTTATTCCTAAGTCATTTTATGCAGTGGTAAGGAAAGTGGGTATAGTTCGAAACAAGACTAGACATCAGTCATGGGCACATGATGGTTTATTATATTATTATGTCTATTTTTTCTTATGTTTGAATCGTTTAATCTTTTACTTTTTGCACAGTGTATTCAAACTTGAGAACTGGCATTGAAACCTGACTGAACTGTCTGGCCTGGAGCACAGGACAACTGGCCCATGGCTTGCTCTGTGACTTTGCATACACTGGTTCTCACTTATCCATTTAGGAAACATGGAGGGCTTTCTGTCTGCTTGAGCTTCTGAAACTGTGGAGCTCACACACTAGGTTAGAAAATGATAAGGAAGGATGCCTCCAGATGGAGGTGGGGAAGCCTTTGCAAAAGAATTGGTGTTTGATATGAGTCCTGACAGATGGGAAGGAGTTCCCTGGGTGGTGTCAGTTCATCTTCTGTAAGATAAGATGGTTAGACTGGATCTACAAGGATCTACTTAGTCCTAACCTAATAGATTCTGTGATTATAACCTGCCTATAACCATTCCCCCCCCCCCCCCCCCCCCCCGTGTGTGTCCCTCCAGGGAGTTGAGAGACCCCCATGGACTTCCTGCCATCATCCTTTATTTTGTTAGCCAAAGCAATCCAACTTGAGCTGGTGGCCTTGAATCTCTCAATTGTGTTTGGAGACCAAAGCATTATCACATTAGCCAGTCCATAACCTTCTTAGGGAGTGGTCTCTCAGGCTCGCAGATTTATTTCCATCCATCTAGTTCCCAAGGCATTTCGCTTAAGTAACCTTAGCTTTACATTTGCTGGCAGTTATGCCCAGCGTTGGTAATAAAGATCATTTGCTTATCAAAATGTGAGTGCCTGCCATCGATACTCTGAGCTTTCCCAACTGCTCTTATCGTCCCTCTGTCCCTGTAAAACATGGAGTTCAAGATACAGCATGCAGCCTGGCCTTCTGGTTAACTAGTTCATCTTGATACTCTGCCATAACAGGTTGAACTTTGTGCTTTGATGGCCCTTTTGCCCATGTGACATGAACCGTCTGCTAGGGCAAGGCTTGAAATGGCCGTGGTCAACAGACAAGTAGTTGACTGTAAAACATCTCTATTATGGAAAATTATGTTTGGTTTTTTCTATTTATTCTTTTTATAATATTGGTTTTAATGGACATTTACACTTTAAAAGAACAATTTCTGAAACTTTTGGAGAAGATAAGAATCTTTAAATTTGGTTGCTATATGTTTGTTGAAAGAGTTTTCCTGGGTTCAGATGCAGTCAAACACATTGTCTTCCTACGGACCTAACAAGCATCTTTCAGTGTGATTCAAAGCCTCGTGGAAGGCTGGGAATGTTAGGAGCTTCTCTAATTTTTGCTGCTATAAACCAAAGGTACACTTCTCTGTAGGAAAAAATATTGGGAAGTTAGCTGTGATATATTGCGTGTTTCGAGGGACTGCTCAAAAGCTCAAAAGCCTCATATGCCAATTTAATTAGAATAATTTACTTTAATAGAAAACTATAATTTTCTACCTTTTCCAATCAGTTGAGCTAATTTGTACTTTTTTTTATACCCACCCAGATGGAATTTATTACTCCAAAGCCAATACCCTAAACCTTAATTTTTGTGCTAGCTGTGATTATAGCTGGGGAATTATGGGAAAGGAATAGTGGAGACTTTGGCTTCTGGCTCTGGAACACCAGCCTGGTGCAAACCAAGCCTCCTACCTCAAACAACTAGAGCAGCTAATTTAAAGTTCTGTCCTAAAACATCAGAGATCTACTTTTGCAGTAAGCACTTCAGAGGGCAAGATCCTGGAGAGAAAGGAAGCATAGAAAAGTGAGCCTGACATTTGACACTTGCCTCAGTCAGTTTGGGCTGCTATACACAAATACCGTAGATTGGGTGGCTAAGACAACAGACATTTATTTCCCATAGTAATGAGGGCTGGAAGTCAAAGATCAAGGTAGTGGAAGATTTGATGAAGGCTCTTTTCCTGGCTAACAGACTTTACATAGAAGAGAGAGGGAAGCTCTGGTGCTTCTTATTTTTCTTACAAGAGCACTAATCCCATCATGCAAGCTCCACCTTCATGATTTCATCTAAACCTAATTACCTTCCAAAGGTTTCACTTCCTTATCATATTGGGAGTTAGGGCTTCAACATATGAATTGGGGGATGGGAGGCACAAACATTTAGTCCCTAACAACACTATTATTCCCTCCAAGGCATTTATTTCTAAGAGCAGTGACTTAAGGCGAAGAAGAAGATGAGCAAACCTTTGACAATCTCAGAGAGTGCCTGATAATATCCTAGGCTTTTGGTTAGGACCTCTGAAGATTATACCAGTAGTAAGGGCATATGAAAAAGGACCAATTCTCACAAAGACACATACTTTAAAATTTTTTTTTGAGTTTATTTATTTATTTTGAGAGAGAGAGAGAGAGAGGGAGAGAGGGAGAGAGCAAGGGAGGGGCACAGAGAGAGGGAGAGAGATCCTGGGTAGGCCCTGCACTATCATTGTGGAGCCCGACGCAAGGTTCAAACCCACAAAAGATGAGATCATGACCTGAACTAAAAGCAAGAGTCAGACACTTAACTGACTGAACCACCCAGGCACCCCTTAAATTTTTTTAAAAAACATTTTAAAAAATGTTTATTTATTTATTTTGAGAGAGAGAGAGAGAGAGAGAGAGCGAGCATGTGCATGAGACGGGGGCAGAGAGAGAGAATCCCAAGCAGACTCCATGCTTAGCATGGAGCGTGATGCAGGACCCCATTCCATGACTGTGAGATCATGACCTGTGCTGAAATCAAGAGTTGGATTCTTAACTGACTAAGCCACCCAGGTGCTCCACAAAGATACAACTTTGACTCAAATCAGATTAAGATAGTCTGTGTCCATACTAACTGCTTTACAAAAAGAAAAGAAAATCTCTGAAGAAAGATAGCATTATTCACAGCATCACATTGGTTCTATAATTTTCATATACAACATGTAGCATTTGATCAGAATTTACTAGGCATACTAGGAGACAAGACCAAATGATCCAAAACCAAGAGAAGAAATAGATAATAGAAACTGACCCATAGGAGATCCAGATATTAGAGTTATCAGATAGACTTCAGGATAACTTCTGACTGATATATTCAAGGAGATAAAAAGCAAAAATGGAAAATTCCACAAAAGAACAGAAATTTATTTTAAAAATCAATGGGAAATTTATAGCTGAAAAAAATAATTAAAATTAAGGACATATTAGATGAATTCAAAAGATCAGACACAAATGAAGAGAGGATTAGTGAATTGGAAGCTATATCAGGAGAAAATATCTGGATTGAAGCACAAAGAAAAAAGAATGGAAAATATGGAAAGAGTGTTGTATTTTGGACATAGTGAAAATGCTTAGCATAATTGTAATTGAAGTTCTAGAAGAGGGCAAGGAGAGAAATAATAAAACAGAAGCAATATATGAATAGATAATGGCCAGGAATTTTCCAAAATTGATGAGAGAAGTAAATCCACTGATTCAAGAAGCCTTGTAGAACCATAAGCAGAGTAAATACAAAAAGAGTCATACCTACACACATTATAGTGTAACCACCAGAAACCAAAGAGTAAGAGATAGTCTTAAAAGTAGCCAAGTAAAGGGGTACCTGGGTGGCTCAGTCAGTTAAGCATCCAACTCTCAATTTCAGCTCAGGTCATAATCTTATAGTTCATGGGATTGAGTCCCATGTTGGGCTTGGTGCTGACATCAAGGAACTTGCTTGCCTCTCCCTCATTCTCTCTCCCAAAATAAATTAAAAAAAAATTTTTTTTAAACAAGTAGCCAAATAAAATGACAAATGACCTCCACTGGAGCTATATAGGATTTATAGCTAACTTTTCAACAAACCATGAAAGCAAGAAGAAAATGAAATAACATCTTTAAAGCATTGAAAAGTCAATCTAGAATTCCATGACCAATAAAATACTCCTCAATATGAAAGTTAAATTTGTATATTTTATTATTATTATTTTAAAACATTTATTTGAGAGAGAGAGAGAGAGAACCCATGCACATGAGAGGGGGAGAGAAAGAGGGAGAAAGAGAGGGAAAGAGAGAGAGAGAGGGAATGAGAGAGAGAGAGAGAGAGAGAGAGAGAATCCCAAGCAGGCTGTCAGCACTGAGCCTGATGTGGGGCTCGATCCCACAAACTGCAAGATTATGACCTGAGCCAAAATCAAGAGTCAGATGCTTAACTAACTGAGCCACCCAGGTACCCAAGGATATTTTTAAATAGGGGAAAAAAATGAGAACATTTGTCACCAGCAAATATGCACTAAAAGAAATGCTAAAGGAAATTCTTTGAGGCAAAAGGGGAATTATCACAAATGGAAACTTAGATATGCAGGAAAAGAGAGAGAGAACTCCCTGGGGTCTCTTCTTATGAGGACACTAAGCATATCAGATTAGGGTCCTACCCTTATGACTTTAGTTACTTCTAAAGGCACTATCTTCAAACATTTGAGCATTAGGGCTTCAACATAGGAATTTGTTGTGGGGACACAATTCAATCCATCACATAATTTCTAGGGTATAGCCACTAAAGGAATGGTAAAAAGATATAACTAACAAGCTAATAATAAAGGGGGAAATGATATGAAAATAATCACTCCACAAGAAGGTAAAGAAGGTGAGGCAAACAGAAAAATAAATAGAACCATTGTAGATTTAAACCCAAGCACATAAGCAATTAAATTAAATGTAAGTGAACTAAATACTGCCATCAAACTACAAAGCCTATTGGAAAGGATAAATAACCCACACCCAATTACGTGTTGAGACATATGTTAGGTGTAAGGGTAAGACAGGTATAAATTGCAAAGATGAAAAAAGGTATGTAGGAGACAGGTAAATATTTCTGATATGACCACACAAATTTGCCACTATCAATAGCAGTTAGTGGTGAATGTATTCTTTTTTTTTTTTTTTTTTTGACTTTTACTGAAAAAAATCAGCTGTTCCAGTATGCCTTCGAGGCCAGTCATTTTCTTATAGTGGGGTCCTACTCCATCTTCCCTACTATACCATCCGTACCCACATGGTCAGGTGCACAGAGCCTGGAAAACAACGCTGTTGGGTCTGACAATCTGTGTGTAGGGAAGAAACTCTAGGAACTAGACAGCTTCCTTTCTGTTCCCCCTGTGTTTGCTGAGCTTTTCCAGAGCTCAGGCTTAGTGTTGGGCAGCTCCTGTCCTCGTGGAGCACACAACCCCCAAGAGGTCTCAACATGTGCAGAGGTCCCCCAAATCGAGTGCATCCTGTAGTGAAGGTAAAGGAGCCTTATAAGAGAGTAACCCACTCTCCCTGGAGAGTTCCTTTGTTCCTTCCTTCTCCCCTTCTTAAGATGTTTATTGAATACCTACCATGTGCTAGCCTAGTCAACATTTTCTAAGACTCATATTCTTTCTAAAATACTATGGATCTTGGGGCGCCTGGGTGGCGCAGTCGGTTAAGCGTCCGACTTCAGCCAGGTCACGATCTCGCGGTCCGTGAGTTCGAGCCCCGCGTCAGGCTCTGGGCTGATGGCTCGGAGCCTGGAGCCTGTTTCCGATTCTGTGTCTCCCTCTCTCTCTCTGCCCCTCCCCCGTTCATGCTCTGTCTCTCTCTGTCCCAAAAATAAATAAAAAAAAAACTTTGAAAAAATAAAATAAAATAAAATAAAATAAAATAAAATAAAATACTATGGATCTTAAAAAAAAAAGGTGGGGAAGATTTTTCTCTCTGGTCAGTGAACTCTGTGAAATACCGGTAAAATTAAGAGCAAATGGGGGCAGCTGGGTGGCTCAGTCGGTTAGGTGTCTGACTCTTGATCTCAGCTCAGGTCTTGATCTAAAGGTCATGAATTCAAGCCCTGAGTTGGGCTCCACACTCAGTGTGGAGTCTATTTTAAAAACAAATAAATGAATAATATGTACATACATACATAAATACATACATACATACATACATTAATTAACTAATTAAAAAAAGTAAATGGGCAAATGCAGATGCCAAGGTAGGAAAAAGGGAAAGGAAACCAACCTCTACAGAGCCCCCATTATTTGTTATCTCACTGATCCCATAATAACCTGATGTTGGCTGTGTGGGTACACTTTACAGATAGGAAATTAAGGCACAGAAAGTTTAAGCAACTTGCCCTGAGGTCCCAGTTTAAAATTGAGGAGCTGATCTATACACATCAAATCTTTTGGGGCACCTGGGTGGCTCAGTAGTTTGAGCCTCCTGTCACCACTTGGCAGAGAGAGAGAGAGAGAGAGAAAGAGAGAGCAAGCTCTGATGTCTCATAAGGCCACTAATCCCATCGTGAAAACCCCATCGTCATGACCTCATCTAACCCTAGTTACTTCCCAAAGGCCCTCACCTCCAAATACTATCATGCTAGGGGTTAGGGCTTCAACATATGAAATTTGTGGGACACAATTCAGTCCATAACTATTGGGGTTTTTTGCCTTTGGGCAAGTCTTGTAGTCTCTTACCAGTGTAATGGGTATATTGTGATTCCAAAGGGGTAGCAAGTAAGGGCTGCTGCCCTGTGGGCTATTGTTTCCCCGTCTTTTCAGAGGTCCTTTGGCAAGTTCATGGCCAGAATCAGGAGGGGCCTCAAGCAGCTGTACACTTTCTCCAAGTGAGTTGGGAGGTGGGGGGCATATGTCCTAGGTAGTGTAGAATCTGTGTTCAGACACCCAGAAACCTAGGAAGGTGGCTGCTGCTCCTGCCTGAAGGTCAAGTCACTGATCAAGTGGACTTTGTATCTTTTATAGCTTTCCAACTTCTTTTCAAACCTCCCAAGTTTGAAGCTTGTGGGCTCAGCAGCTGAAAACCGAGATGCTATGGGAGGCTGCTGCCCCATTTTGCTTTCAGATGAACTTAGTTCAGTCTCCTTGACCCAGCCCCCTTCCCTTCTGCCCTCAGCAGACTCCAGCTACTAGATCTTTCTTTCTGGGTCTCTGGCGGGACCTCACCCTGTGTGCTTTAGGGTTCCAAACAGAGGCTCAGATGGCCCAGCCGTGCCCTGCTGGGCCCACACCGTGGTTGGAGTGGGGGTGCCCACACAGGATTCCTGGTGCTCAGCTTGTGATTGCTTCTGACCAGGCTGGACTGAAACTTCTCCCTTGACTGAACGCCAGGTCTGGCGTCTGATTGGTGATGCTCCTGCCCCGTTTCCTAGTGTTCCTGAACCACTGCCGACTCTTCATGGCCTTCCTAGCTGCACCTCTACACACACCCGCCTCTCCCCAGGACGTGAGCAACTGTCCCGGGCCTTCCTGGGGCCTGCGTCCTCCCTTCCCACCCTGCGGGGGTGTCCCTGTGACCACACCTGCCAGGTGGGTTGTGGGGAGGCCAGTGAAGCCTCCGGGGAGGGCAGCCGGGTGGGGCACTTGAACAGAGCTGGCAGGGGTGTGGATTGCTCTGTTGTGGCCTAGAAACAAGGTTTTATAAAGTTGCCCTGTATTGCATGTTCTTCCGGTCCCTGGAGCTTCCCAGTGGGATGGTGGATTCACACACAGCGTAGCAAGGAAAATCAGCACTGCATGTTTTGACTACTTGGCTTTGACAAAGTGGCACCAAAACAGCTGAATCAAGGAGGTCCTCTGGGGCAAAAACAAGGGTTTCATGCATGCTCTCTTACGTAACTCTCACAACCACCCTGTGGGACTCAGTGCTGTCTCTGAAACCAAGGCTCAGAGAGGTTAAGTGTCTTGGCCATGGTCACACAGCACATCCATGACAGGGTAGGATTCAAAACCAGACCTGCTGAGGATGAGGCTCACAGGACACTCAGGCTCATCTGTTCTTCACACTGCAAAGGGCTTTGTAGACCTTGACAAATGCAGAACGTGCAGGACCGGGGGCCACGCCAGGAACACCCTGGCAGGTAAACAGACCAGCAATGTTGGGAGGTGGTGGTTCTCAGCCTGCCCGGGTGCCTGGAGCTGCCCACCCCCCACCCCGGGTGTTGGGACTCCACTTTGATGCCCACCAGAGCTGTGCCCGCCCTCAGGTCTGGGTAGCCGGCAAGTTAACCTTCACCTTTACCAAGTGTCCATGTATCCCCAGGGATACATTTGCTCTAAACAGCACTTTCTGAGACCCTGTGCCCCCTCCTGATGGGATGACACTGAATTCCAGAGAATCTGGAGGAGGCTTCCTGGTCAGGCTCCTCCTGGGACAGAGCAGAAATCTCCACTCTGTAGCCTCTGGACCTGACTCAGCCCTCCCTCCCTTGACTGCTCAAATGCCCTCCTGCTTTTTTTTTTTTTTTTTTTTTTCCAGAAAGGGCCCTAAATCCCAGGCCCTCTGACTGCTGGCAGCCACATCTATCCAGCCACCACTCCCAGCTTCCTGGCCGCCCCCGCATCGGGCGAGGGGCCAGGCTCTCTGACAGTGGCCGGCCTGATGAGGCAGCGGCCTGGGGATGGTGGCTGCGGCTGATTGAAGTCCCCATTTCCCCTGTACAAAGGCAGCATAATTAATCAGGCAGTAATGAATTCAGGTACCACTGGCTTGTCACCTAGAGAGATAGCCTATCTGAGAGGGCTGGAATTCAAAAGAGGGAATCAGGTCACCGTTAGTACTTTTCAGTATTTAATGTTAATATTGAGTGGAAGATTTATTAGAATTGACCAAAATTTGGTGTGTTGGCCTTCAGGAACCGTGCCCATCCCCTCTCTGTCTTGGGCTCTCAGGGCAGGGGCACCCAGGGTAGCTGGGTCTCTGGCTGACTCTGGCCCTCCCCCAAAGCCCTTGTCAGCTCAGGGATGTCTCTCCCCTGTGCACCTGTTACTCAGTATCCTCTGAGGTGGGGCCATGGGGAGGGGGAAGGCAAGGGGTTCCTCACTGAGAAGTCAGACTCCCCGGTACTCTGCCTACAGCAGCTCATGTGATGGAACAGGGGCGCTTGCACCATGCACACGGTGTGGGTGCTCGGTGAGGGTGCTGGATGCTGTGGCTGGGCCCTGATCACACTGGCTTGCACTTCAGCTTCCACGAGCGGCCCACCCAGGCGTGCAGATGGTGCCATCAGCAGCGCATGGATGCTGCAGGCAGGCTGATCTCAGTTCAGATCCGTCTTCCCAAGGCCCCCTGGGAAGTTTGGAGCCACTCGTGGAACGTGGCATCTGTCGATATAGGGGGTTAAACAAAGTGGCAGTTGGGGACCACCTTGCTTAGTGCTTGCACACAGTAGGCATTCAGCCAGGGAGGGCCCCTGCAAGTGGAGCCCTGTAGAACCCCGGACACTGGGCTGAGGCCAAGTCTGGGGCTGGCCCGCAGGTGGCTGCACAGATCCAGAGGGGAAGCCCCAACTGGTTGTGAGAAAACTGCTGGGGCAGGGCTGTGGAGGCTGAAGTGTGGCATGTTCCGAGTCCCCCTGCCTTTAAGGGGCTCCTTTTCAGTGCTAGCTCATGTCACCTCTGGCTTCAGGATCAGCGATCCACAAATGCCATGGAAATATGAGAAGTTTTCCCAGAGGAGGTGATATTTGATCCTGTTCAAAGAAATATGTCAGAGACACAGGCTGCCGGGCCCCTGTACGAAGTGTGTGGGTGACTTGAGATCCCACGTGTCCTAAGTACCGACTGTGTGCTCAAGTGGGGAAGCAAGCGTGAATGGTGTGAAAAGACAAAATACTCATTTTTTTTTTGAAATGGGCAAAGAGTATGAACAGGCAATTCACAGAAGAGGCGTGGAAAATGTCTTCTAAATGTATTACAAAAAGATGCTCAATCCTGCCAAATCTTAAGGGGAATGCAAATTGAATGCATTTGTCACTCCGTCAAATGAGCAGAAATTTACACATCTAATGGTAAATTTACACATCTAATGACAGTGAGGATGTCAGGATACTGCTTTCAGATGCCCCTGGACCACGTATTTGTGTACCTTCCCTGGAGGGCCTACTGGTGTCCTTCAGACATGTGCCCACCCTGCAACCCAGCAATTTCCCCTCTGCCATATCTCTCCTCAAGAAATATATATGTGTAGAGGGTCACTGCAGGACCTTGGGCAGAAGAAACCTGAATGCCCATAAATATTAGAATGCCTAAGTAGACTGAATCATCTTCACAGCATGGAGTTTTATACAGCAACTTTTGAGATAGATCTAGATGTATGCCAATAGATTTTGCAGATGTACCGTTGAGTAAAAAACAAAACAAAACCCCAAAAACCCAACATTCTGTATAACAATATATGGAAAGTTCATCAATAACAACTAATACTACATAGTTTTAATGGAGTCCCATGCATGTTGTAAAACCATAGAAAATTTCAGAAAGAACAGAGTTGACCCTTGAACAACACAGAGGTTAGGGGCACCAACATCCCTGCACAGTAGACTATCCATGTGTAACTTCTGACTCCCCAAAACCTTCTCTACCAATAGCTTACTGTTGACTGGTAGCCTTACTGATGACATAAACAGTTGCTTAACATGTTTTGAAAGTGAGCTGTATTATATACAGTATTGTACACAATAAAGTAAACTACAGAAAAGAAAATGTTGAGAGGGGCACCTGGGTGGCTCAGTCGGTTAAGCATCTGACTTTGGCTCAGGTCATGATCTTGCCATTTGTGAGTTCGAGCCCCGTGTCAGGCTCTGTGCTGACAGCTCAGAGCCTGGAGCCTGCTTCAGATTCTGTGTCTCCCTCTCTCTCTGCCCCTCCCTGACTTGCTCTCTCTCTCTCTCTCTCTCTCTCTCTCTCAAAAATAAACATTAAAAAAGAAAAGAAAAGAGAAAGAAAATGTTAAGAAAATCATAAGTAAGAAGGGCACCTGGATGGCTCAGTCAGTTGCACGGCCAACTCTTGGTTTCAGCTCGGGTCATGATCTTGTGGTTCATGAGTTCAACCCCATGCTGACTGTGCAGAGCCTGCTTAGGATTCTCTCTCTCCCTTTCTCTCTGCCCCTCCCTGCTCATGCTTTCTCTCTCTCAAAATAAATAAATAAATACAAAGAAAATCGTAAGGAAGAGAAAATACATTTACAGCACTGTACTGCATTATTCGAGAAAAAAAAATCCATGTATAACTGGGTCCACACAGTTCAAACCCGTGGCGTTCAAGGGTCAACTGTATACAGACTGAGAGCCTACCTTTGAGAAGGTTGAGAAGTAGTCATGGATTTTAGGACTCCAGGGAGACTTGAGCCTTCTGTGTAATGTGATAGGTCTTTTGGAGGCATGTGGGTTATCGTATCCCATGGAGGATGGAGGTTAAGTTTTAAAAGAGGCTTGGTTGGGGAGGGGTCCGATAGTGCAGGTGGGGGCTCTTGGCAGAATACAAGGTGAAAAGCTGAGAGAATAGCCAAGAAGGAATGGAAGGGAGGGCACTAGGAGCACACTATCCTGTGGGGCTCACCTAAGGGAGAAAAGGACAGGGAGCCTGGACGCACAGACAGGGCTCCCAGGGAGGAGGGAAAGTGAAGAGCCCAGGTTGGTGACTGTTTCCATCTTAGCCCGGATGAATTTTTGTCAGGCTGGAAGCTTGACAGAAATGCATTTCTTGATGCTTAGGTTTCTGGTTTCGACATCCAACATTCCTCCCTGTGCCCCTCCTATCCTTCTTTTAAGCTGGAGATCTGTTTATCTTACTGCCTAGTCTTGATTATTATTGCATAAGCTTCCAGAATTAAAAACTGATTTTTGATGGATGATTTTATCATGGATGCTCCTGAAACATCATCCAGTAGAAGTGGATCCCGGTCCTGGGCATGCCTTTGCCATCCAGCACTGCCCAGCCGGGCAGAAGGGCCTGCCTCCACCCACGGCCCTGTGGATGGGGAAACGGCCTCTGTTGGGTGATGCTCAGGGCCCCTCAGCTGTGGAGCCCCAGGCTTACAGGGTGGTGGTGGGGCAGTGGTAGTGGAGAGCCTCGACTGCAGATACCTGGCCAACTTTCAGCCCTGGGCTCAGCATCCGTGCCCAGAGTTAGGCCAGTGAAATGTGCAAGAGAGAGTAAAATTAAACTTATCTCCAAGGCTCCTTGGCATGTGGGCTTTGCGGTCCAGTCTGACTTCACACCCTGGCTGTGCCCCATGGCCAGTGTGTCTAACTGTGTGCAACCTCAGATCTGCCATCCGCATTGCTGGGAATTAAGCAAAATAAACATGTAGAGCCTGCAGCTCCACGAATGGCACCAAGGAAGTGATGGAGGTGGCTGATTAATAATGATGCTAATATTATATTTCTCCTGTCTTTTTAAGACCCTTATCGGAACACAAACCTTTGCACACTATGTATGTGGTTCCTGATAGTACTTAGAATAATATATTCTAGTGTCGTGTACAAGAAAATTCTATTTTAATTCAGTAAATCTTTCCCATCGTGGGTTTCTTTTCTTCTTCTTCTTCTTCTTCTTCTTCTTCTTCTTCTTCTTCTTCTAATGTTTATTTACTTTTGAGAGAGGGAGAGAGAGAGACAGAGCATGAGTGGGGAAGGGGCAGAGAAAGAGGGAGACACAGAATCTGAAGCAGGCTCCAGGCTCTGAGCTGTCAGCACAGATTCCCACTTGGGGCTTGAACTCACTAGCCGTGAGATCATGACCTGAGCCAAAGTCGGACGTTCAAGTGATGCCCCTCCCATCCTGGATTTCTGGAAGTTTCATTGTTTCAGAAATCTTTATGAAGGGATAAGGCCTAAGAAGAGAGAGAGCAGCTAGCCTGGATTGAGAAGGGCCAGTAGAGAAATTGCTTCCAGCCCTCTAGGGAGGGAGAAATGGCCGCTCCTCTGCCATGTTGGCTGGTCCAGGCAGGGTTCTGCTCAGCTGGTGGGGCATCCATTCCCCACAGTAAGGCTAGGATCAGAGAGATGTGGGCAAGGCACTTACCTTTGGAAAAAATTTAAGAAAATGCCAAAATACTCAGTAGTCGAGATAAATGTTTTAATGCGTATTTTTAAAGTAAGAATTAATGAAAAACATTTCTATGATGAACAAAATGTGAGCCTTTACACCTGGCTCCTAGTCCCATCTTACTGACCCATCAGCGGCTCTCAGGCTCCTAACATCCTCCTTCCTGGGCTCTCTGGTGTCAGCTCTAGGTCTGCCCTGGTTCAAGGGCAGGGAGCTGGGAGCTAGGCTCTGTGAATTTGGCCTTGATCAGCATGGGTAGGAGCTGGGCACCCTTTCTGGGCAAGTATCTTTTGAGGGTTTGTATATGATTTAAATTTAAAAAAAAATTTTTTTTTTGTTTTTTAGTGACCCTTTTGAGGAAATGAGAGATTTATTCAAAAAAAAGCATGGAAGTAAGGGAGAGGAACATGAGAGCCTACGGTAGAAAAAGTGGACTTGCAAACTGTTCTAAGGAAGCCTTCTAGTTTCTACTGTCTGATCTTTCAGAAAATACCCAAGGGTTGGCAAAACCAAGAGCAATTTTTCAGTTTTAAGTGCCTTCCCGCCCACCACCCCAACAATACTGTTGCAATAAATAAGGACAGGTTCAAGTGTATATCATGTCTGCCCCTGGAGGATCTGAGCATTCTTTACACCCGGCTTGAAAGTTCAGATGCTTTGCTCTCAGACACACACCGTTCTCAATCTGAGGCACATCCCTCCATCCCTGGCTGATGGGGCTGGATGTCCGGCTGGCAAGCATATTTCCACCCAGGAAGAGACAGGAAACACGGCAATCTAGAAGTTCGTTTGATGAGACACTCCATTCGTTGGTTAAACCCCTCCCCAAAGGGATGGAATTAGGTGGAAGAAAAACACCCCACAAAACTATTTCTGCAAGTTAGACAAAAACCATTTCTGTGGGCAATAAAATCTATTTAACCCAAATGAAATGAATGATGGTCGTATACCATACGCATTTCTTCTGCCTCTCTTCTGCGTATTTTTTTAAAAATGAAGTTGAGAATATTTAGAAATGAGGTAAGCTGTTTGTGGTGTATTATTCATAGTATGTGTCAAAATGCACTGCTGAGGGGCCTCGGGTACTGCCAACAAGGACATGGGGGTGCGGGGTCAGGGGGAGGTGGAGGAATCTAGGGAGAAGGACCCCACTTCCAAAAGAAAAAACAGTGTAGGCTGGGAGGTGGGTTTTTTGTTTCAAGCTTTCGGGCAAACACTGCTTTTTTGACAAATGGATTCTGTAATTTGTTATATTAATGATATTCTTTAAATTGTTACTAAAAATGCCATATAAGTGAACGACACGGTAGAATCCTTTTTGTCCTTCCCTTTATCTATAGACTTCACTGTAGACTGGCTCTATTTTCAGCACCTTGGTTTTGTTGTTTTGCCAGAAAGTAACTTTTCTGTTCAACAGTATATTAATGCAGAATAGAAATAAAGATGCTTTAAAAAAAATTCTTTCAAGCACAAAAGGAGATGGTTTTCAACAGATAATTTTACATATTTACATATTTTACCTTAAGCATTTTGTAGTCTCTGCCTACTGGTGAATGGATCAGATTTTTACACTCTTTCAAAATGAACGAGTTTGGCTTCTGAGCCATTGCAAAGGACAGAAATGAATTCTAACTTTTTTTTTTTTCACTTCATTTTCACATCTTCACATTTCCTTATTTCACATGGTTTAAAATAAAGTGCCTCCAGCATTATTTTTCCTTTCTCAAGAGCAAAGTGAATGTGACTTTTCGGAGGGGTCACAGGATGCCCGGGAGGCCTGTGGGTGTTGTTGAACCACTGCCTGCTTTCAGCTTGACTGAAGGGCTTGTCAGAGTTTTCATCTCCTAAGAAACGAGCCCCCGGCACTGGCCAGAAGCAGGAGAAGGCAGCAGTATGAGTCCCACGCTGGTTCTTTCCCACTGACATCAAATCCTGAGGTTTTAAAATTAATCCCACACAAAGACAGCCCTTCATTGTGGTGCCTATGTGAAATCAGACCAGCAATAATGACCTTTCTAAGATGTCTTGTTGTTAAGATAGCCCCCTGTTGAAGCTGAAAGGCCGCCGGAGGAACCCCCCAGAGTGGGGGAGACACCCAGCAGCCTGGTCAAGGTGACCGCCGGGCCTGGCCTGGCCCGGGGTGCTGCCGGGCGGCAGGAAGTGTCAGCTAGCCCAGATGGTCAGGCTGCCTTGGGCCCCTGCGACCCGGAGCCACCGACGCTTCCTAGGTCTGAGCCGCTGACTGTCCCTAGCTGAGGACCGCTCTTCACCTCCAGGTCAAACAGATTCCTTGAGTTCTAAGCAGTGTTTTCGTTAAAGGGGCCTGGAGACGTAAAGGGACAAAAACCCTTTAAGCAGAAAAAGCAAAGAAAGTAGTCATCCCTCCCAGGAAGAGAAGCCCCCGAGGGACACAGAAGGGGAACCGGCTGGTCCCCTGCAGGAGCCCCACCCAGTCCCGCTTGTCGGGCTCATTTTGCACGGTGAGTTTTCTTCCCCACAGCAAACCGCCTGGCCTGGAGCGTGGCTGTGGCTGGATGCAGCCAAGTGGCCCAGCCCGGATCCCGGCCGCCGACTGTACCTTCTGAATCGGGGGCAGCGCGGCCACCTCTCGGCTGGGCACTGGGCATGCGCCCGTGCCCTCTGCGGTACCCGTGCGCTGGCTCTTCATGCAGCGACTAAGAAAACATTTCTCAGGGAGAACAAACATTAACAGCAACGTCCCTGCACATTAATAGTAACTGAGGAGTATTTAGAGCTTATGTGGTTTGAATGTGACCTTCTTACCAGACTGGACCAGAATAACAATTTAGTTATTCTCTATAACTGCCGTGCTACTAAATAATTAGATACTGTAATCACTTCCATCAGTGACTCCGACCGAAGCCCTGTCTCAGTTAAAATGGTCATTGTGCCACCATGGCCTGCATGTGGGTCCTGGTCTTTAGAAGTAGAAAGTGCACAGTTCGGCGATCTAGTATCTGTGCCCCACGCCGTGAGCTGCTGCTATATTTTCTCCGTGTTCTTATTTGGAGGGTTCTGTGTCATGTTGGATTTTGAGATTCCAAGTATAGCGTCCTCTGCAAAGACTTCATCTCATTTGAGTTGCTTGTTTTAACCCTTGGCAGCGGCTGTGAAGAGAAGAGGCATGTGAAGAACAAGTCTGAGTATTTTGTAAACAGCATGAGCTGAGGTTTTCCAAGACAGCACTTTTTATATAGCACAGTGGTCTCTGTCACACTCCTTCCTCTGTTCGGGGTGCCGAGAATGTGCCGGGTCTGGTCCTTGCAGTTGGGACAGTTAGAATGACGCCTCCTTCTCTGTTTTAATATATTTCACCTCTCTGAGGCAGACGGATCAGAAGCTCACAAGGAAAACCGATGCCCTTTCCCGCAGTGAAATTAACCAGAATCACGTGGAAAACAATCCAAGCCTTGTAGGAAAGAGGAGCCATTAAAATGTGCCCTGAGCGATGGGCTGCACCCAATCTTGCAGCCTCGCTCCGCAGCAGCAGACAAGAGGCTGCTCCCCGGGATGGAGGGAGCCTTGTTGTAGTGCCACAATTAAAATCGGCTCCTCTGCCAAAAAATAAAAGGGAGGAGGGAAGAAGGAGAACATCAAAGACAGATTGAAATGTGTAGTTAGTAATAAGAGTGGTCTCCTCTTGAACCAAAGCCTGCAGCGATTCACGGCCCCCTTGTTAATGAGAAATTTTGACCTCTGGTTTGTAAGTTAAACTTGTAATCCCGGCTAATGAAGTAAATCACTTCCAACTTGAGTCTGTTGTTCCCCGTCTGCTTTGCACACTGGGTCTGAGAGGGAAGATCCAGGTCCCACACACGAATGGAGGGGAAAAATAATTATTCGGTGGCTGCGTGGTTCCTCGCGTGGCGAGGGTGTGCTTGCGGTGACCCTTGCAGGCACATATTGTGGACCTGTGCCTTGTTTCGTTGTAAGCTGTGCGTTGATAAGAGAGCCCGATTGACCCTGGGTTGAACAGCAGGACTGAATGGCACTGTGCGGGGAGGTAAGCTGGGGACCCTTCGCACTGCATTCCTTCATTTCTTTAGCAAACAGAAGCCCGTCTTCCTCAGCTCCATGCATCTGAGCGCCAGTCCAACGCTTTGCATATGGTAGAAGTCAATGCGTATTTGCTGACGGAATCCCGCTGAATGAAGGAAAGCCTGTTTGGGCGATTTGGGGCTTGTGGGGGAAGAAATCACCCATAAGGACTGTGAGTCCAAGAAAGGCTGGGCTGCGGAGTCTGTGAGCTGCCTGACTTCCGGCTGCACTGAGAATTGGTAGGAGAAGAAAAGCCATTGTGTGAAACTGGATGCAGCTGGGACGCTAAGGGCCTTTCTTATAGTGACAGATTATAGCTGAGAGAAACAGGCTAAAAAATTACCCTGTTTTAATTGCGTGAGGGCAAAAGTAGGCATTAGGCTATTGTTTCGTCTGAAAGGGATTTCATTCAGATAGCTGTTGACATTCTGGTTAACACTCGGAGGGCCCTATTTTTATTAGATTCCATGACAGATCACGTTCTGTTCCTCCCGGCTAGTCTAAATTTCCCTCAAAAATTTCCAGGTTATTTTGTAAATCATCTTAGCTTCTGATTGGGCAATGATGTTAGTAATTCTCTGCCAGGAGACAAGTCGGCCACCCGGTATGGCGTCTTCCTTGGGGCAGTTAGCTCGGGGCACGAGCTGTTTAGGGGTGAATCTTCTGGTCTCTGGGGAATATCATCCCTCCCCACACACAGAGGATGCCTTTTCTGGAGCTCAGGCCGCCGGCCTCACACCTAGGCCGACTCCACCTGTGGTGGGGAGGTGGCAGCCCTTGGAATCTGCTGGGACCACAAAGAATCAGTGGGAGTCCCCATGGGGCACAGTTGGGCACTGCCCACCCTTTCTGCATATGGGATCTTTGTGGCAAAATCCCAAGGTGGAAAATAGCTCTTGTTCAGAAAATATGGGGAAGCTGGCTCTATTTTTCCTTCTCTCCTATATTGGACACCCTTATCCCTCTCACATTCCTTGGCAGCTATCAGTCTAAAAGTTTCTGGACTATTCTTGAAGCTCTCTAGGCATAAGGAGAGAGTTTGAAAGGGAAGATTTTTTTTAAACCAGCGACTTCTGTTATTTCTGTTAGAGGACACTCAGCCCCGGTCCCCCTGTGTCTCTCTGGTTTTCCATTAGCCAAAGCAAAGCATTTGGGCATTTGTCCTGTTTGTGTGACCCTGCAGAAAGCTCTGGAGTGACTCCCCAGGTAGGAAAAGTCACTGGCCAGTGTCTGAAATCTGAGGACATCTGGGGCCCGAGGCTGGGCATTAAGATCTACTACAAACAACGGCACGTTATACGTAAAGTGATTTGAATAATCTAATTTTTCCCCTAAACTCGAGCATGAATAAAATGTTCATTTCGTCAACAAGTGGAGAAAATGCCACAGCGAATCTGTTCTCAGCTGGCATACCTGGTGTGTGGAGAAGCCTGTCGAGAGGGGCCATGAACATAATCGTGGTTTATTAGCTGCACTGGCTTTTTCCTTTGTTTCTTTTCATTTAATTCAAAGTGAAACAACTCAGCATGCAAAACTAAAATTAGCTGGAAAAAAGGTGTAAGTGAATACACAGGCAGATCCATTAGAGTCGATGGGTTATGGGATCCCTTGCCACTCCTCAGACAGCGGCCTATTAAAAGTGGTAATGTCCGCTGCTGGCGATGCCCCAGGCAAAGAAAGAAGACCAGGCAGGGCCTACTTCACATGCATCAGACACAAGAATTAAATAGACCAATGTTCCCTAAAAGACTGAAGTACATCTCTTTCTGACGTTCATCTCAGGCAAAAATTCATTGATCTCAGTATGTCCCTTGGCAATTATAAAATATTAAATCCAAGTCACCCTTTTTCTAGTTGGCTTAATTTTTTCTCTTTTCACAGCCTTCTATTTGATCAATTTTAACAAGTTAGGAAGAGCGTCTAATAATGAAAAGTGCAGAGTTTAAAAGTTTGTTCTTTTGACATTCTTTCCTTTTTATTTTGTTTTGGATTTGCGTTAACTTCGTGTGACATACAGTGACTTGAGTGGATGTTAACAAACAGGAAGAACATGAGTGAGCCAGAAGGTTCTTTACTGAGAATGATATTCATTAGTAGGCACCCAATGATAAGGACAGCCTGATTTAAAGATTTTTTTTAGCACATGCCCAAACAGCCTTCTTATTGTTTTGTACTCATTAACAGAACGCTCCTTATTCCAAAATTACCATGTTTGAGCTGGGAGTATCTGGTAGGGCTAGAGGTTTGAGTCTGTTCCACTGAGATTTACAAAAGATGCATATCCCTTTCCCCATTTTTATGCATATGTAATTTTTTAGCGTTTGATGTTTGTTAACTCAGAATATAACATAAATGCTAGCGCAGACACACATGATAAAAATGCAGAATTTGGGGAGCCCATTTTCATTTGAATATTAATACAGGAATTATTTGGGGGAAAACCTTGCATAATAGTAATTTTACTCTCCAGTTCTCCTTGCCATAAACTGGGAGAACATTCTCCCAAATTTCTAAATTAATTTTTATAATATATAGAATCATCTTTTAAGTGTATTTACTTATTTTGAGACAGAGAGAGCAGGGGAGGGACAGATAGGGAGAGAATCCCATGCAGAACCTGATGCGGGGCGCGATCTCACAAACTGTGAGATCATGACCTGAGCTGAAATCAAGAGTTAGATGCTTAACCGACTGAGCCACTCAGGGCCCCAACATAAAGAATCATTTTCTGTGAAATAATGAACAATTTCTTTAATTTTAATTTTTTTAATGTCTGTTTATTTTGGAGAGAGAGAGAGAGAGAGAGAGAGAGAGAGAAAGAGAGCATGAGCAGGGAAGGGGCAGAGAGAGAGAGGGAGACAGAGGATCCAAGGCGGGCTCTGCGCTGACAGCAGAGAGCCTGATGTGGAGCTCGAACTCCAAAACCATGAGATCATGATCTGAGCTGAATCAAGAGTTGGACACTCAACCGGCTGAGCCTCCTAGGCGCCCCATGAACACTTTTGAAATAATAAAACCTGTAATGATTTTCTTCCTACATTTAGCTTTTCATGGATGAAAAGCTATTCATTAATTGCCCACCGTGTACCAATTCTTTCATTAAATGTTTTCTTTATATTATTCCATTTAATTCTTACCACATACCCATGAGATTGTGGTCTTATCCCCACTTTTCATATAATGGGTCCAAGGGGCCCATGATCATCCAGCAACTTCTCTCTGTGGCCAGCCAGTCCTTTGGAGTTTTGTGTAGCAGGATCAGAAAGAAAGGGAAAGAGAGAGAAAGTTAGGGCCAAGAGGGAGAGGCCTGTGGGACAGTGTTGATGAGTGTTGAAAAGTATGTCAGGGGAAAAGCAGGAGAGAAGGGACAGGTTTCATTAGCAGTGCTGTGGTCTCTGTATCTCCTTCTGATTGACAAATGTCAAGACTGAAGCTGGCTTAGTTTGAAATGACAGCTGACCCTTGAACAATTCAAACTATTGAACTGCACAGATTCAGTTATACACGGATTTCTTTTCAATAAATACAGTACAGTGCTGTAAATGTATTTTCTCTTCCTCATGATTTTTTTTAAAATAACATTTTCTTTTCTCTAGCATACTTTTTTGTAAGAATATGGTATATAATGCAAATATCATACAAAATATGTGTTATGTTATGCTTATGTTATTGTTAAGGCTTCCAGTCAACAGTAGACCATTAGTGGTTCAAGTCTGGGGGGAGTCAAAAGTTATACTCAGATTTTTGACTGTGTCGGGGGGTCAGCACCCCTATAACCCCCATATTATTCAAGGCTCAAGTCTACATTTCAGTTGGTGGATTGTGTTTCTTTGTCTGAGACGCTACTCTGAGCCTGGACCTCATAGGTGATGGCTTTATAAGTACAGGGTTGTTTTGAACAGCTAACTCCAAGCAATGTTTCAAAGAGAATTCAGAATAGGGGTGCAGGATGGGGACGAGACAGCTCCAAGCCTGGTGCCTTCTGTGCTCCTAATAGGCCTTGCCTGGGTCTCTAAAGGGTCTCCAATGAAGAATTTTCTGCAGTCTCATTGTGGCTGCCATTGTCACTGTCTTCCTATTCCTGTTTTTCCTACATGCCTTTCCTACACTGCCTTCTCTCTCTTACCGTGCAATGATTATGAATTGCATTTTCCTCTGAGAGGAGAGGCGACTTGACCCCTTGAGGAGATGATTAATGCTCAAGAGGCCCAAACTGTGCTGTGAGCCATCTCTCATAGTGGTCTAAGCAACATGGGGGCCATCAGGGTGTATGACCATGGTGGCTCACCCACCTCTGAGTCTCCCATAGTCTCTCATAGTCCCCTTTCTGAGTCTCCAACCCTCTTGAAGTTCTTCCCTCATATACATGCTGGGACGTCTTGTCACTCCAGCACCTAGAACCTGTCCTGACACAGAATAGGTGTCTGGAAGGATCTGTTGATCAGAAGGATGGATGGATGGATGGATGGATGGATGGATGGACGGATGAGTGGATGGATAGGTGGATGGATGGGTGGATGGATGGACAGATGGGTGGATGGATGGATGGATGGATGGACAGATGAGTGGATGGATGGGTGGATGGATGGATGGGTGGATGGAGGGATGAGTGGATGGAGGGATGGAAGAGCAAATAGATTGGAGGATGGTTGAGAGTATCTCATAAACTCGCATCAGAAACTGTATCAGAAGCAGTTCAAGGAATCAGCATTTTTGAGACACCCAAGAAGGATGCTACACACAAAGAAATGTGCCTTAAAATTGAGGTTTCTCAAGGCGTGCTCCTCTGACCACTTGATACTGATCTACCTGAGGTAAGGTGGAAACCCTTACCTGTCTCTGTACCACCTGTGTTAGCTGGGCTAACACAGTCCCAGGATCTATCCCAGCCTCCTGGGCATGAGATGCCCTCTCTGTCACCCAGACCCATCTCTCTCAGCAGCAGGCTCACTTACCCTGCGATCAGGGTGGATCTTTGCAGCTTTGCCCTCACTCCCATACTGCCCACATTAAGATCCTTGGGTCCCAGGGACCTTGTGTGGTTCCCATAGGTTAACTATTAGCTTGTCCAGTTCCCCTAAAGGAGGGAGCCTAGACCTTCCTTCTGAGATTTCATCCACTCTGGAAGGGGTTCCTGGAATATACCAGCTGTTGGTGTGGGCAAGCAAAGCTGGTTCTTCTTAGGTGGAACCCGAGTTATGTCATCTGTAAAATGGGAGTAAAAATAACCTCCTTGCCTCACTCAGAGGCTGCTTCACACCTCATCAAGGCGAGAGCCCTTTGCACGTATTAAAATGTGCAAACATAAAGCCTCTGTGCACATTTTAACCTTGAATCTTGACGTTTATTTTGGGTGATTTCCTTCCTCCATGAGTGGATCTGGGGCAAGGCTTTCTTCCTCCCCAGAGCTGAACCCCTGTGTGCCTTGGTGGGGAGTGTGTGTTGGAGATGAGCGTGCAGTGAAATTTTGCACAGGCTTTGTGAGCAACAGTATCTCCCCACCTTCCTGTTCTCCAATGTTTCAATGTTTGAGTCTCTTGTTACATTGGGAATTTGATCTAGTTTGTAATCATTGCACTCAAGGACCTGTGAAAGAGTGGCCAGGACGGATGAACTGGCTGCTTTGGGTGTGCATGCATGCCTGTGTGTGTGTGTGTGTGTGTGTGTGTGTGTACGTACGTACGTGTGTGTATAACGTGTATTCGAGGCAGGCAAATGGTTTACATATTCCCAGTCCATGTTAACATGATGTTCTTTCCCGAACATAACATGTTTCTGAAAATCCCCAAATCCTTCACTCGGAAACTCAATAGTATTGTCATTAAAATGGTTCTGTTTATAAAGAACACTTGGGTGAACTTTATCTCCTTTTAACGATGTACTCATTTTAAAGGTCATGGTGTTGAGCTGCCAGAGCAGTGACCCAAGAATAACCCCTGTCTGCTACCTGCATTTCTGATCCGTGGTCTTAGCATTCGGAAATGCTCCTTCCCTTCGAGTTTCAGCAGCTAAATAAGTTGCAGCCCCTTCAGCTATACTCATAAAAATTTGCTTCCAGACAACAGGGTCTGTTTATTGTGTAATAATCGAAATGGCACTAAATTGCAGTGATTGCCGAACACTTAGGAATTGTATTAACCTCTTAAGTGCTAAGTGGTTTTCTGTCGTCTCCCCGCTCAGACGTGCAGCCGGACGTGTTTCTGTCACTTTGCTTCTCCTCGGTCAGTGTCACCGGGGAACTAAGCGTCCTCAGGCCCAAGTCCTGCCCCGCTCGCTAGCCGACTGGACCCTTGCTGGGCACCGTGTTAACGAGAAGAGTGTTCTTCCTGGGGCCTGTGGCAGAGGCGGGAATCTGTCCCTCCTGGGGATCCTGAGGCTGGATTTGCCTGTCTCGGCTCACAAGGTCCCACTTCTGTCCTCTGGCTTCTGCTGTGTTGTGTGTTTTATGATAGTTGCTTTCTAGCTTGGTTTGAGAATAGATTCTTTAAAGAGCAGGGGGCTAGCTGGCCTTCCTGGGGGAGACGCCGCCTTTGAGAAGCCGCTCCTGGCCCCGGCGAGTCCCGGCTGCCCTGCAGGAGGCCGGGCTGCGGTGGCCTGGGCGTCCCTGGGCCCTGCCCGCCGCCAGCCCTGCGCGCGGCCCGGAAAGGAAGAGTTAACCAGAAATGGAGCGGCGCTGCTCCGGGGCAAGCAGCCTCGCTGCAGAACAGAGCTGCGTTCGTGCAAAGGCAAGTCATTTCCCGAAACACTGCAGACACACGGCCTCGGGCAGCCTAAAACCTTTGGAGACCAAAATGGCTCGCAGGGGTTGGAAGTAATAAGGTGTTTTTCCCTTCTTTCTCCTTCACTGAAATTCTGCGAGGTTGCTCTGCCTTGCTGGGGAACAATGGTGCTGTTTTTGTGTTTTCTGTGGGTATTAAGATCCATTACGCTGTGACATTTTTAAGATTGGTTATCCTGTAGTTTGGTGTTAAATTGAAGTTGTTTGTTTTGAATTTAATTCTTTCATTTTTCAAATGGAAAAAGGCAGCTCTGGGGTGCGGTGAGGCTGGCTCACTGAAGTGTGCCTGTTCCGGAGCCGATCTCTTTGCCGTCCCCGGACCTCAGCAGAATTAGCCATGGAAGAACATGACCTATTTCTCTGTTGGAAAGTCTGTAAGAATCCTTGGGGACGACTTTAAAAGTAGGAACCAGGGGTCGTCTCCATTGTATCTCAGGAGAAACAGGGTATGAGCTGGTTTTTCACAGAACATTCCACATCCAATCTGTTATGCCTAATGCAGCCCGCATATAATTATTACTACTCTCTGTTGACAACAGCAGCAAAATCAGCTTCCATCCCACAAATGACCCAGCAGCAGTGGGCCAGCAGCCTCCGAGATGACATCTGTTAACTCTTTGTCAAATGTCCTCTTGCTGTCCCCTTCTCCGAAACAGCTCTGTGGTTAATTACGACCTGAGCATATGACACAGTCTTTCGAGGGGGAGAGAACAGCTTCGGGCAGGGAGGAATCTAGCTCCGAGGAGAAGAAGAAGAAGAAGAAAAAAAAGCCATAGCAAATTGTTTTAAAATAAACATTCATTTGTAGCACCAGAATGAGTTGTTGGAATATGTTTTGATTAAGTCCCAAGATTACAGGGTTACTGTATAGTATTGTGTCCAGAGGCCCAGCCCTTTGTGGAAAAAGAGAATCACATCAAATTCTTGTCAAACCATAAAAAAGTTTCCATCAGAGGCACATGGGCGGCCTTGGTGACTGTGAGTGGGGAACCTGGCACACGTTTGTGCTGTAGTTATCAACTTTGTTAATGGTGAAAGGCAGTTTCAGCTTAATTGGTCACTGGGACTTGGAAAGACCAATCTGATAAACCCAAATTCAGGCCCAGCCGCAACTAAGAGGTAAAGTGACATCTAAGACCTGACGCCTGGGGCACTTGGGTGGTTCACTCCATCAAGCGTCCGACTCCTGATTTTGGCTCAGGTCATGATCTCACAGTTCATGGGATCAAGCCCCACATCGGGCTCCACGCTGACAGTGTGGAGCCCACTTGGGATCCTCTCTTTCTCCCCCTCTCTCTGCCCCTCCTCTCCTCATGCTCTCTCTCTCTCTCTCAAAATAAGTAAATAAACTTAAAAAAAAAAAAAAAGGTGCAGGGTCCTAGGCCTTCACTTCTGTATGTCAGTGCAGGGCTGAACTTGTGTGGATCCAATGTTTCGGATGTCTGTGTTCTCTGCCTGCTCATGGCCTTGGGTTCTTGCTAAGTGTCTCCGCTGTGATAGCTCACCAGCTTCTCTGCATGGGGTTCATCAAAGGATTGGCCGGGAAATGGGCTGAGTGCCACCACCACCCCCCCCCCGCCCCCACCCCACCACACACACACATAGAACCAGAGCAGCTCAAGCCTGGTGTAGACACCAGTCCTTGCAAAATCCAGAATGGCCTCCCTACTTTGCTCATCTGTGAAGGGCACCAAGGGAGCGTCGCTGTGCCTCGGGTGGACCTCCCAGACCCTTCCAGCCTTGAGGAAGCTCCTGGTAGCTTCGTTCTGGCCACCAGCTGAACCTCTGTCTTGAGATTGAGGGGAATAGCTGGTAGCCTGGGAGATTCCAAAGCTTTCAGTATCAGACCCCAGGGAGCCCTGCCCTGCTTTTGCTGGTGGTGGGGGGGGGGGACCCTAGGAGGACTGTCCAGTCACAGACATGAACAGGGACCACCAGTCACAGTCTTGAACAAGAGCTGTTCTCCAGTCTGTGGACAGTAAATGCAAACCCATTCCATGCTGACGTTCTGAGCTACCACTTCCGTTTCTTTTGTTGTTTCTGATAGAAATACATTTTTGTATCATTCAAAACCCCTGGGGCACCAGGGTGGCTCAGTTGGTTGAGCATCTGACTTCGGCTCAGGTCACGATCTCACCGTTCACAAGTTTGAGCCCCGCATCAGGCTCGCTGCTCTCAGTGTGGAGCCTGCTTTGGATCCTCTGTGTTCCTCTCTCTGCCCCTCCACCCAGCCACCCCCACCACCTCTCTCTCTCAAAAAGTAAATAAACATTAAGAAAAAAAAACAACAACCCTGTAATCTGCCCCAATCCCTTCTTTCCAGCAGCATCCTTTGAGATGCCAACCCAGGTGGGTTCTGAGGTTGCTCCTGGCCCTTCCTAGCTGAGGGGTCTGGGGCCTCAACTCTTGGAAGCCCCAGAGAGTGGGAGGGTGGGAGGGGTCCCTGAGGGTCACAGATGTAAGCTGCTCGTGTGAACGCTCACTCCAGCACTGCCTCGGGCATCAGTTTCTTCATGCACCAGCATTTAAAAGTGCCTTTGCTCAGAAATCAAGGTCAGACCAAATGGACGGTGAGTTTCGTTGTAGACAGAGCCCCACTGGAGGTGGCAAGCCTGGGGAAGACAGATCAGCATCTCCTTGTGGATTAATTCACCAAGAACTTGATTTGTAAGCCACCAAGAAAGCACTAGGTCCTGAATCAAAGTGAGACACTTCCGCTCTGCCCTTTGGTGCCGTGTCTCCAATCCGAGTCTGTGTGAGACTCGTTTGATTTCCTAAGTTTTGGCGATCAGTTCTTCCAAATAATATGATTACGTTCAAAATAAGTTATGGGATGGGAGCAGAATTTGTGGAGAGTATTGAAATGAGCACACTGGCTCTGTTCCCTGCTGGCCCTCTGCCAGCGAGGTGGGGCCTGCAGGACAAGTTTCCAAAACCATGCCGGTCACGCGCGCCAGACATTCGGGCGAAATCTCATGTGGTCTCGTGCCCCGTCGCGGAGCCCTGGGCCAGGCTTCTCCCCGTTTCCGTCTCGCAGACGGCATCTCCCCCACGTGACTGGATAAACTGCCTCCTGTCACCTCTGCTTGCTTCAGAGTTTCGAGACCTTGATCCTGCGGAAGGGGATCGAAGGCTCCTCACGCCCAGGCTCCACCCCTACCCCGTGCCCACTGGCTTCCTCCTGTTTCCATCCCACCAGCGTTGGGCAGTTGCGGGAGGCAGACCTCCTTTCCCACGACAGCCCCCTCCTGCCTGCCCAGGACACAGGTGGAGTGGGGACTTGATTTAGGAGGGTGCGTGAGAGGTGGGTCAGGGCCAGTCCTGAGGCCGGCGCCCTTCCCTGCCACCTCCACGGGACAGAGGACTCAGGACCCGAAGTTTCCTTTCAGACTCTGTCCTGGGGATGCACATGTGGGTTAAATTAGAGCAATATGTTTTTCTAACAGCATCTTGGCTGAAAAGTCAAGCAGATAAATGGAAACAAACCCAGCTTTATGTGAATGAAAGGGGGATGTTGGGGGCTGTGCTTCTGCCTAAAGCACCCTAGCTTGCAGGGCTGTCCTCACCCCACCCTCCCACCTCCCCCCCTCCAGCCCTGACCTCTCAGCCTGGCCCAGGAAGCCCTCCCCCTGGGGCTTCCCCTGTCTCTCAAAACCCCTCACCAGGCCTCTCCTCCTACCCAGCTGATTTCCTGCCTCTCCCCAGACCTGCTCTGTGCTGTCCCACCCCTTGGCCCTGGCCGTCACCCGTGCTGTGCCCTGCCTCTCTCAAGCCTGTCTGGCACCACGGCGAAAGTACCCATTCAGGGTCACCGTGGGCAGGTCACTTACCCGTTTCACCTTTGGTCTCCTCCCCGGTAAGTGGGGATGACCATGACTACCCCGTAGGGCTCAGGCAGGACTGAGTTTGCTAACTGACGTGGAGCCCTTTGCACAGCTCACACTTTCTGTGCCTCATCATCCTCGTCCTCACCGCCACCTCTCCAGGCTCCACTCAGCCCCAGGGCCCGGTTCTGTCCCTGCCCCACTGACCACCTCCACTGGATGGGATCACCCCCTCCCTTTGCCATTCTTTCTGCACGGTCAATGCTGGTTTCCTGCCGGCTGCGGGCAGGGAGCCCTCAAGGCAGGGAGGGTCCTTGGCAGGTGGCAGCAGGGGTGAGGGTGGCAGGGTCTATAGGGATACCCTGGTTTGTGATTATGGGTTTAGTTGTTGGCTTTCATGGCGGGGAAGAGGGGACCAGTCTCTCCCATAAAGGCAGCCCGCATCCAGCACTCCTGGGCCTGCTCGCAGGTCCTTGGTCTGAAGCTGCTCCGGAGACTCCCTGGGGAAACAGGTGGCGACATCCTGGCAGTTGAATGCCTAGTCAGGAACCGATGCGTCACTGGATGACTCAGGAGTCCAGCGGTAGTGTGTCATGTTTTTTTAAAAACCACTTTCATGGACTTTCACTAAAGAAGCCCGTTCTGGTATGAGAAGAGCTTTATTGAAATCCCTCCTCTACGGCCTTCCCCTCCTGTCCCTGAAAATTACTCAGAAATCCTTCCCCCTCAGGGCACCTGGGTGGCTTAGTCATTAAGCATCTGACTTCAGCCCCGGTCCTGATGTCACGGTTCATGAGTTCAAGTCCCGCATCGGGTGATCTACAGTACCGCTTCTGGTAAAACATGAGCCTGCTTCTCTCTCTCTCTGCCCCTCATGGGATTCTCTCTCTCTCCCTGCCCCTTGCTCACTTGCACCCCCCATCTCTCTCTCAAAAAAGAAAAAAAGAAAGGACTCCTTCCCCCTCAGATGGCCCCCTTCACTGGACATCTCCCAATAGATGCTAATCTTCAAGAAGGCAGGGAAGGGGTGGTCCCCCAGCTTGTGCACTTGTCCCCACACAGAGGGGCTTCATGGGAGGCAAGTGCTCAGTAAATCTTGGCTGACTGGTATTACTGAGAATGCCAAGTGATAGTCACGTTTGTCGTTTAGTCCTTACTCTGTGGTACAGAAAGACGCAGAGGCCAGCTTTCGGATGGTCAGGCGGTCAGAAACACTCCTCTCCTGGCCCTCCCAGCTCTGCACCCGCACTTCTCTGCTGGACACACCACTGTGTGTTCTCCCTGGAGGCAGGGCCCATGTCCAGGTCCTCGCTGTTACCGCCCCCCCTCCCCTGCCCCCAGCACCTAGCACATCATAGGTGTGGCATAAACAGATGCTGTGAGTGAACAAGGAGAGGGAGACAGAAGTAAAGATTGAGGGAATAAAAGATACAAATTGGTCTCTCTGCCCCTTGGTTCTTGGCTCCTGAAAATCCTGGTAATATTCTGGGTGATGGGGTGTCTTTTGTCCTAATGAGGCAACTGAGGGTGGTCTCCTGGATGAGGGCTGGTCACAAGAAAGACCAAGCCATGATTAGAAGCTTGCCATTTTCAGCTCCACCCCTCATTCTCTTGAAAATAGAGTTAGTTAATGATCGATCGTGCCTATGTGATGAAATTCCAGAAAAATCCCCAAAGTATAGCATTCACAGAGCTTCCAGGTTGGTGAACACATCTGTGTATCGGGAGGCTGGTGTCCCCCAACCCCACAGGGACAGAAGCTCTGTGCCAGGGACCCTCCCAGACCTCCCCCCCATGTATCTCTTCATCTGGCTGTTCATCTGTGTCCTTTGTCATATCATCCTTTTATAAACTGGTAATTGTAAGTGACTGTTTTCCTGAGTTCTGTGAGCTGCTCTGGTAAATTAATTGAACCCAAGGGGGGAGGGGTCATGGGAACTTCTGATTATAGCCGATGGGTCCAGAAGCACAGGTGGCTATAGGTGATTAGCACCTGAAGTGGGAGGGCAGCCTTGTAGGACTGAGCCCTTAACCTCTGGGGTCTGGAGCTCTTCCAGGTAGAAAGTGTCAGAATAGAGTTAAATTGTAGGACACCCAGCAGGTGTCACAGGATTGCTTCTTGTGGGAACCCTCCCGCCCACCCCCACCCCCCCGCCCCCACCGCCACACACACATTTGGTGACTTGGAAGTGTTAGCAGTGAAAGGTTCTGTGTGAAAGCACAGGAGAGAGACACACAGGAGGGGGAAGGACTGAGGTTTTCTTCCCTAATACAGAGAAAGAGAGGGAGAGAGATTGCTGAGAAAATGGCAATGCAGGTTTATTTCCCTTTTAGGATGTTGTCACACAAGTCAAGTTTGAGCATGAAAGAAAACAAGGGCTGTGTGATAGCCCCTCTGAGCAGTGACCTTCAACAAGGGTAGCCCCGTAGGGAATAAATGCCCTCCCCGTTCTCTCTCATTCCTGTCTAGGGCAGGAGAATCCCAGGGGCTGGCCCCCACCAGAAACCAGAGGCAAAGGAGCCCATCCCTGTGTCTGCACAGGCCAACCCAGAGGGCAGACAGCCAGGTGGAGGGGGTTCCGAAGCAGAGAAGAATACATTTGGCTCTTGGGAGAAGAAAGGGAAGTGGTTCCCACCCGGCAGTGTTCTCTCATTTGTACAAAAAGAGCCTTCGTCAGTTTTGTTGATCCTGTGCAGCTCAAATACTAATGTTTTTTTAAATTCCCCATAGAAGGCAGACAAAGACAGACTTGGCAGGGTAGGGTCATGGTCAGAGACAAACCTCAGACACAGCCACCTCCCGCCTTCCCACACCCCAGCCAGTCTCCAGCAGGGGATCAAAAGTCACAAGCTTCATCCACACGCTGGTTTGGGATTAAAGAGGTTGGCGTGTGTGAGAAGGAGGAAACAGGGTTCGCTTTTCTTGGTTGGGACAAAGGTGACAACCTACAAGATACTGTTCCTACATGGATGTGCTTTTATGGAGACAAAGGGCAGGTGGAAAATTAGGAAGTAGGGTTTGGGAATTTAATATATACATACATACATATATATATATATATATATATATATATATATATATATATACGGATTTGATGCTGGTGTTTTAAGAATCTGAGTTTATATTAAGAATCTGAAAATGCCAAACCTCAAAGCAAGTCCATGGAGCCAAAGTGAGTGAAATGGTAGTGGAGAAGAAAAACAAGGCAAGTTGTGATGCGGGGTGGTGCTGGAGGCCCTGTGGGCCTGCTCATCTTGAATTCTGCCGCGCTCGGGCTGTGGGATCACAACGCTTTCCATCGCTTTTTCATATCTTATTGCCAAGGGTGACACAGACGGGCAGCAGCATCCCACACATTCAAAAGACCTGTACTGCTGATAGAAAGCCTGTACTGGGTCTCTGCTGGAAAGTCCTAGGGCCTGGGAGACGCCTTGTCCTCCACAGGCAGGTTGCACCTGCTTACCCCAACACCGCCCCCTTCCATCTCCATAAAGTGGGAACCCCCTTCTTAGGGTGCTGCTAAGCACCTCTCTTTCTAGGCAGCCCATATCTTTTCGTAGCTTGCTTTTTTACTTTCTCTCTCTCTAAATATGTGCATTTAATATAGAGATACATATACTTTCTGGATCTTGTCATGTTGACATCTATAGATCTAGGTTATTTGTTTTAATTACTGACTTTATTCCGTCATGTGACTATACTGCGTTTTATTTACCCGTTGCTCAAGTAATGGAAATCTATGACATTCGCACTTTGGGACTAATAAACAATGCTGGGCTCAGCACATTATAATATCTCCTTATGCACCTAGACTTGAGGGCTCTAGGGTATACAGTGAACTGTCAGGTGATGGGAAGTGACTTCCCTAGTTCTGGCCAAATTCCTCCCCAAATTGCTGTAGGAAGATACATCCCCCCTGGGAACACAAAACTGTCCCCATTTCCCCCCATCCTTGCCAACAGTTGGTGCTATCAGACGATCACATTTTGCCATTCTTATTTATATTTTCCTGTTTAATAGTGAGCTTGAATATCTCTTTGCAGGTTTATGGACTATCCAGTTTTTCCTCACCTATGATTTGCCTGATGGTATCCTGGCCATTTTTTCTATTAGATTGTTAGTATTTTTCTTATTGATTTGTAACACTTTGTGAAATATTCTCGATACTAATCTTTTTTTCAGTTATATGGGTTATAAATATCTTCTCCCAGTCTGTGGACTGTTTTTTTTTTTTTTAAACATTGCTGGATTGCTGGTGGTGTCTTTTGATGTGCAGAGGTTTTGAATTTTAATGTAATGGAATTCTCCTTTTCCTTTGTGGTTTCTAATTTTTACATTTATTAAAAAAAATCTTTCTCTACCCTCGATGACATAAAAATATTTTCCTGTATTTTTTCTTCTTCATTCAAATTGATTGAGGCATAATTTACCCACAATAAAATGCACACATTCTAAATGTAGAATCTGATGCCTCTTGACAAATGTATGCCCCCTCCCAGAATATATAGAATGTCCCCTCACCCCTGCCAAGACAATCTGCCTTCCTACCCTTTGGCCCCAAGCAATGCCTAATCTGCTTTTTGTCACTATAGATGAGTTTACCTTTTCTAAATTTCATTTAAATGGAATAATGTCATATTCCTCTGGCATCTTTTGCACAATATAATGCTTTTGAGATTCATCCACACTGTCCCATGTACTGGAGTTCATCCTTTTTCTTGCTAACTAGTTTTTAATTATATGGATAAACCATAGTGTGTGTGTGTGTGTGTGTGTGTGTGTGTGTGTTTCATTTATCTGTTGTTAGATGCTTGGGTTATTTCCAGTTTGGGGCTATTATGAATAAAGCTGCTATGAACATTTGTGTACAAGTCTTGGTCACATATACACATTTTTCTTTCTTTTGGTTGAGTACCTTGGTGTGGAGTTTCTGGATCATATGTGAGTGTATGTTTAACATTATGAACATTGCCAAGCTGTTTGCAAAGTAGTTGAACCACCTTCCACTTCTGAGACGTACAAAAGTTCTGTTGCTTCACCAAGCCTTAATATTGGCTGTCTTTTCAACTTTAGCCAAGTTTAGTGGGTGTTATGTGGTATCTTACTTTTTAAAAAATATTTATTTATTTTTGAGAGAAGGAATTGAGTTGGGGGGGGCTGCAGAGAGAGAGGGGGACAGAGGATCTGAAGCAAGCTTCTGTGCTGATAGCAGTGAGCCCGATGCGGGGCTTGAACTCACAAACCGTGAGATCATAACCTAAGCCTGAGCCACCCAGGCGCCCCAGGGGTATCTTAACTTATGTTTTCTCTTTCTAATGCCTGATAATGTTGAGCATTTATTCATGTGCTTCTTAGCCTGTGAAATGTCTATTTAAATCTTTTGCCCTTTTTTAAATTGGGTTGTTTGTCTTATTATTGAGTCCTTTGTAAGGAATCATACAAGTCTTTTATAAGAAATGTGTATTAAGCGTATTTTCTCAGGGCACCTGAATGACACAGTCGGATAAGTGTCTGACTCTTGATTTCAGGTCAGGTCATGAACTCACAGTTGTGAGTTCAACTCTGACAGTGCAGAGACTGCTTGTGATTCTCTCTCTCCCTCTCTCCCTGCCCCTCCCCCCTGAAATAAATAAACATTCAAAAAGAGTGTTTTCTCCCAGTTTATGTCTTGGATTTTTAGTTTTAAACAGTGCCTTTCAGAAAGCAGCAGTTTTTTCATTTTGATGGTCTAATTGATCAAATGTTTCTATTGTGAATACAAATGTGTCTTGTCTAACACATCTTAGCCTACTCTGGGTATGCAAAGATTTTCTCTTATATTTACTTCTAGAAGTCTTATAATTTAAAATTTTACATTTAGGGCTGTTTCAGGTGAATTTTCGTGTGGGCTGTGAGGTAATGGTTAAAGCTCATTTTTTCCCATATGGATGTCCAATTGTTCTGGCACCATTTCCTGTAAAGAAGCTTTCCTGTCATTTTCCCATTGTCCCTGTCATTTCCCTGTCATTTTCCTGTCATTTTCCCACTCAAAAAACTTTAGCACTTGTGTCAAAAATCAAATAACCATATAAGTGTGGGTCTATTTCTGCACCTCTGTTCTGATCTGCATTTCAGAGTCTATATCTACTGATCTGTCCTGACACCAGTACCACATGGCCTTGATTACGATAGTTTTACTGAAAGTCTTGATATCCGGTAGTAAAGTCCTGCAGATTTCTCTTTTTTTCAGAATTGCTTTGGATGCTCTAGGCCTTTATCCTTCCATATACATTTCAGAACAGCTTGTCAATTTCAACCCAAACAAACAAACACACAAACAAAAAAGCCTACTGACATTTCTATTGGGATTGTTTTGAATCTGTAGGTATACCTGAAGAGAATTGACATTTTAGGACTATTTAGTTTTCAATTCATGAACGTGGAATATGTATCCACTCTCCACTTATGTAGGTCTTCTTTAATTGGTCTCAACAAAGTTTTTTAGTTTCAAGTATAGGTCATGCAAATGTTTTGTTAAATTTAGGCCTATATAATTTCATGGTTTTAGATGCTATTACAATTTTTTTAAATTTCTTTTCAATTCTTTGCTGCTAGTATGGAGAGAACTGTTTTGTTTTGTTTCACATTGAAATTGAACTCTGAGGTTTCACTAAATTTATTTATTATTTCTAGAAGGCTTTTGGACATTCCTTAGGATTTTTTATTTTTTTTATTTTTTTATTTTATTTAAAAAAAATTTTTTTTTAACGTTTATTTATTTTTGAGACAGAGAGAGACAGAGCATGAACGGGGGAGGGGCAGAGAGAGAGGGAGACACAGAATCGGAAGCAGGCTCCAGGCTCTGAGCCATCAGCCCAGAGCCTGACGCGGGGCTCGAACTCACGGACCGCGAGATCGTGACCTGGCTGAAGTCGGACGCTTAACCGACTGCGCCACCCAGGCGCCCCCAATGTTTATTTATTTTTAAGAGAGAGAGAGAAAGAGTGCAAGTGGGGGAGGGCAGAGAGAGAGAGAGACACAGAATCTGAAGCAGGCTCCAGGCTCTGAGCCATCAGCACAGAGCCAGATGTGGGGCTTGAACCCACAAACTGCAAGATCATGACCTGAGCCAAAGTTGGCCGCTTAACTGACTGAGCCACCCAGGTGTCCCTATCATGTCATCTTTAAAGAAAGGAAAATGTTCTTCTTCATATACAAGCTGCCTATTTTTTAAATTTCATTTTCCAGAAGGGGAGGGGCAATGGGCAAAATGGGTGAAGGGGAGTGGGAGATACAGGCTTCTAGTTATGGAATAAAAGATGCTGCATAGGGAATATAGTCAATGGTATCATAATAGTGTTGCATGCAAGCAGATTGTGGCTACACTTGTGATGAGCACAGAATAACATATAGAGGTGTGGAATCATATGTTGTACACCTGAAACTAAGTAACATGATGTGTCAGGTATACTGAAATTTAAAAAAATAATACATTTCATTTTTTTGCCTTATTGCATTGACTAAGATATTAAATACAATGTTGACAAAAAGCGGTAAGAATGGACATCTTGTTATTCCTGATCTTAGGATGAAAGCATCCAATCTTTCATGATTAAGTGTGATGTTAGCTATCGCTTCTTCAGATGTCCTTTACTAGTTGAAGACGTTCCTTTGCAGTCCTTGGTTGCTGAGCATTTTCTTTTCATGAATGAATGATGAATTTTGTTAAAGCTTCTTTCTGCATCTGTTGAGATGATCATATGGATTTTTCTCTTTTATTCTGTTAATACAGTGAATTACATTGTTTAATTTTGAAATGTTAAACCAGCCTTGCATTTCTGGGGTAAACCTCATTTGGTCATCTACTGTTGGAGTTATCTGTTAGTATTTTGTTGAAGACTTATACATCTATATTAATGAAGTATAGGAGTCTGGAGTTTTCTTGTAATGTCTTTATCTGGTTTTGTTAACAGGTTCATATTGACCTCATAATAAGAGTTGTGGGAAGTATTCCCTCCTTTTCTATTTTCTGAAACAATTTATGTATACTTATGAGTGATTTCTTCCTTTAAGTGTTTGATAGGGGTTCCCAGTGAAGCCACCTTGGTTTGGATTTTTTTTTTATTAGAAGCTTTAAAAATCATTAACAAAAATTTCAAACGTAGATGGAGGACTATTCAGACTTTCTATTTCTTCCTGGGTCAGTTTTGATACTTTGTATTTGTCAAGGAGTTTGCTCAGTTCATCTACATTTTAAAATTTACTAACATTAAAGTTTTGATATTTCCTTATTCTTTTAATGTCTGTAGGATCTTTAACGATGACTCCTCTTTTATACCTAATGTTGGTAATTGTGCCTTCACTCTTTTTTTCTGATCAGTTTAACTATAAGTTTATAGGTTTTATTGAGGTTTTCAAAGAATCCAGTTTTTATTTCATTAATTTTCTCTATTATTTTCCATTTTTAGTTTTATTGATTTCCACTCTTATTTATGTTATTTCCTTCCTTCTACTTCCTTTAAGTTTAATTTGCTCTTCTTTTTCTAGCTTCTTAAGGTTATAGTTTAGATCATTGACTTTAGACTTTTCTTGTATTCTAAATATATACATTGAAAGCTCTTAGTTTTCCCGTAAGCACCACGTAGGTGCACTCAACTCCACGTTAGATGTGTACCAATACTTTAGTGTGTTGCATTTACATTATTATTCAAGATATTTTCTAATTTTTTGTGATTTCTTCTTTACTCATAGATTATTTAAAACTATTGTTTAATTTCAAATATTTGTGAAAAAATATCTAATTGCTATTAATCTTTAATATTTTGTGGTCAGAAAACATCTATGATTTAAATCTTTTAAAATGTATTTAGACTTGTGTTGTATAACAGCAAATAGTTTATTTTGGTGAATGGTGCATATACACTAAAAAGACTGTGTATCCTTATTAAATGTAATGTTCTAGGTCAGTTATGTCAAGATGGTTGATAATACTGTTCAAGTTTTCTATATCCTTACTGATATTCTATGTACTTAGTGAGAGAGGAATATAGAAATCTCCAGCCATGATTGTAATTTTATCTATTTCTCCTTTTCAGTTAATTTTTGCTTTAGGCATTTTGAAGCTGTATTATTAAGTGTATATAATTTTTTTATGATTCCTTGATGGATTGATCCTTTCATCATTATGTAATGTTCTTGTTTATCTACAATAATATTCTCTCTGGGTGTCTACATTGTATGATATTAATGTAGTTACTTCAGGTTTCTTATGCATATTTGAATGATATATGTTTTTCTTTTTTATGTTTAACCTATATGTGTTTTTGTATTTAAAGTGTTTCTTAAACAGCATATAGTTTTATGTTGCCTTTTTATACAGTTTGACAATCTCTGCCTTTGAGTGTTTAGATCATTTATATTTAAAGTAATTATCTATATGGTTGGGTTTAAATCTACTATCTTGCTATTTGTTTTCTTCTTGTTCCATATCCATTGTTCTTCTGTTCCTCTTCCCTGTCTTCTTCTGGATTAAGTATTTTTTTTTATTATTCCACTCTATGTTGGCTAACTATACTTCCTCATTATATTTTTAGTCATGTTCTAGGGTTTATTGGTGCATCTTACTTATCACAGTCTGCCTCCGAGTATTATTATATTACTTTATGTATAATTGAAGAGCAATACAATAGCATAGTTCCTTTTTACCTCTTCATGTGCTTCGTACAATTGTTATCATATAATTTACTTCTATATATGTTATAAATCTCAAATTTGCTTTAAATTATCAAATATCTTTTAAAGAATTTTTAAAATGTTTTTAATGTTTATTTTTGAGAGACAAAAATATTTAAGTGGGGGAGGGGCAGAGAGAGACACACACAGAATTCAAAGCAAGCTCCAGGTTCTGAGCTGTCAGCACAGAGCCCAATGTGGGGCTCAAACTCATGTACTGTGAGATCATGACCTGAGCTGAAGTCAGATACTTAACCAACTGAGCCATCCAGGTGTCCCAAAGAAATTTTTTAAAAAACAAAAAAAGGGAGAGCTAATATTTATCAACCTATTTACCATTTCCACCTCTCTTCCCTTTTTTGTGTTGGTCAGATTTCCATTTAGTGTCATATTCCTTCAGCTGTAGAATTTCTTTTACCTTTTCTTGAGGCAAAGGTCTGCTAAGTGACATATTCTCTGAAATGCTGAAAGAAAAAAAAGGTCAATTTTTTAAATGTTTATTTATTTTTAAGAGAGAGATAGAGAGACAGACAGAATGAGTGGGGGAGGGGCAGAGAGAGAAAGAGACACAGAATCTGAAGCAGGCTCCAGGCTCTGAGATGTCAGTGCAGATCCCGATGTGGGGCTGGAATCCATAAACAGTGAGATCATGACCTGAGCCAAATTTGGACACTTAACTGACTGAGCCACCCAGGAGCCCCAAAATAGGTCAATTCTATCTCCAGCAAAAGTAACCTTCAAGATGGAAGTAAAATAAAGACAGATTCCAGCAAACAACTTTGCAGATTATCTTGTTGGATGTAGAATTACAAATTGACATTTTTTTCGGCATTTAAAGATGTTATTCAATTTTCTTCTTGATCACATTGTTTCTGACCGAAGTCAGCGTTAACTATTTTTTTTTTTAGCATTAGCTATTATCTTTGTAATCTCTGTATGTAATGTTGTAATGCACCTTTAAGTAAGTAAGTAAGTAAATAAAATAGCTTCATCACTTGCTTTTAGCTATTTAACTATGATTTATGCTTATCCTCTTTGGGGGTTTGGGATTCTTCTATCTATGCGTGGACATTTTTCCTCAAATGTGGGATGTTTTGGATCATCATTTCCTGGCAAAAAGCCCCTCCTCCACTTCCTTCTTTGTTTCCTTTTATAGTTATTTTAGACTGCTTGATTTTCTTCCACAAGTTGCTAAGACTCTGTTCATTTAAGTCTTTTTTTCTTTCTGCTTTACTTTGCTTCTATTCTATGTATTAAAATCCTATGTCTTTATGTTTGCTGATTTATATCTTCTTTGGTGTCTATTCTGATATTAGTCCTATCTAGTGAAATTTTCATTTCAAATGCATGTTTTTCATTTTCAGAAGTTCTATTTGGCCTATATATATATATATATATATATATATATATATACACACATATATTTGAATTTTTTAAAATAAGTGTTTAAATTTTTGTCTAATAGTTTTATCATCTTTGTTATTTCTGTTCTATTGAATTGACTCATTTTCCTCATGGTTCTAGTTCACATTATCACATGTCTAGTAATTTTTTATTGGATGCTAGACATTGTTTAGTGCCTGGATTTTGTTCTCTTCCTTTAAAAAGAGTTAAGTTTTGTTTTGGCAGCCAACTAAATAACCCATGGATCATTTGAGGCATGTTTTTAAAAGTTGTTAGGGTGAATCTATAGTAGTCTTTATGCTAGGGCTAGTGTAGCCTTAATATCACACTGTGTTTCTTCTGGAGTATCTACTGAATGGCCTCAGTGTTCAATAAATTTTTTCCACTCTGCCTGTTAGAATTCCAATGTCTCCCAGCTCTCTGTGAGCTCTGGGAATTGTTCCACTTATTACTCCTTAGTAGTTGTTCTTTTCCTGGTAGTTGTTCCTTATCTAGCCTCTTTGAGTCTCACTCTATATATGCACAGCTAAAGACTGAAGAGGACACCTATGCATATTTCTAGAGATTTTTCTGTGCATAGTTCCTTCTTCGCCTCTATTGTGTCCTGCAAACTCCAGTCCCCTTAGCCTCTCTGAACTCTGTCTCTGTCTCTGTCTTCTCAATTGAATAGGAATGCCATGCTCTGTTTGAATTCCTTCCCTTGTGGCACAGGCCAGAAAATGCTTCCAAGCAGAAAGCCAAGGTGATTATAAGAGCCCACTTCATTTGTTTCCTTTCTCTCAGTCCCACACTGCTTGTTGTTCAATGTCAGAAAACAGTTGATTCATATATTTTGTCCAGTTTTCTAATTGTTTATGATGTATGATGACCAGGAGTAGAAATTCACCTATGTTATCTTTTGAAAAGATTTTACATTTTGCTTTTTATATTTAGGACTTCAGTCCTTCTGGAATTTACTTTTATATATAGTGTGAAGGTGGGAGGAGGTGATTTTATTTTTTTTCTATTTATGTAGCCAGTAGTCCCAACAACACTTACCAAATAGTTTCTTTCCCCCACTCATTTTAGTCACCTCTGTGATATGCCAAGGTTTTATATTTACATTCGTCAGTTCATTTTGTTTGCCCCAGCCCTTTGGCTCTTCTCTTCTACCCATGCTAGTACCTCATTGATTTAATTACCATAACTTTGTAATAAGCCTTTATTTCTGGTAGAACCAGTCATACTTCTCTGTTTTTCTTTATAATTTTCTTGTTGTTACCTTTTCCATGTAACTTCTAAGATCAGTGTTTCAAGTTGCAAAACAAAAAAAGTTGGCATTCTAGTTGGAGACGCAGTGTGTTTAATGCTTATATAGGCAAATTCAAATGTTTTCACGATGCCATCTTTTCATCAATGAACACTGTTTATGCATCTCTCCATTTATTTAAGTATTTTATTATGTCCTTCTGTAAAGTTTTTCTCCAAAATATCTTGCATGTGTTTGGTTAAATTTATCTCTAGGTACTTTACGGTTTTGTTGTGGTTGTGAATGGTATTTTTTAAAACTGCTTTTTCTAATAGTTTGTTGCTGGCATCAGGTCATGCCATTTTTGTATGTTGATTAGGCTTACAGGAAATTTGCTAAACTCTCTCATCAGTTCTACTTGTTTCCAGCTTTTTTTCCCCATGTAGGTAATTATGATGTCTCCAATCCTTTTACTACTACTACTTCTTCCCCTCCCCCTCCTCCTCCTCCCCGTCCTCCTCCTCCTCCTCCTTCTTCTTCTCTTCTTCTTCTTCTTCTTCTTCTTCTTCTTCTTCTTCTTCTTCCTCTTCTTCTCCTTCTTCTTCTCCTCCTTCTCCTTCTCCTTCTACTTTTCCTCCTCCTCCTCCTCCTCCTCCTCCTCCTCCACTTCCTTCTTCTTCTTCTTCTTCTTCTTCTTCTTCTTCTTCTTCTTCCTTACTGAGGTGGTTAGAATTTCCAGTATAGGGTTAAATAGGATCAGTGATAATAGGCACCCTCATAGTCTTTTGACTTTAAAGGAAAGATTCCTGGGATTTTACCATTAGGTAAAATCTTTGCTGTAGGTTTTTGCTGTAGTTCTTTTATCCTAATTTTTATAATGAGTACATATAGAATTTTATCAAATGCTTCTTCTGCATCTATTCAGGTGATTATGTGTTTCTTTTTTCCTTTAATCTATTTTTAGTTAATTGCATCAAAATTTTTGATGATAAACCTTCCATATATTATTGGGTTAAACCCTACTTGGTTATGATGGGCTTTAAATTGATTTATTTAGTTTGTGACACTTTATAGGTATTTTTGTGTGTATGTTCATAAATAAGACTGGCTTATAATTATGTTCTTTTTCAAACTTGAGTGTTCTGTTCTCATGGCTTCATAGAAAAACCAATCTGTTTTTCATTTCCAAGAATATTTCTGTCTCCAGATTGTTCTATTTTCATTACTTCTTGCTCTCCCTTTTTAGGTGCAATCACCTCTCAAAATTATGAATATTAATTAGATCTTTATCATTTTTCCCGTTTCTTACCTATCTCTCTTGGACCACTGTGGGAGAAATCCTAAATCCTGGGTATTCCAGGGCCGAATACATTTCTTAGAAGTTTTAATAACTGCCTCAAACTTATCCTCATCTTTAGTCCCTGAAATTCTGAGGAGGTATCATTAACATTGTTCCATTCAGTTCTGCTATCTACTCCTCAGATGAGATTTCCCTTTATAAGAAATTGAGGGCTAGTCTCACACCATTTTTTAGTTTATCATTGTAATGGGGAGTTTTCCCTATTATGCTAGGCAGTAGATGTGATCCTGGAAATCCATATTTACATCATGTTTGGCTGACTAAACTGGGCCCATGACAATACTAGTGTAGATAATCCTTTTATCAGTCAGGACTCTATGTTGCAAGGCAATGAAAACCCAGTTCAAACTGCCTTAAGAGAGAAAAGGAAATCTGTTTGTTCAAATAACTGAAAAGCCCAGGGGCAGTGGAGCAGGCTGCTTCAGACATGGCTGGAGGCAGGAGAGACCCTCATCAGGTCTCAGACTCCTCCTCCAGCCCTCAGCTCTCTCTCCTGGGCATCTGTTTCCTTTGTAGGCTTTTCCAGAGGCAAGGAAGCTGCCAGCAGCTCCAGCAGAAGCAGGATCTCCCATGCACATACTAGAATTCCTTTTGGAGTCACTTGGGTAGCATTTCCATCTCTAAAACAGTCACTGAGTGGGAACTTAAGAATATGCTCCCTGTCACTGCCCCTGGCCAGAGACAGGCCCACAGTGGGTGCCAAGAACAGAGCAGAAGCCAGAGGATGCCCCAAAGCACGTCTGTTTACAATTCAAGAGGTCCTGTGTGCTGAGCCCATGTGAAATGTCCACCCAGACCCTCTACTCTCATCTCAACAACTGTTTACATTTATTGCTGTGTATGCACTGGAGCTCTCGTTTTGTAACTGGAAGAAGAGAAAGAAGGTGGTGTATGCCATGATGAGGAAGAAAAAAGATGGCGAGAATGCAAAACAGCCTGCCCCTGCCTGCCACAGATGGGGCATAAGCCCCTAGGTTCAGGGGCTGGGGACAGGAAGCCAGAAATCTGCCCGCCTGGGGATGTTGCCCACAGCCAGAAGCCTAAAAGGGCTATGTATGCCAGGGCTCCGTCTTTTCTCAGGGCCATGTGGTGGCTGAGTACACACCTCCCTGCCTCTTCTCCTGATGCCCTCACCACCCACCATGACATTTCTGTGTCTTTAGCCTCACCTGGTTTCTGATGTACTTCTCTAACAGCAGACCTCCTTTGCCTGCCCTCTAGGAAAATGGGTGATGAACCCTCTGCATGACCAGCACCTTAGCTCTGCGCTCCTGTCACCTGCCGGCTCTTACTGAAAATGCCAAAGGATCAGACTCTTGTTTGGTGTTCTTTCCATGTTTGCATCATTGGAGTCACGTGAAATCCTTCAGCAGACATGTACTGAACACCTCATAGGCACCATGCCAGGGGCATAGGATAAAATGGGGAGCTTCTTTCAGAGCAGGAAACAGAGCATGGAGACTAGCCTCCCAGAGTCTGAGGAGAAGCCCCATGGCCTGTGGCATGAGCTCAAAGCCTCAAGTTTTGTTTTGATTTTTTTTTAAATGTTTATTTTGAAATAATTACAGATTCACAGGAAGTTGCAAAGAAATATATAGGGAGGGGCCTGTCTATGCTTCACCTAGTTTCCCCCAGTGGTGACATCTTACATAACTATATACAGTAAAACACTAGGAAACTGATGTTAGTATAATCCATAGAGTTTGTTCAGATTTCGCCAGTTATACATGTACACGTGTGTGTGTGTGTGTGTGTGTGTCTATGCAACTATGCAATTTTCTCACATGGATAGCTTCATGTAACCATCACCCCAGTCAAGATAATTAACTGTACCATCACATTGGAACTGCCCATTTATAGACATTCCCACCCCTACTTCTCCATTCCCCTCATCCCTTCTGGCAACCACTTATCTATTCTCAGTCTCTATAATTATGTTATTTTAAAAATGTTATATAAGTGGAATCATGCAGTATCATCTTTTTAAGATTAACTTTTTTGTTTCAACATAATTTCTTCAGGTTCATCCAAGCTGTTGTGTGTTTCAACAGATCTTTCTTTTTTATTGCTGAGTAATATTTCATGAGATGATGTATCAAAGTTTGTTTATTTACCCACTGAATGACATGTGGATAGGTTCCAAGTTGGAGCTATGATGAATAAAGCTTTTACGAGCACTTAATGTGTTTCACCACTTCTGCATGAAAATACGTTTTCATTTCTCTGGGAAAAATACCCAGAAGTGCAATTGCTGGCTTGTATGGTAAGTCCACTTCTAGTTTTATTTTTTTTTTAGGTTTATTTCTTTATTTTGAGAGAGAGAAAGAGTGCAGATGTGCGGGAGAGAGAGAGGGAGAAAGAGACCCCAAGAAGGCTCCGTGCTGTCAGTGCAGAGTTTGATGTGGGGCTCAATCTCATGAACTGTGGAATCATGACCTGAGCTGAAATCAAGAGTCGGATACAACTGACTGAGCCACCCAGGCGCCTCCATTTCTAGTTTTAAAAGGGACTGTCAAACTAATTTTCAGAGTGGCTGACCATTTTCTATTTTCCCAGTGGCAATTGTGTGAGTGATTCGGTTGTCACATACTCAGCAGCAATTTTATTTTAGCCATTTATACATTTACATGTATAGTAATATCTCAGTGGGGTTTATTTTTTTTTAATGTTTATTTATTTTTGAGAGAGAGAGAGAGAGAGAGAGAGAGAGAGAGAGAGACAAAGCATGAGCGGGGGAGGAGCAGAGAGAGAGGGAGACACAGAGTCCAAAGCAGGCTCCTGGCTCTGAGCTGTCAGCACAGAGCCCGACGCGGGGCTCACGTCCACCAACTGTGAGATCATGACCTGAGCCGAAGTCGGGCGCTTAACCAGCTGAGCCACCCAGGCACCCCCTCAGTGGGGTTTATATTTGCATTTCTCAAAAACTAAGGGTGTGGAGCATTCTTTTTTTTTTTTTTAAGTTTTTATTTTAGTTCCAGTATAGTTAACATACAGCATTATATCAGTTTCAGGTGTACCGTATAGTGATTCAACACTTCCATACATCACCCATTCCTGAACATTCTTTCATGTGCTTGTTTGCCATCTGTACGTCCTCTTTAGTGAAATGTCTGTGTGTTTTTTTTTCTCCATTTTTAAATTGGATTCTTTGAGTTTTTTGATGGTTGAGTTTTGAGGGTTCTTTATATATTCTAGATACTAGTCCTTTGTATAAAGTGATTTGATAAATGATTTGCAAATATTGTCTTTCAGTCTGTAGTTTGCATTTTTCATCCTGAGCTTTGTGCAAAGCAAAGGTTTTTTCATATTAATTTTGATGAGGTGTACTTTATCAAATTTTTCTCTTATGGATCGTGCTCTTAATGTCATTCTAAGAATTTGTTCCTTCATCCTGGGTCCTGAACATTTCTTCCCATGTTTTTTTCTAGATATTTTGTGAGTTTATAGTTTACATTTAAGTCTGCAATCCATTTCAAGTTAAATTTTTTTAAAATTTTTTTTTAACATTTTATTTGTTTTTGAGACAGAGAGAGACAGAGCATGAACGGGGGAGGGGCAGAGAGAGAGAGAGGGAGACACAGAATCGGAAGCAGGCTCCAGGCTCTGAGCCATCAGCCCAGAGCCCGACGCGGGGCTCGAACTCACGGACCACGAGATTGTGACCTGAGCCGAAGTCGGACGCTCAACCGACTGAGCCACCCAGGCGCCCCTCAAGTTAATTTTTGTATAAGGAATGAAGCTTAAGTCAAAGTTTATTTATTTATTTATTTATTTGCTTGGAAATGTCCAATTGCTCCAGCAGCATTTATTGAAAAGGCAAACACTCCATTGAATTGCTTTTACTCCTTTGCCAAATATGAATTGGGCATTTTGTGTGAATCTTATTTTGGTGTTCTCTACTTTGTCCTGCTATGTGTCTATCTCTCTGCCGATAGCCACACTATCTTAATTATTGTAGCTATTTAGCGAACCTTAACATCAGGGAGAATGTTTCCTCCAACTGTATTCTTTTTCAAATAGTTTTGGCCAAGAGAAGGCCTGTGTCTCTCCATATAAATTTTCAAATAACTTTGCCTGTTGCTACAAAAAAATCTTGCTGAGAATTTGATAGACATTGCATTGAACCTATAAATCATTTTAGGGAGATCTGGCATTTTATGATGTTGAGTCTTTCAATCAATGAACATAGTATATCTCTCCACATATTTACATCTTTTGATTTCTTTCATCAGGATTTGTAACATCACAAATCTTGTACATGTCTTGTTAGATTTATATCTAATTATTTAATTTTTTGGAGCAATTTTAAATGGTATTGCATTTTTAAATTTTGATTTCCATTTGTTCATTGTTAATATATAGAAATGCAATTGATTTGTGGGTGTTGATCTTATCTCCTGCAACCTTCTGAACTCACTTATTAGTTCTAGAAGGTTTGTTTTGTTTTGTTTTGTTTTGGTCAATTCTTTGGGATTTCACTCACAGACACATGTCATCTGTGCATGGAGAATGTTTTATTTCTGACATTCCAATGTGTATACTTTTAATTTCTTTTTCTAGATTCTTGAGATGGGAGCTTAGATAATTGATTTGATGCTTTTCTTTTTTTTAATCTAAGCATTAGGGCTCTAAAATTTCTTCTCATCACTTCTTTAGCTGCATCTCACAAATTCTGAGATGTTGTGTTTTCCTTTTCACTCAGTGATATATATTCTTTTAAATTTCTTTTGAGAGTTTGTTTTTTGGCCCATGGATTATTCAGAAGTATGTTGTTTAATTTCAAAGTGTTTGGAGATTTTCTTGCTGTCTTTCTGTTATTGATTTCTGGTTTGGTTTCATTATGGCCAGAGAATATGCTCTGAATGATTTCAATTCCTTTATTTTTATTTTTATTTTTTTAATGTCTATTTATTTTTGAGAGAGAGAGAAACAGAATGTGAGCGGGGGAGGGACAGAGAGAGAGGGAGACACAGAATCTGAAGCAGGCTTCGTACTCTGAGCTGTCAGCACAGAGCTGGAAGTGGGGCTGGAACTCATGAACCGTGAGATCCAGGCATGAGCTGAAGTCAGATGCTTAACCAACTGAGCCACCCGGGTACCCCTCAATTCTCTTAAAATTGTTAAGGTTTCTTTTATGACCCAAGATATCATCTATGGTGGTGAATATTTTATTGGCACTTAAAAATAATGTGTTCTGCTGTTGTTGGGTAGAATATTCTACACATGGCAATTAGATCCTGATGGTTCTTTGATATCTTTGCTGATTTTCTGTCTAGTGTATCCATCATTTGCTGATAGTGGGCTGTTAAAGTACCCAACTATTACTGTGAATTTGTCTATTTCTTCTTTTAGATCTGTCAGTTTTTGCTTCCTGTATTTAGAGGTTCTGTTGTTTGGTGCACATACATTAAGGACAGCTAGATATTCTTAGTGGATTAAGTAATGTCCCTCTTTGTGCTTAGTGACCTTTTTTGCTCTGAGGTCTACTTTATCTAATAGTAATATAGCCACTCCTGTTTTGTTTTTTTTTTTAATTTTTTTTAAACGTTTTTTATTTATTTTTGGGACAGAGAGAGACAGAGCATGAACGGGGGAGGGGCAGAGAGAGAGGGAGACACAGAATCGGAAACAGGCTCCAGGCTCCGAGCCATCAGCCCAGAGCCGGACGCGGGGCTCGAACTCACGGACCGCGAGATCGTGACCTGGCTGAAGTCGGACGCTTAACCGACTGCGCCACCCAGGCGCCCCCACTCCTGTTTTTTTAAAAAATTAATTTTTGCATGATATATCTCTTCCATCATTTTATTTATTTATTTTTATTGTGATATAATTGACATTTAACATTATATTGACTTCAGATATATAACATAATAATTTGATATTTGTATATATTGCAAAATGTTCACCAGAATAAGTCTAGTTAACATCCATCATCACCCACAGTCACAAATTTTTTTTCTTGTGATGAGCACTTTTAAGATTCACTCCCTTAGCAACTTTCAAATATACAATATAGTATTATTAACTATAGTCACCATGCTATACATTACATCCTCAGGACTTAACTATTTTATAAATAGAAGAACTATTGTAACCCATTTTCCCCAGCCGCACCTCTGTCTTTGACAACCCCACTAATCTCTTATTTGTATCTGTGAATTTGTGTATTGTCTTTGTTTGCTTGTTTAGATTCCACATATGAGTGAGATCATACGGTATTTGTCTTTCTCTGACTTATTTTGCTCACTGTAATGCCCTCAAGGTGTCATCCATGTTGTCACAAAGGACAAGATTTCATTTTTTTTTAGTGAAGTAATATTCCGTATATAATGGAATACCATTACACCATACTTTCTTTAAAAAAATTTTTTTCTAAAGTTTATTTATTCTTGAGAGAGACAGAGCATGAGCAAGGGAGGGACAGAGCGAGAGAGGAACACGGAATCTGAAGCAGGCTCCAGGCTCTGAGCTGTCAGCACAGAGCCCAACCTGGGGCTCTAACTCACAAGCCGAGAAATCATGATCTGAGCCGAAGTCAGACCCGCAACCAACTGAACCACTCAGGTGCCCCAACTATACCATATTTTCTTTATCCCTCTATCCATCAATGTACATTTGATGTAAACAATGCTGCAGTGAACACGGGATTGCGTATATCTTTTTGAGTTAGTGTTTTCATTTTCTGCAGATAAATACCCAGAAGCAGAATTGCTGGACCATATGGTAGTTCTATTTTTAATAATTTGAGGATTCTCCATACTGTTTTCCATAGTGGCTGTACGAGTTTACAATCCTACTAACAGGGGGATTGTACATGGGTTCCTTTCCTCCACATCCTCTCCAGCATTTATCTTTTTGATGACAGCCATTCTAACAGGCATGAGGTGATATCTCAGTGTGATTTTGATGTGCTTTTCCCTAATGATTAGTTACGTTGGGCACTTTTTCATGTACCTGTTGCCCATCTGAATATCATATGTCTTCTTTGGAAAATATGTATTCAGATCCTCTGATCTTTGTTCATTGGATTGTTTGTGTGTTGTTTATTATTGTTGTTGTTGTTGTTATTGAGTTATATGATCTCTTTATGTATTGTGGATATTAACTCATGTGATTTGCAGATATTTTCTTCCAATTCTGTAGGTTACATTTTCATTTTGGTTGATGGTTTCTTTTGCTGTGCAAAGGCTTTTTAGTTTGATGCATGCTTATTTTTGGTTTTGTTGCCTTTGCTTTTGGTGTTAAACCCAAAAAGTCATTGTCAATTTTTCAAAAAAATTAGTGTTTGCATGATGTCTCTTTTTCATCCTTTTATTTTTAACCTTCGTATGTCATTATGTTTGAAGTAAGTTTCTTGTAGATAGCATATCCTTGGGTTGTGGTTTTGTTTTGTTTTGTTTTGCATACTCTGTCAATCTCTGTCTTTTAATTTGTGAATTTAGAGCATTTATTTTTAAAGTATTTATTGATATGTTGGAGCTTAAGTCTGTCATTTTATTATTTGTTTCCTGTTTTTTGCCTCTGATTCTCATCCTTCTGTTTCTTTGCTCTTACCTTCCTGTGGGCTATTTGAGCATTGTAAGTTTCGTTTTGATGTTTTGATATATTTTTTTAGTATATTACTTTGTATAGTTTTCTTTGTGGTTGCTGTAGGACTGACTATACATATATAACATATCACAGTCTACTGGTGTCATTGTTTGACCACTTGAAGTGAAGTGTAAAAACCATTTGTTTTACTATATCTGCTTTTTAAACATAATGGTTGCAAGCATTTCCTCTCGCTATATTGAACACCACATCAGATCATAGTGTAACTTTTGCTTTAACCACAAAATATGATTAAAGAAACTCATGAGGTGACGACGAGTTTATTGTATTTACCTTTATTTTTTTTTACCCATTCCATTGTTTTTCTTTCTCTTCTGAATGTCTCGGCTTTCTTCTGTTACCATTTTTCTTTCTGTTTGGAGAGTTTCCTCCAAGGATAGATCTGCGAGCAACAAATTCTCTTAGCTTCCCTGCCCGAGATGACTTTATTTTCTCTTCATTTCTAAGGAGAATTTCACGGGATAGAGAAATTTGCAGTTGATGGTTCTTTTCTTTCAGTACTTGAAAAATATTAGGCCACTTATTTCTGGGCTCTGTGGTTTCAGATGAAAAAACCATTCTCGTTCTAACTGATGTTCCTTAACAGGTAGTGTGTCATTTCTTTCTGGCTTTGTAAAAGATTTTTTTCTTTGTCTTTAGTTTTTAGAAGTTTGATTATAATACATTTTGGCATGGGATTGATTTATTTTTAATTAATTAATACATTAATTAATTGCTTTTTTAAGTAGGTTTCACACCCGGTGCGGAGCCCAATTTGGGGCTTGAACTCAGGACCCCAAGATTGAGACCTGAGCTGAAATCAAGAGTCAGGTGTTTAACCAACTGAGTCACCCAGGTGCCCCTTATTTTAATTTTTTTTATAGCATTTCTTCAACTGTTTTTCAGGCCCACACTCTCTTCTCTACTGGGACTCTCTATGAATGTTACATCTATTGTCCCACAGAACTCCACAGAGTCTCTGCCATTTTCTTTGTCAGGCTGTTTTCTACCTGTTGTTTAGATTGAGTAAATTCTGTTGATCTGTCTTCAAGTTTATTGTTTATATCTTCTATCACCTCCATTCTACTATGGAGTCCATCCAGCAGGTTTTTCTTTTCAGTTGTATATTCCAGTTTGTAATTTGCATTTGGTTCTCTTTAATTATGGCTACTTTTTGCTAAGATTTTTTTTTTTCATTTGTTTCAAGAGAATTTGTAAGTGTTTGGTGAACCATTTTTATGCTAATGCTTTAAAATTCTTGGTAGGTACTTCCAACGTTGATTTATCTAGATACTGGAGTCCATTGCCTTGTCTCATTCAAATTGTGATTCTTTGGGAAACGAGTGATTTTCAGTTGTATCCTGGACATTTTGGATATTATGTTATGACACTCTTGACCTATTTAAATCTGTTTTAGTGGGCGGTTGCTCTGTTTAGATTTAATGTATAGGTTCTGGTATGCATATATTTATGATGGTTTGGTTATCAGAAACCTTCCAATGTGATTCCTGTCTTCTAGGTTTTTTTCTTCTAGAACTGCTGGGGCTTAGTCTCTGTTGGTGTCATCTGTTGGTGTCGTTCTCAGGGGTACCTGGTGTTGCTGGGTCATTCTCTTCCGTTGGAGGGCTGGGGATGGGGGACAGAAGCTGCTGGGTCTGGGTCTTTTTATGCCACTAGGGTAAGTAGACACAGGGCTCAGCTGATGCCCCCTGTGCATTTGGACCAGCTCACCAACCTGTACTCTGATTGTACACCTGCTACAGGTGGATCAGACTGCCTGCTGGTGCCTCTGTCGTGGAGGAGCCATTGAGGGTCCCCACTAGGTCTCCTCTGGACTCTTCCTTTACTTGCCCTTGGTCCAGTGAAAGCAGGCTTTTCTGGTTTGTTTTTGTTTGTGCTTGTGCCTACTGGTGCTTCTGTGTTGAAGGAATCTTCAGTGCCCAGTCCTTGGGGCACTAACTACATTGTTGTCCCTCAAGTCCTGAGGTCCCTGGCTAGGCCATCTTCTGCTTTCCAGCTTTCAGAGTCTTCTAATCATTGTCTGTTAAGTAGTTTCCAGGATATTTAGTTGTAATTAGAGAGCAATGTTTTGATCACCTCTTCTTTACCCCCTTGGTGAGGGAGGGCTTCCTGCCTTAGGGTTGTGGGGATGGTTGAATACACAACCGCTGAGACTGGGCAAGTGAGATCAATAGTCACATATACTCATAGCCTGGAGGACACCACATGCTACACAGGGTCACATGGGGCTTGCACTTGGGAACAGAATGAACCAGCAGGGGCTACAGGAGGCAGGCTACAGAGTGTCAAGAGACTGAGGTACCCCCTGGTTCCTGCAGGAGGATGTGATTAGCTTGTTTCAATAATTCCATGAGCTAGTAGGGCACCGAAACCTGATAATCAGGGATGAACAGGAATTGTGCCGGTCACTTTGATAAGGAGAGTCGTCTGGCTGGGGAACTTAATTTATGAGCGGGAGTTGAGGAGGAAACTTCCGGTTAGGGCACGAAGTCCCCTGATGTCAAGGCAGCACATGATATTGAGCCTTCCCACACAGGGAGAAGCAGGCAAGAGTATCATTTCCCCCCAGAACTGGAACTCAGGTGTTATTTTTCGAATTCATGAGAACTTTGTGTTCTGATCCAGGTTTGTTTTGATATAAAACTACTCTTCTCTAGATCTTCTATTAAAATTGGGGGCCTCTTCTCGGACCATCAGCATGAATCCTGAGCGTGCTGTATGCAGCTTGAGCTGATGTAGGGAGTGCAATTTAAATTATGTTTTCCTTGAAATATTTTAATTGAAAAGCAATGCAACCATATTCCAGATAATTCGGGAAGCAGGGAAAAGAAGAAGAAGCCGTCATAATTTTAACCCACAACCATACCAATGATAATTTTAGTTTGATTTCTACAAGTCTTATTTCCATGCGAAATTCAAAACTGTAAATATAGAACGTATGGGGTCTGTTCATCTGCTTTTTATGATGTTTTATCAGTGCTTCCTTTCTCTCTTTCTCTCCTGAACAATTCAGGCCAAAATTTATTAGGTGGAGCTGAGCAAGGGAGGAAGCTGTGGTGGTCCAAAGCTCAGTGCTTGCAAACCGAATGGTGAGGACATCTGCATGGGGGAGGAGCTCAGCACAGGGGTTTGCGGGGGGGGGGGTGCAGGCTGTGAACCCACAGTGGATGCGGGGAGCATCTGTGCAGGGGTGTGACCTAGCACGGGGAGCATCTGTGCAGGGGTGTGACCTAGCACATGTGTCAGAGCCCAAGCAGGATGAGGAAGCCGTCTGAGTGTTTGTGGGGAGGGCAGTGACTGGATATTTTAAGGCTATGGGAGCGATGTTTCTCACTGCTAGAAAAGAGCTTCAAATATGAGCAGGAGAACACGAGACTGAGACATGTGGTGTTGGATTAGAATTGGAAGTATTGGTAAGAACTCATGATTTTCTATATATACAGAAATAACATGCATAAAAACATGAGTATATATGTGTACATGCGCCCATGTATTCCCTGGGATTGTCCACTGGGAAGGTGGACACCTCAATAGTAATGAGTACACCTAACCCTATATCTTGGCTTCTAAATACTATTTTCCATTAGTATCCATTGGGATGAACCAGTGTTCTTTGCCAGAAGGACTGACTGCAGGACTAGAACAGGGAAAACACAAGATGAGCTTGTTGTGCCAGTAGGCAAGGAGGTACTAGAAAAATGAAGCAGATGTGTCCAAAGAATACGAAAGCCAACCTAAGGGGGCTCCCACTGGCCAAATCTGGGCGAGTTAGAGCACCAAAATAAGCAATGAAAGTAACAGATCATAACCCCCTGAGTAGAATAAATGAATGAGTAGGAAGTCACTGACCTAAACAGATAAACGAATAGATGGAAAATTCTATGAGGAAGAGGTGTTACAGTTTCAAAGCAGCCACCCACAATGTGCTATTAATTACAAAGAGAAAACAAGTGACTTTATGGAGGGGAAGCCTAGTAGACACTGTCTTAATCTAGTGATCAAAGTAAGCACCGTTGGTAATGGACAAATAGAAACCATGTGTCACCTCATAGGACCAATGAGACGAACAGAAAGACCCTTCTTGGATATTCCTGCCGAGGATGCATGATCTGAGTCTTTTTTTTTTTTTTTTTTAATTGAGGTGGAATTTATATAACATGGATGTATCCATTTAAATTTTTTTTTTTTTATTTTAGAGAGAGGGTGTGTGTGAGTGCAAGCAGTGGAGAGGGGTGGGGGGGGTACAGAGAGAGAGAGAGACTGAGCTTGAGTAGGGCAGAGAGGCAGAGGGAGAGAGAAAGAGAGAGAGAGAGAGAGAATCCATGCTGAGCACGGAGCCAGACATGAAGCTCGATCCCACAACCCTGGGATCATGACCTGAGCTGAAATCAAGAGTCAGATGCTCAACAGACAGAGCCACCCAGGCACCTCTAAATGTAACCAATTTAAAGTGAACAATTCAGTGCCATTCGGCATATTAACAATGTTATACAACTACCACCCCTGTCTAGTTCCAAAATATTTTCATCACTCCAAAATAGAACCCCCATACTCATTAAGCAGTTACTCCCCATTCCCCCTTTCTCCCACCCCTGCCCCTGGTAACCACTGATCTGCTTTCTGTTTTTATGGATTTACTGATTCTGATATTTCATGTCAATGGAATCATGCATTATGTGCGTCTTTTGTGACCGGCTTCTTTTACTACACATATTGCTTTTGAAGTTTATCCATGTGGTAGCGTTTATCACTACCCATTCTTTTTTGTGGCTGAATAATAGTCCATTGTATGGATATACCACATTTTGTTTATCTTCTCAGCCATTGATAGATGTTTGGGTTGTTCCCACCTATTGGCTGTTGTGAATAGTGCTATACAAGTATTTGTTCTGTCACCTCTTTGCAACTCTTTAGGTCTCTTTCTAACACACTGAAGTATCTGGGGGGTGATGGAGCATCATCCCAACACGTTACTGTGAAACAGTTCATCAAAAAACCAATTTGCCTGGCACTTGCAATTTTGTTTTGTTAATTTGGGATTATTGCAAAAATGAAACAAAACCAATTACTTTTTTTAATGTTTATTTATATTTGAAAGAGAGAGGGGAGACAGAGCACAAGTGGGGGGAGAGGCAGAGGGACGGGGGAGTCAGAATCTGAAGCAGGCTCTAGGCTCTGAGTCATCAGCACAGAGCCTGATGCAGTGCTCGAACTCACCCGCAACGAGATCATGACCCGAGCCGAGGTCGGACGCTCAACCAACAGCCACTCAGGTACCCCGAAACAAAACTAACTTGAAATAGAGTTGTCCATGTATGTTTAGATTCTTCTCCTGTTCTCTCTTGAATAATCTCCCTTTCGGTCCTTGCCTCCTCATTCTACTTGACAGAGCTGGTATTAAAGTCACTGATGAGCTGACCTGCTGGATCCAGCCATCCAGCCCCAGACCACATCTTACCTGCCTCATCAGTGGCATCTGGCAGGTTGATCCCTTTCTCCACTCTCAGCCTCCTGGCCCTCCTCCCCCATCACTGGCTGCTCCTTCTGGACTCCCCTGCTGGTCCCATCTTCTCTCTTCTGACTTCTGGGTGTTGGGTGCCCGGGGCTCAGTCCTGGGGCTTCTGCTCTTTTCTTTCCACACTCCCTCCCTTGGAGCCCTTATCCAGTCCTGCCTGTACATGCCACTGAAGACTCTCAACTTCTCCCTGCAGCCTGGACTCCTTCCTTGGTTCCCTGCTGGTGCACCTGACCATCTGCCTGCTGGACATCTCCACTCACACGTCTGACAGGCATCTCAACCCAGCATGTCCAAAACTGAGCTCCCGGCCTTGTTTACTTTGCTCTCCCCCAAACAGTCTTCCTCATCCCAGTAAAAGGCAACTCTGTCCTTCTTTTGCTCAGGCCAAAAACCTTGAAATCACCCTAGACACCTTACTGTTTCTCATATCCCACAGGTGAACAGGGGTTCTTCCCTTGAAGAAAACCCTGAATCTACCCACTTCTGACCACCTGCACTGCCTCTACCGTGCTCCAAGCCACATCCTCAGTCCTCAGAACTATTACAGTAGCATCTAGCTGGTCTCCCTGCTTCTCCCTCGCCCCCTTCAGCCCACGTCATTCCTCTGCTCACTTCTCTCACTCTCACAGAAGCCCAAGTTCTAATAATGGCCCGCAGGATATCTTACATTGGGATGCTCTAGAAGCTGATACTGAGACAAGGGCTTGTGTATAGGTAGTTCACTTGAGAGGTGATTCTGGGAGCATGGGGCGGGGGTGGGGATAAACAAGGAAATGAGACAGGGAAAAGGAAGGAGGCCAGTACAGTGTGTGTTAATAAGTGAATTACTGCTGTGGGTAGCTGGAGCTCAACCCCCCTGGGGATCTCTGAGAATCTGCCAAGAGCACGCCTCACAAGTGTCAAACCCGAGAGGCAAGGCACCTATGTATTTATTCACCAGCTCCACGTAGGTTGGGGGATACCCCCAGGAGCATTAACTCCCTGGCCTGGTCCATGCACCAGGGTGTATACCTGTGGCCAGCAAAGGCCCTCAGACAGAGATCTGCAGGAGCAGTAGGAAGCCACAGAGTTTGTGTGCATCCAGTGGGGAGTGCTGAGGGGGTATAGGTAGGGCACTCACAGCACCTCTTCCAAGGCCCTACGTGATCTGACATCTGTCCTACCCCAGGTATCCCAGTGACCTCATCTGCCACTCTACACTCTCTTACTCGCTCCAGCCACCCAAGCCTCCTTACTGTTTCTCGCACACATCATGCGTGCTTCAACCACAGGGCCTTTATACTACCTAGCCCCAAGGCTCTCCCACCAGCATGTCTCCCACCTTACCTTCTTTGGGGCTTTCTCTAAATGTTGTCAGCACAGCCAGTCGTTCCAGGGAAAACAGATGGCAGCCTCCAGGGAGGACTATCTGAGGGGAGTTTAATAAAGTACTATTTACAAAGGTTTGGATAGGGAAAGCAGAAGAGGTAGTGAATCCCCCTGGGACTAGTAAAGGCAGCCACAGTTATCATCCCTAGGCCTGGAGGAGCAAAGAAAGGAAGCTGTTCTTGGAGCTGGGTGTGGGCTGTGTAGGAGAAGCTTCCTAGTAGGAGCTGAGACCTTTGGAGGGAGAATGAGGGATGCTGACCTCCCTGGCATCCCTCCAGTCTCCTGAAGGTGTTTCCCACCACCCATGCCCAACAGGAAGCCAGAGGGGAAGGGAACCTCTTTGTGTTGTTCATAGATACCAACTGCCAGGCATAGGGCAGGGAGAGGAGCACATCACAGATGTCCAGCACACTGACCAAAATAGCAATACACACACACTGCCTACCCCCTTCCCTGCTTTACCTTTCCCCTTAGCAGTTAGCACCATCTAACTTTGTTACATTTTGCTTATTTTATTTATTGTCTATATCCCTCCACTGCAGTGTAAACTCCATAAGGTCAGGGATTTCTGTCTTCTTCATTCACTGCTGTATCCCCAGCAGAGCCTCAACTGGCACGTAGCTTGTGTTCAATAAGTAGTTTTTGAGTGGATGAAGCTGCTACCTAGCTGTGGTAAATAGGATAATGCCCCAAATATGTCTACATCGTAAATGTAGGAATCTAGATATGTTAGGTTACATGGCAAGGGGGAATTAAGGTTGCAAATGGAATTCAGGTTAATAGGTTGACCTTAAAATAGGGAGATTATCTCGGATTATCTGGGTGGGCCCAATGTAATCATGAGTCCAGAAGAGTCAGAGTCAAAAAGATTTAAAGATATTACACTACTGCCTTTGAAGATGGAGGAAGGAGCCATGAGTCAAAGAATGTGGCAGCCTCTGGAAGCTGGAAAAAGCAAGGAAACGCATTCTCTCCTAGAGTCGCCAGATGGGAATATGGCTCTGCTGACACCTTGATTTTAGCCTGATGAGACCCATTTCAGACCTCTGATCTCTAGGACTGTCTGATGATAAATTTGTGTTGTTTTAAAGCCACTAAGTCTGCAGTTATATGTCACAGCAGCAATAAGAAACTAATACACTAGCCATTGTTTTTAATGGCAGGATCTCAGGCTCTGGAGCCAGCTGGGGCTGCTTTTCTGGCCCTTGTTAGCTGAGGGACCTCACACCTTTCTTCTTCTGTGTAAACAAGACTATTGAGTGTTCCTTCATCATGGGTGTAGCTTAAGGATTTGGTGAGCTGATGGGTGAAATGCACATGGCTCAGGGCCTGGTTTCCTGTAACCCCTCTTCTTGACCAGAGGCCCTGCAAGTGTCTGGGAGACAGTAGGCAATACATATCGGTGGAAGGATAAATACATTTCATCAAATGATGTTCCATAATGGACTTCATCTTTCCTTTGCTTTTAGGACACTGGGGTTTTTCTCCCCAAGTTGTTGTTGTTGTTGTTGTTGTTCTTCTTCTTCTTCTTCTTTTTTTACTATTGTAAATAAAATTTACACGTGCATGCAGTCTTTAAAAAAAAATTATCTTCTACTTCTTCAAAACAAGAGCCCAAGTTGGCTGCAAGGCTGGTGCTCACACACACAAGATGCACTGCGGAACAGCTGCCTTTAGCACAGGGTGGTCCAGCTCACCCGGCAGCTGGGCACCTCCCAGGACAGTGAGCCCGCCATGTGGCCTGTCCGGCTGGGGCTGGCAGGTGGGGAGGGGAGAGGAGGCCGACTGGAAGTTGTGTCTAAAAGCACTTTACTGAATTCCCTTCCTGGGCTGGGCTTCCACTGGGCTCCTCCACCAGGGCAAGGGACACGAAGGAAAGGGAGAACAAGGAGAGTGAGTGATGGTAACTGCCATCATCTGAGCGGAGGAAGCCTCTCCCTAATGAAAGAGAAGTGTCAGGGGCCAGTTCAGCAGCTCCGGGTGGTGCTGACCAGGGTGAGCGCATCCAAAGCACCCTGCCTCCTGGTGCACATCCAATAATGGTGCCCTGCAGGCTGCACACCCACCACCTGTGTAGGGAGGTAGGGGCTTCCCCAGCTGCCTGGGGAAGGGTGAGAGACTGAGCCCTGAAAGGGTAGGGACGCAGGAAGCCAGAGCACAGTTCCAGTTTTCCGCACAGCCAGACCACTTCCCAGGAGGCATGTTTGCCTACCTCTGTGCCGCTCACAGCTGGTGCCCCCTAAACCCCGAAGGACCTGAGTTTGCAAGTGCGAGGGGAGGAGAGGGTGGTGAAGTGACGCCAGCAAGAGAACAAAGAAGGCTTTGCTGGAGAGGGAGGCACCTTCAACTAAGGCCTCAGGGGCCTGGGGAAGTGACTCACTGGGCCCCAGGGAAGGACCCACCCATGGGGTTCCTAGAGACTGAGAATGCAGCCCAGCTGCTGGGCACAGGCCCCATGGGGTGGGGAAGGTGGCTTTAGTTGGGTGGGGCTTCCCCTTGGGACCCCTCCCCTACAAGAGGACCGGTGTGAGTCCTGCCTGGGGGCCTTCCGGGCAACCCTGTGCTCACAGGCCTGCCAGGCAGGGCTGTTGCCACCACCAAGGCTGGAGGGGGGGGGGCGGGGGGGTGCGCTGCAGGCCTTGTCCCGTCTCCCCAACTTACACTCCCATTGGCCCAGCTCCTAGGGACCTGGGCTCCCTAACCCTAGGCAGAGCCTGCTGGAGCAAGGCCATCAGTGCCACCCAAAGGTGGCAGTGTTGGCGTCTGGCCCTGTCCCGGGGCTCACTGGACACCTGTGATGAGAACGTGGAGAGCCCTGGCTTCTCGGGCAGTTGCACAACCTCCCCCAATTATGCTCCGTAGACTGTGTGGCAACCGGGCGAGAATTCCAGGACCTTGTATATACTCGTACAAATCTGCCTTCCTGCTGTTTGGCTGCAGGGCGAGGCGTGTCTCCGTGGGCCCCGGGAAATGGGGGTGTGTTCGCGTCCAAGAAGGCGTGGCCCGCGTCCGGAGTGGGAGCGGCCGCCCCGCCCTGCTGGTGCAGACTGCTCACCCCAAACCGCAGCTTCCTCGGGAGCCCTGGACCGGGTCCAGGACACAGAAGAGGAAGCTCTGGTGACATTGTAGACACGGGCTTCGAGCAGCAGGCTTGGCCCGGAGCAGCTCGAGCAGCTGGCAGGTGGCGCACCTCCGGCTGTCCAGGCAGGGACGTGAGGACCTGTGTTCTCCCGGGAAGGGGATGGGGGGTGGCGGGGTGGGGGTGGGGGTGGGGGCAGGGCAGGCGCCGAGGGCATCCTCCCAGGCGCTTGGCTTGGGCGTCCTGGCCCCTCCCTGGCCCCGCCCCTGCTTTTTAAGACTTTGTCCTGGTCTGTGATTGCTGTGTGAGGAGGTCTTGGGAGGGAGGCCCTGGGTGACCCAGCCCCTATCATCCCCGAGTCATGGCTCTGGGTCCAGGAAGAGCATTGTCCAGCATGGCCACCAGGCCCAGAGATGGCTGTCAGGACTGGCTGTTCTGTGTAATGGAAATAAAGACGAAAATCCAAATGCAGCTGACCTCCAGCCCTCTCCTTTGTGTTCCCTCCAGGGAGTGTCCCCTGTCCCCGCCTCTGCCACTGGGTCTCTCATTAGAATTTCAAAGGCGGCTTGTGGAGGTGCTAGCTTGAGAGCTTGTTGGCTCTATGTGCAAATCAAGGGATTTGGGGGAAATTCTCTTCCTGATAACTCTACAGAACATCGAGTAAACAATCCTCGTGGGAAAACAAATGTTTTCTCTCCGTCCCCTGGGCCGTCTTGTTCCCCAAGCACCCGCAGTGGCTGGCACATGCTGGCCATCCATCAATGGCGCTCATCGTGGATGGGAAGATGAGGACCTTTGCAGGAAGCGGGGACCCTTTTGCTAGCCGATGTCCAAAGCCTCAGCAGCCACATCAGCCCACTCTTCAAGTCAAAGTTATATGAGCCTAAAATAGCACAAGTAGCTTCCAAGACATCCTTCCATTGGGGGTAGGAGGGTGGGATGAGAAACAAAGGAGGCTTTCGTCCCTGTGAGTAAACAGCTACCAACAGGCAGCCATGCCTGGCGGCTCCTCACTCCGCCTGCAGCTCAGAGGTTTGAACTCACACGGCTCAGGCAGGTACGTTGCTTGTCTGGCTCTGGGGTTTAGGGGAAGAGGGCTGACATCCTGTGTTACCAGTAAGATCAGCTACGGGCAGCGGATGGGGTTGGAAGGGCTTCCCAGGGGGCCGTGGTCTCTGCTCCACTGAAAGCTCACAGAAAAATGCACCTGGCCTTCCTGGGCCTTGAGGGCAGGGACTGAGGCAGGGGCTGTGAGATCCAGGGAGAGTTCCTGGGTAGCCTTCCTTTTCTGACCTTCCAACTCTCACTGCGGTTGGGTTTCACTTGGGCCACTTTAGAACTAGGCTGGCTCCCAGCAGGATGCTGCTCTTACCTGCCACCAATACCTTTCTCTTTCTGTTGGTCCAGAAAGGGCTACCTCACGGGCCCCCATCTCCAGGCAGAGTGAGGCTTCTCTCTACCTGGAGCCACCCCCTTTGGATGGGGGTGAAGTAAGCAGAAAGAGGGACAGCCATGTCCTCATCAGTGTTGTGACCTGGCCAAGCCCGCCATTATGTAGCCGTCTTGAGCTTTGTGGCCCAGCCACCTTAAAGCCAAATGGAAGTTATGGCCATCAAACTGGACATTAGTATCTGCAACACCCCGCGTTAGCCTAGGTGTCAGGCTCAAGGCTAGAGGCTGCCCTGTGTGGCCAACAGTTGTCCCTCTGTCTAGATCTCCCATTGGGTTGGACCAAGGGTCAAACTGAAGATCCTCTGGCTGCTCCCATTTTTGTATGCTCCACCTTGTCACCTCTTCAGAAGAAACTCCGATCTTGTGTGTCTTTGTGTCCTCCAGGGCCGCTGTAGCTGTTTTCCTGTTTCCGGAGAGTCAGGAGGGAGGACAGGGCCCAGTGGGATGGGGCCATCCTAGCAGGTAGTCCATCTTTCCAGAGAACGCAGGTCTGCCTCCCGGCTGGGAGAAAGGGTAGTCCTCCAACCTCATAGTCATAGGCTCTGCTCGGCTCAGCCAGATTAGTCTTCCCTCGGTCGGGGCTCAATGGAGATCCTGTTCCCACTGCTCACATCTGTGTTTCTCTGCCCATTTTCTAAATGTACTGCTTTGGTACACACACACACACAATAGTGCAAAAGGCCCACTGCACCCTGGACACAGGGGTCAGGGTTGGGGGGTTGGGAGAGGTGAAGGAAGCCCATGCCTTCACTGCCCTCATTCCCAGGACTGCCAGCGTGGTGCACGCTGGGCTGCCTGGGGACCGTGCAGCCGCTTAGGGCCCAGCCCTCCAAGCAGCTCCTCAAATGAGGTCAGGAATTGGGACTTGGGCTACTCGGGGCTAGTCATTGGCCAAGCCAAGTCCAAGTGTGAGGAGTGCTGGTTTCAGAATCATCTAAGCCAGAGTACCTTCTTGTGGTTGCCTCAATGGATTAGAAACAAAGCAGTCAAGCTGTGTGTGTAATTTATAAAATAGCCTTTATTTATTCTAAGGAACACAGTCAAGTGGTAGCTTAAAAAAAAAAACAAACCACTTTTTAAAGGATATTTAGTGTTGTGACCTGGCTTTTTTTTTTTTAATGTTCACTTATTTTTGAGAGAGAGAGAACATGAGCAGGGGAGGGGCAGAGAGAGGAGACACAGAATAGGAAGCAGGCTCCAGGCTCTGAGCTGTGAGCACAGAGCCCAGTGTGGGGCTTGAACTTAAGAACCGTGAGATCATGACCTGAGCTGAAGTCAGACACTTAACCGACTGAGCCACCCAGGTGCCCCTATGACCTGGCTTTGAGCCCCATGTGAGGACAGTGACAGAAGCCACCTGCTGTGGGCTGCCTAGTTCACCCTGCACTGCTAGAGGTTTGGCAGCATGGGCTTATAAGAAATAATCAGTTTTGAGGCTTATGAAGAACAGAAGAAACATTTAGGCTGCTGGTATTTGATCAAAAGATTACTTAGAATATATTCATTCCAGAAGTACAAAAATGTTTTAAAGGAATCAATAATTTGTGCTGTTTAAGGGACTGCATATATTAGAATTTTAGCATTACTACGGGAGCACAGTTTTGTCTCCAAAGTCCGAAATTCCCCGATTTATGCAAAATCGACTTCCTGATTTTACTCAATTAGTAAAGAAACGGGAGTAACATTCAGTAAGGTCGTTACTCTTTTTGTTTTTAGCACAACGGTTTAATCAAAAAGATGGTTTGCCTGAAAATGTCAGGGAGTCTCCCGCAGTCACACCAGAAAAAAAAAAATCCAAAAACGCACACGGCACTGAGCTGTTTTCACAAGACTTCCTTTCTAATAAACACACTTTCTCCTCCTCTCAGATGTGAACCTCAGATTCCCAAATACAGATGTGCCAACCACAGGCGCGTTGCTAAGCAAAGGAAAAGGCTAGCAACTCTGTCCAGCAAATTAGATTGTCTGATGGAGTCTGCTCTGTGGCCTCAGACGGGATGAGGCTGCTCTGTGCTCCTGTCCTGCAGGCAGGTTGAAGCTGGTGTCCCTGACCGGGCATGGAAAAGGGTCCTCGTGGGGTGGAACATAAGGACTTTGAGGAAAAACACAAAAAAGACTCATTAGAACAGAGGGCGCACCCCTGGAAAGAGACCCACCGAGGTCCTGTTCTGCGCTCCGGCGACCGGCAGTTAGGCTGGGGGCTGCAAGTTCCGTGGCTGGCCACCTTCTACTGCTCCGTGGGGCTCTAAAGAGGACGCCAGCCTCAACCAAAAGCCAGAGAGGGGAAACTCTCAAACATTTGACTGGGTTCAAAAGTCCTCGGACACCTTCTGTCTGCCTTTTCCCGGCTCGCATCTGGTTAGGGACTGTGAATCAGAATTCAGAATCTGTGCTGCCCAGAGGCGACAGGCACAGCAGAGAGGAAACACCCAAATGCAATAAATAACGGCCCGCTCGGGACCCTGCCCCTCCCCCTCCCCCAGCTACCTCTGCAGGGTCTGCTGGTTCTCCCGCATCAGGGACGAACCCCGCCCCCAAACCACCCCACGCTACGTGGAATGCGGGATACGGCTGTCGCTTCTGCACAGGACGGAGCCTGAGTCATTCGCTTTATAGCATCATTTATGGCATGAACTAGGAACGTAATGTGTTTACACAAACACACGACAATTGTACATCGGCATCTTTACAATATTAAAGGAGTCATATACAAGTCTACAGGCGTTGTTACACAGCGCGGGGCTGGCTGGGGCGCCCCTCCGAGGTTTCCCCACCCGGGTGGAGCCAGCGCGCAGGGAAGGGTGACAAGGCCAGGGGTGTCCATCTTTGGGCCTGTCGTCTGGGAGGGAGCAGGTCTGTGAGCACCCCTCGGGCCAGTCCTTGTTGGAATCCGGGGCCAACAGCCCCAGGTATGCCTTGTGTCCCAGTCTTATTGGCAGGCTAGTGGAACAGTTTAACTCAAATTCAGTGTGCATATTAGTGTGGGAAAATCGGAGCTGGGGACGGCTTCCTGAGCTGGGGACCCAGAGGACGCTGACACATGGGCCCCTTCACCGTGGGGCCCGTTCCTGAGGTAAGGATGCGGTGTGGCCCCGTGGCTGGTCTGGATGGGGAGAGACTTCTACAGAAGCCCCGGTGTGAGTACACTCAGGACTGGAAGCCCCAGGGTATTGGTAGGTCAGGTGACTCACCAAGTGTGGCCTGCACCCTGGGTGGCAGCAAAGGTGAGGGTCTCGGATGGTTCCAGAGCCATCCATCCCCCACACCCACCCAGCCCTCCTCCCAGCAGCCCTGCCCCGTGGGGGCCCTGCTTCCGTTCCTATGGTATTGCCACTCTTGCCTCTATCTCTGGAACAGGGACCAGAGGTCTCCCCAGCCCCACTCTGCGGGCACCTGGGCCCCGGCCCCCGGGAGCTCCTCTGCCACGGGGGCACGCACACGTCCGGCTAAGAACTGAGCACCAGATGAAGAAGCGTTGGTCCTTGTCGGCCTCTCTTGGCTTGTGCAGTTAGTTACTTCCATCTTAAATACTGTAGAAAAATAAGCCATCTGTGACGCAAGGAGACCCCGCGGAGTCTGCCACGCGTGGAGAAGGATGAACGGCTCCTCCGGAGTGGGCCGGGAGGCCTCTGCTGACCCTGCCTCGGAGAACGCTGTGCCAGGCCGGGGAGCCGCAGTGCCCCGAGAACTGTCCCCACCGCAGCATCTTTGGGTCACATTAACGGTCCTTCCGCGGGCATGCCTCCGGCGCCCCACGTTCTGTTGCCATGATACCTGGGGTTCCCTGGGCTGGCTTTGGACGCTCCAGCCCCACCCTCAGTCTCACGCCCACTGCTAAGCAGGCACAGGCAGAACTCCCCAGCACCGTTTCCAGGGCCCCGGGGGGTTCCCCAGGGCCACACGGCCTCAGGTGGGCACTGAGGCAGGGCCTAGTCCAGGGGCTCCTGCTTTATCCGGACCGCAGTAGGGGTGGGCTGCGGTCGCCGCTCCTCACGGCAAAGCACGTACTCGCTGAACTGGGAGGAGTCCACGCCACCCCCACAGGATGCAGCCACGCTAAAGCCCCTCTGAAACAGCCTCTCCAGGACCTGCCAGGGAAGACAGAAATGGTCAGCAATGCCCCGCTGCAAGAGTCTGCCTGGCTGGGCCTTGTGGGCAGGTAGGCATCAGCCAGGGCAAGGCCACCCTCTCCTGACAGCCCAAAGTTGAGCAACCACAGGAGGGACAGGAGCAGCCAGACCCTGGGTCCTCCTGAGTGACCAAACCTGGGAAGGCTGCCCTACCCTGCTGCGCTCAGAGGTCCGCAGCCTTCATCCAGAGGCAGAAAGAGTCTTTGGGCCCCTTCTCTTCGCCATGATGTAACCTGCCCCCTCTCTCTGGAGGCGTGGTCCCAGCCCCTTCCCCCGCCTCACTGAGGCCTGACTCCACAGAGGCTCTGCCCTTGGCCTCTGGGCAGCCACCTGCTTCCCTGAGCTGTGAGTCCCAGATGGTTTGAGGCCTGGGGGCTCATCAGCTCAAGGGAACTCAGGGTGGGGAGGAGGAGGAGCCCTCTTGGGGTCTGAGTCTCTACCAGCCTCCATGTCCACATGGGTTTGTGCCTCTGGGGGCGGGGGGGGGGTCTTGTCACTGTGTCTGACCCCTGTGTCCCACAAGTAGTTAAGTTTTGACTGACAGCCTGGGGAATGTGTGCATTGGGGGGGGGGGATGGGACTCTTCCCCCCCCCCCCCCCCCCCCCAATGCCCACTCTGCCCTCAGGCAGAAATAGGAGTCTGCTCTTAGGTCTAAAAGAGCTGGTGCAGAATAGGCCCCATCCATCTGGGGTTCTCCAGCTCTGAGACGCATCGGAGGGAGGCCAGTTCAGAACGGCTCTGGGCAGCCATCTGGGCGCCTGCGGCTGTGTGGGTCAGCAGGGTGCGTGAGGGGGCTCCAGGCCACCTCCACTCAGCCTCTGACCTGCCGCTCCTATGGCCTGGGTTCAATTTGAATCGAAAGGGAGACTCTGGGTGTCAAATGAGGCACACTCTGTTGAAAATACTCTGGGCCATTTTTATAGAACATCCTTTTGGAAAAAAAAAAAAAAAAAAAAAAGCACGGATCAATTTTTTTAAGTCCATCCCCCAGGCGCCATCATTTAATTATGAGCGGGACATAAATTATGCATCGACACATTGTTGCCTTTTCTGTGAGATGGCACGGAGGGCTTCACCGTTTCAGGGACCGCGCCTCCCTCCACCCATCCCTGCTGCCAGAGGGCTGTGGGGAGGCAGGGGTGAGGCGGGTGGGGCGCGCGCACGCAGCCCTCACCTGCACGGAGTTGAGCCGGCAGTAGCCGTTGAGCGGGAAGCGGATGACGTGCGTGGGGTCCTGGTTCCAGCCGGCGTTGACAGAGTTGCACATGACGTCCCCGGTCTCGGGGAAAACCTCCTCGATGAGGGCCTTCTCGCCACTGAGCGCGATCCGCTCACCCAAGTCCGGCGTGACCCGCACCACCAGGCAGTCACAGGCGCGGCTGCGGCGCCGCTGCTCCTGCTCCTGCTGCCAGCGCTCCAGCTCGCGCACCATGGGCTGCAGCTGGTAGTACCGCGCCTCCTCGTAGAGCAGGCTGAAGTCCTGTGGGCATGCGCAGAGGGGATGGTGGGAGGTGGGGGCCGGTCTTTCCAAGGCCAGCCCCCCACGCCGCCCGCCTGGCCCCATGCAATACCGTGGAGCTGCGACCCCCAGGGCTCAGCGTGGACTGGGATGGTTGTACCCATTGTACAGATGGGGGAAATGAGGCTCAGGTGAATGTGTACAGGCACAGGAGTCTAGCCTTGACCGAAAGGCAGCAGTTGGTGTCCACCTTTGCCAGACTCGTCCCACAAGTCCCACACTCGCTCTCTTCCATCTGGCCCCAAACCCCTGGAGCAGAGAGAGGCCTCTGGAAAGACCAGGGGGCTGCACTAGTGGAGCCTGAGGCTGTGCCTATGTCTGGAGACCTGCTGCCTTCTTAGAATCCCAGAGAAGTGAGGCTGGGCACAGAGCAGCAGCACCCTCATCTGCCCCAGAGGAGCTCACAGCCCAGCAGGGAGGCAGGGCACACCTCCCTGGGTTGGATGTCCCGCATGCTGTCTACCAGCTCTGAGGCCTCTGATCATCAGTTACCTCCTCAGAGCCTCGGTTTCCTCGTCTATAAAATGGACATAAACGCCCGTCTCAGAGAAGGGGGCGAGGGCCAAAGGACAACAAAATGCGCCAGGTGCCGGGCCCACCCCGCTCTAGCAGGCAGGTGAGGAGGTGTCTGGGAGTGGGAAGCCCACCCCCAGGCAGCCGACTCCCAGGCTGGCATGCTCATGCCATCTGTCCCCCAAACACATGTGCACCCATATGTGCCCTGGCCCTGAGTAGCTCAGGACCCATGACTCGGGCCAGTCACTGGGGCTCAGCTCAAGGCTGAGTCAGGAGGCCCAACCCCCAAAGCAGGGCCCATCCTATAGGCCCTAAGCCCCTTCCTTCCCGCTGCTGGCCCCCCAGCCTCTGGAACCCCTCTGAGGAAAGCCCAATTTCCCTCCACAGGGGCTCCCCAGGGTGCCATCCTGGGCATCTGCTCTCATCTACTCCAGAGGTTTCAAACGATATCGGCACACATTTTTTCTTATGGCCCAGAACTTCTCCACCCGATGCCACACCACCAATTCCACGCAGGAGTGAGGTGTAACACTCCCTCCAGCCCGTTCCACCCCTGGGCCTCCATGCATCCACTCAGGCCGCAAGCCAAAGATCAGGAGGCAGCCTCAAGAATGCCCTGACCCCCCACCGGTCCATACCACGGCCTTCTATGGCCAAGTCCTAAACATAAACCCAGTCTGCCCCTTTGCCCCATCTTTGCTGCCTCCAATCAGGGCCAAGGCCTTCAGGAAACTCCCTTGGCCTCCTGCTCCCGCCCCTCACCCTCCTTCTCCACACAGTAGCCAGGGCTAGCAGACCTGTCATTCCCTGCTCACATCGCTGCCACCGCGTTCAGGGTAAAATGCCACCAGCCACATGCCGAGCTAGCCACCAAGGTCCCACCTCAAACAGCAGCCTCCTTTCCCGTCCCCGTTCCTACAGCCCCAGGCTGACACCTTCTCTCTGGTTCTGGACGGTACCAAGCTTCTTGCCACCCTGCCCGCTCACCAAGACCCTCACACCTGTTTGCCCCTGTTCCTCCTTCACCATCCAGAGAAGCATCCTTCCCTCCAACCCCCCTGGGGCCAGGTTCTCCATGCTTCCCCTTCACCACGCTTCACTTCCAGGAAACATCTGCTCCCCCACCAAGGGGATTCAAGCATTTCACTGTTGTTGAACATCTGTCTTCTCGCTAGATTGTAAGTGCGATGAGGACAGGACCCGTGTCTGCCCCGGATTTCATTGTATCTTCGGCCTGACTTTGGTTATTGGCACCCAGCATCAGTTGGATGGAGGACAAAACAGCCCCAGGGTCATTGGTCCTCTGGGTGCAGGAAGGGAGGGAGGGAGGGAGGGAGGGAGGGACAATTGCTGGTTCAAGGCAGGTCTAAGCTTCCTTCCTCTGGGATCCCCGGAGCCACGGAGGGGCCCAGCACTGAGGCAGCCTCTCAGAGCCAGATTGGCTGCCCCGGACAGGCTCACCCCAAGACCGGGGGATAACCTTTCATTTAAAAGGTATTGAGTTTGCACCAGGCTTCCCCCTGCAAATTGCTGACAAGGAGCACACGTGGGAACCTCTAAGTCCCGTAACTCTGATGCACGACCGTCCCTCAACACGGCAAACGAAATGGGGTAAGCACCACTGCTTAATTGTTGTTACACCCTGATAAATAAGCTAAAAACGTGAGAAAACAAAATTAGTTTAGAAAAACTGATTTAGCCCTCGGCTTCATCATTTAACTTTTTATGGTTGCCATGACGACCATGGGTCCATTTATTAAGTCACAGCGTCCCCTGTGTAATGCCACCGCACAGGCATCGCTGGGGAGCTGCCGGCTGCAGACTTACCTTGAAGTCATCCGGGAGCAGCAGTTTTGACGTCCGCAGGAAGCTCAGGACATAGCGGAAAATCTCCCCATCCCGGTCGATGAAATAATGTTGCTTTAAACTGTCCAGGACGATGGGTTCAGTGCCATTGAAGAGGCGGCTTATTCTGGGAGAGAGAGAGAGTGGGATGTCTGATGGAAGGGCCAGGCCACCTGCCCTGCCCCCACCCCTTAGGGTCTGCCCTGCTGGAGGGGCGGGGGGCCTCACATGGGTCACTCTGGGACTGTGCCAGGCATGACGGATGTCCGCATACACCAAGGGCAGCCAGGCCGCAGTCAGGACACTGGCACACGCTGTATACCCAGCCTACACTCACAAGCCACAGCCAGAGAGAGACGCGCCTGGCTGCATGCACCCGCGGACACGACAGGCTTGGAAAACTACAGTGAGACAAAGACACAGCCTCGTTGCCCCATGCACGCCAACCCCTGCCAGACAGACCCCGCCCCCCCCACCGAAAACTCCCACTGACCGTCAGATACCCCAGCCCACGGCCACACACCCAGCTAACACGTGTAAGCCCGGCAAGACAGTCCTGGGTCCCACACCTCGCCCAAGCCACACAAATGAGTGGCACACGGGACACACCTGGGCGAGAGGCACAGGCTCACACGGTCCCCTCCCTTGCAACACACAAATCACACGCAGACCTGGACACGCCCAGGCAAAGGACACGCCGGCCAGCGTGAACCGAGCAGAGACACAGCCATTTGCACTGGACAAACTCACAGGCAGACCATGCAGTCACCCGCTCAGGGGGCCCTGGGGGAGGAAGAGAGGCAGGCGGGAGGGACAGCATGTGCCACAGCAGACGAGCATTCAACAGCGTGCTTGCACACACGCTGCGGTGTGAACGCGTCTGCACGCACCACGGTCTACACAGAGGCACGCACTCCAGTGTGCCCACACGCTGGCGGATGCACACGGACAGGTCCCATCCCGGCACCCTGTCCTCTGAAGGGCACTTGGTTCTGACAGAAACACAGGACCTGCAGGATGCTCGCGGGGAGCCCCTGATACCTGTCCCCATCCGCTCCAGGGAGGACCCTGGCCTCAGGGCCAGGGCTGGGGCCTCTCCGACGCCCAGGGTGGCTGGCCCCATCTGGCTGATTCCCTGGCTGCCCCCAGGCCCAGCTGTGGACAGTTAGGAGCCCCCAGGAGGGGTGGGGACAGCCGAGAGCTTGACTCAGGAGCAGGTGGGAGGTTGGCAGTGTCCCCTCAGCGATGACACCCCCATACATCCTTCAGCAGGCGGGGCCCCACACCAGCTAAACCCTGCCAAGGCGGCAGCTTGTAGGCACAGCCCGGGAGAACGGTGGCCTGGTCTGGGACTGAGGCCTCCTAGCCCAGCCCGCACAAGCTGGTGCCTAAGCCTCCTGCCTCACTGCCCCTACCAGCAAGGACCCTCCAGGGACGCTCCCCTCTCCGCCAACAGCCCAGTCCTCCGTCCACTCCAAGTCACTGTTCCTGAGGCCCTGCTCTGCCCGAGCATTGTGTGCCAGTGCACGTGAGCCGGGCGGAAGCTGAGGGGTTAGAGTCTCCAGAGCCTCGCCCAGAGCCTCCCATCTATACTGTCCCCCACTCTGGTGGCCTGGCACACTCAAGGCATTGGCTGGGAGGGCCTGCTCAGGTGTGCAGCAGCCATGCAGTCACACATTCTCCCTCTGGGGACATGGCCCAGCCCCTGTCCCAGCGGGGCTGTAGAAAAGGCAAGGCTAACTCGTGGACGCGCGTGAGCCGCTCAGAGTCTATGATGTGGCGTGGAGAGGCCCCAGCCTGTGGAACCAGCACTGCCGTCACCCAGATACGACTCATCTCGGGACTCCTCAAGCCATGGAGCCCTCTCACCTCCCCAGGCCCGGGGGACGCAGCCCCTGCTGGAAAGCCTTACGGGCTTCATGGCCTGTTCCAGCTGCCCAAGTCCCCAAAACCTGACCTCCACAGAGCTTGGGCGTTCAGATGTCAGAATGAGGGCCATCCAGCACCCTAGAGACAGATGGGACGAGGCAACACTGCCTGTCCCGTGGGCAGTCCTCGGCAGCAGACAGCCGAGGGCCCAAACATGGCACCAGCAGGAAGAAGGAAGAGCCACATCCACAGGCAAGCCAGCAAGTCCACGGCCTCAGCCTCCCTGTGGAACTTTCTCTCCTGTTCCAGCAAGCAACATTCTAGGCCACAGCTGGCTGGGGCTCCACACCATCCTGTTGGTCTAGAGGGCTTCCTGGGTCACCCACATTCCAGGGCTGGCTGGGTTCTAGGTTGTCCTGTTGGTCCATGGCTAGAAGGTTCTCAATCCTCCTTACTTTAAGACTGGTTCTAGACCTTACCATCAGTGTCTCTCCAAAGGACAAAGGCCTTCCATGCCCTCAGGATTTGAGGCTACCAAGGATGAGAGCAGTTTAGGGCAGGTTAGGACAATGGTCACAAAAGGACAACCCCCGGCTCCCCCGCCCCCCATCACTTTGCAGGGTCTTGGGAGCCAACTCCTTTCTGGGCTACCCTCTGGGAGAGGCTACAGGGTTTTGGGGCGCCTCTGACCCCAGCTGATGGAGGTCTTTTGTTTAAGCTTTGGCTCCAATTTCCCAGATGTTTCAGTGGAAGATTTTATTAGTAATTTGCGGCTTCCCACAGCCGGCATGGATACCACCTTGGGACTGTGATGGCAGCAGCTAACGGATGTCCCGCAGGGGTGAGAGAGGTGGCAGCCCCTGGAGTTCATTTCCAGCCCTGGGCAGCCGTGCTCTGTTCTTTATGGGCAAGGGCTGATGGCTTTCCCTGGGCCACCCAGTGGTAGCACCTGCTCCCTGATGAGCCAAGAACCAGAAGCCCAGACATAGTCCCGTGGGCACGGGCCCCGAGGGTGCAGGGCACTAGCCCCCTGGTCTCACAGCACTGCCCGAGGTGGGACTTTCCTGATACCCAGAACCCCCTGCCTCCTCGGTGACCTTAGTAATCTTCTCCATCGCTTGGTGACTCATACATCAATGCCACTGGGTGAGGGATTGATCTTGGTTTCCGGAATTGGTGAAAAACATTTCTTTTTAATTTTAATGATTCACTGAAAGAAGGATGAGAGAGATCTGAGGGGCTCTTGCCAGCAAAGCAGCCCCACCCACCTCCCAGGCCGGGCCTGACTCACTGTCCGCTGACTGTCCTACAGGTCACGCCGCCCGTTGGCCTCAAGGCCGAAGCTTCAGGCCCAGGGAGCAGCCCTGCCCTGAGCCAGAAGCCATCTAGGCAAGAACAGATTCATCGCAGAGCCCCAGCCTCGGGGAAGGCACGCAGACTGCCACCCCCTCCAGGCACATCCTGCCGCCGAGGGTCCCACCTGCCAGATCGCGAGCCACATGGCCTCGGCTCCCTGGTGAGGAGGCCTGCCCCACCACAGAGCAGCACGGGCAAGGATGAGCTGCCCTGTGGGTATGGGAAGGGAGGGCCACCCCCCTGTCCTTGCTGCTCCCAGGCAGCAGCCTGGAGACGCGAATGAGGCAGCCATTCCCTGCAGGCCTGAGCTGCGATGGCTCTAGAAAGGCAAGTGTCTGATTTCAAGAAACACTCTTCAGAGAGGTTGTGGGCAAGGGTTTTATGAATTTCACTCACAAACGTCGCCAACCGATTAAGGGATGATCTATTTCAAACAACCCGGGAATGCCGCAGAAGGCAAAATTGAAATTAAATAAGCAGAATCCATCTCCCATCCTAGACAGAGCTCGCAGGCCGCCACTGCCAGCGTGGCCTCGTGGCTGCGGCCCCGGCGAGGCCCCAAGTTCACCAGTGCCTGCCCCAGGCCTCAGCCTCTGCTGGGCCGAGGGAATGAAGTCCCAACTGCCATCTGTGCCCCAGACTCCCCAAATTCTGAACTGGACTCTACATCCACCTCCAGCATGTGCTCCTAGAGGGAGCACTCCTGCCCCCGTGGAGGGCTCCGCCCTGGCCCTCATCAAGCCGCCATGCGCTAGGACTCCTCCACAACGAGCCTTCATACCAGCGATAAGGCAGACTGACAAGAAGGCTTCCCAGAGATGATCCCTTGGTGTCTGGGGGATTAATTAACTCCTCTTGTTTTTTTTTAAATGTACAAAACGAGGGCGATACCCTGTAGCCTTGGCCCTCCTGCTGCTCAGCCCTGGGCGGTGGCCGCCTCGCTGTGCCAGGAGCAAGCAGTCGTGGGCTCTGCGTGCAGCGTGCTGTACCATCTCCAGGGGGTGCTCAGAGACCCAGCCGTCTCTGGTCTGCCCTGCTCCTATGCCAATGGGAAACCAGGTCCCTGGGAGGGACGTGCCCAAGTGGCGGGAGCGGGGGATCTGACAGCGCCCAGCACCTCCCACAAATAGGCCCGGGAGTCAGGAGCTCCAGGAGCTGGGCAGAGAGCCAGGTGCACTGTTGGGATGCTCCTGGTCAGAGACACCTCATCTGCAACTCCCCCTACCTCCCGACCCCTGCCCAAGGGAGCCGGCTGCTACACCCGAGGGTCTAGCAGTGGCCACGCGGACAGACAAAGCTGGAAACTGCAGCTCCCCTCATGCTCCCCCTTGTGTACTTAACCAAGGGTCAGAGTAGGAAACGGGATTAAATACTTCTCTCCCCCAGGATCCCAAGGAGTATGCAGCATGGCTCACAAATGATCCTTTGCAAAGGCCAGGCCTGAGGCTCGCTCAAGGGGACCCTGAAGGTACCTGAGATTCCCCAGCCAGCTGCTGGCCACTTTCAGGTGGGGCTGGCCCTGCTTAAGGGGCTTCTGCCGGTGGGTCGGGAGCTCCACCGGGCACTTTCAATACCACCAGCACAGGGCCACAAGTCCCTGTAGAAAGCATCTTTTAAGAGGTAGACTCGGCCTCCCAAACTCTAGTCCTCCAGGTCCAGGAGAGTGGGAGGGCCCTGGAGAGCCTGAGTGGCTGACAGAGGAGACAGAGCCCACTGGCAGCGGGCTGCAGATGGGACCAACAACCACCGTGCGCCTGGTGCTCCAAGGGGCTCAGCTCTTACCTGGAGTCAGGGTACTTGGTGAGCGTGGCCAGGCTGCTGGTGTACATGTGGCCACCCACATCGATGTGCACGGGTGCGTTGGACTTGGTGAGCTGGGCTGGCAGTGGGATCCCCTGGGCGGCCAGGGGAGACACGGGCGACCGGGTAAGAGACAACCGGGACATGCTTCCTCCCTCCTGGAGATGGAAACAAGGTGAAAACGAGAGCTTCTCCACAACAGAGCTGTGCACTCCCTTTTATTGCCAATGTGATCACAGATCTAATCAGATCACTTCTGCCTGTGCCTGATCACATATTCAGCTGACAAATTATGGCCACCACTGTAATTAAGTGTATTTGCATCATTTTCTTCAAAGAACCAGAGGGAAAAAGAAAGATGCTTATTAGCAATAAGAAATCAAGAAAAAAAATTTTCAAGGTGTCAGCCTCCAGGGGCATAAAACAAACTGCAAAATTCTAATTAAAGGTCGCGGGCTTATGTGTTAGATGTGAAATATCCCCTGACAAACGAATCACCAATTTGTGAATTGGGATTCAGGGGTTTTTGCAAGTTTGTCTCAGTAACGAGACACCTCTAAATTAGTGACTTCCTCAGCACCTAAGGCGTTGAGTTTTATACATGTAGTAAATTTCACATCAAATTAAGAGCATTTTTGTTTCAAAAAATACATAATCGCACAGCCAGTCAACAGCCATCTCTTGACTGCGGCGGCTGGGAGGAAGGGCGGCAGGTAAGCAGGCAGGCGCTGGGGATAAGGGCAGAGAGGGGGCCACCGGCCGCTGCCCCAGCCCACCCTGCTGGCTCTCACCGCAGTGCTGGCGCTGCCGTGGGCGTGAAGCGAGGACCCGCTCGGCCGCTCCTTGCGGTGAGGCATCTAGGCTTCCATCGCTGCCCAGAGTATCTGTGGGGAGCACCGACAAAACCATAGGGCTTTTACTCCTCAGGAGTCGTGGGCGCTGGGTCTCCCAGAGTCAAAGACTCCTCCTTTCTGCATTTTCTCTCTGGGACCCCCCATCACACAGCCCTCTCCAGATTCCACCCGCCACTACCCTATTCCCACGCTCCAAAACCGTAGCAGCTTACACGCACACACGCGCGCACACACACAAACACACACACACACACACACACACACACGTGTTTTCTGGGCAGCTCCACGTCTGCTAATTCGGCTAATGACAGTGCTGAAACATATGCTCACCATTATTGCCCCAAAATGTTTCAGAACAAATCTGATTTTCCTGGTATTTTGGTTCAGAGCCATGTTACCAACCGTGTCTCCTCTTGCATCAGCAGAGAGCCCTGTGGACCACAGCTCAGGGAGGATCCCCAAGCCTCCATGGGCTCGGGAGCCCAGGACTCTGAACACCGTCTCCACGGTGTTAAGATGCAGTGTGAGAATGGCCAGTCACAGAGAAGTCTCTTTAGGCAGAAGCCAGGGCATAGGGAAGAGTGAAAGTCACTTAGGAAGCCACCTCTCCCCTAGGGCGCCTAAGAGAGGAAACTTGCCTTTGTTTGCCTGGCCTGCACCTCTGCAGTTTCAACCCAGACCCCCAGAATGGTCTTGTCTGTGCCTAATGTATTCCAGACCCCCTCAGGATCACACCCCCCCAAGGCACTAGAGAGCTGGCCGGAAGGAAACAGAGAGCAGCTCAGCAAACGGACCTTCCGTTCTGCTCTTCTCCACTAGTGACTTTCCTGTGTGCCACAACCACCTGAAATAAGACTGTCTCTCAGTCACTAGAAGCCACCTTAGGACCCTGCCGAAGGGCGGGGGAGGGGGGAGAAGAGGTCTATGCAGCCCTCTGCATTGACCTGAGGCTGTCTCATAGGGCACAGTGAACACCAACCCCCTCCCACACACATACACACACACTGGCTCCCACAAGCCTAACCTGGACTTCTCCGTCGCAGGTTTGACTTTGTGCCTTGAAATTCAACATCCAATTTTAAAACATGGACCAAGGTCCAACGAACATCAATACTGCAAATTTAAGTGAGGTTACCATCCTAGGATCTGTTCTGCCCTCAGTGCTCTGGAAGGTTCCCTGACATGAAACTGGGGTGGGGGTTGCGATTAAACAGTGATGTTTAATTTATACTCTCACTGGGGAGCTACTCAGGGTCTGCGGCTTTTGGCATTCCTGACTTCTGGCCAGCTCAGAAAAGAAATGCAGGTCACTTATCTCAAGGAAGTTCTGAGAAACCAAAACAGACCTCAGGATGGGTTTTCCTGCCCTGGGAGGTTCTGCTGGGGGAGGAGTCACAAGGAAAGCCACAACTGAGGATAAAGTGTGCTGGAAGGGATTCCAATGGAAATTCTATCAAAGCGGACTGAGCAATGTTTTCCCCACTACCAGGACACTACTCAAGTGACATTTAACACCAAGTACCCATCACAGAAGCTGCTCAATCCTGTTCTCATCCAGCCTCTTCTCCATCACAAGCGCGACCTGATGTTCACTGGCAAACCAAAAAACTCACCGTTGGAAGCCCCAGGCTTTACGCCTCCACCAGAACCTCCAGGGCTGCCTCCGGCCAACGCATCTGTGCTGGACAACGACCCTTTCCCCGACACCACTGCTGAGGTCAGAAGCACAAAAGTGGGTGCAGTAAGAGACGCAAGTTCATTTCTTCAACATCACCGGCAAATCCACGACCCACCACCCAGCCCCAGCGCGCCCCGGCCCTCCCGAGGCTCGCCCAAACCGCCTGTTGCAGGGGTCTCCGCGCTGTAGCGTGCTCCAGGGCCCGCGGGTCTCCAAACTGGCTAGGTATTGACCCGCTTCCCTGAGCTGCGGTGGGAGCCCCGGGTCCCGCGCCCGCCCGCCGCCGCCGCCGCGCCCCGCCCGCCGAGCGGAGGGAAGCGAGCAGAATGCCACGCTCATTTACACACAAAATGATTTTGTGTCCCATTGTGTTCGCAGTTGTTCAGCTCTCTGGGGGTGATTAAACTGGCTGAGCTGCGGCAGCTTGAGACGATTTCACTAAATCGCTTCTTCGTGAAGTCGCTTCTTTGCTAAGCTGTTATTTTAACCATAAAAGGTAAACAGAAGGCGCCTCGCGAGCTCCCTTCAGCTCTGCGCCCTGGGCGCCAGCCGCGGGCGAGAGTGCCAGGGGCCTGCGGAATTGTCCGGGATGGAGGGGGAGGGCGGCGGAGGGAGGCGGGCATGCCACCTGGTGCGCGCCAGCCCCGCCGCAGAGCCCGCCGGCCGGTGTGAACTTCGGGGCGGCCGGAGCCGGCTGGGCCGAGGCCGGCGGCGCCGCGGGGCGGGGGTGGCCACGGAACCGGAGTGCCTGGCAGGGCGGGGAGGGGTGTACGGCGGGGGCGGGGCGGAGGACAAAGTTAAATCAAGAGGCAGACACTTAGAGACCACAGATGGGAAGCTCGCCTAATTAAGGACGTAAAAGCGCTTTTGTTCTCAAAGTTTATTGTTGCCGGGATTAAAAAAAAATTAATTGAAACTAATGCTGTTATTCACTCGTGCAGTTAAATTCCTTCATGCACATTTGAGACACGGAGTGAAAACTTGAAGCTTATCTTTCTGCAGTCGAGGTGGGGGGCAAGGGATGACGGAAAGGCGTTTGGGCTGCGGGAGAGGGGCATTTCCGAATGTGTGCCCCGTGCGCGCGTCCAGGTCAGGGGGTACCCGCGGGCAGCAGGAGCCCGAGGCGTCTCCGCAAGGCCCGCCCGGGGCCGCAAAGCCCGCGCGCCTGGGACCACCACCAGCTCGCCGGCCCCCCCGCCCCGTCTCGGACTCGCGTGGTGGGCGTCAGACGACGCACATCTGTCCCGTTAGAGACTTTTTCTCTCTGATTTGGGCGCCAAGCCGGGCCCTGTGCGCCCCGAAGCCCCAGAGGCGTGAGCCTGGTGTTGACCCCGGAAACTCGCTGGCCCTGCAGGGCGCTCGGCCCTGCACTGAGGCCCGAGTGCCGGGACCTGCAACAACACCACCCCCACACCCCGCCCCGCGCGGCAGGAAGCTCGGAGCCCGCCCGCGTGGGGAGGGTCCACCCGGGGCCAGGGCCAGGGCCAGCCCACGTGGGCAACCCCCCCTCCCGCGCCAGGCCTTTGTGCTGGGTGCCCCCGCGCCGCCAGCCCCCGCCGCCCGGCACCGGGACAAAGCAGCCGCCCCTACCCAGGTCCGAACCCCGGCCGAGCTACTTTCTCGGTATCACCGCCACTTTGGGGACAGGGGTGCGCGGCGCCGAGCGGTGGCCGCCCGCGCGGGGCTTACCTCGGAGCCGGAGCGGCGGATCGGGCTCGGGCGCAGCCCCCGCCCCCCGCAGCCGCCGGTCTCGGGCGCCGGGCGCAGCCTGGCCGCCTATGCTCTCTGCGCGGGTCGCTCCGGTCTCGTCCTGGAGTTACTTTCTCTCTCGCCCCCAACCCTCCCCCCACCCACCCCTCCCGCCCCGGCCCCCGCTTCGCGCGGCCCCTCGCGGCGCGGCGCGCCGGGGCCTCCCCTCCCCGCCCTCCCCTCGCCTCCTCCCCTCCTCGCGGCCGCCGCCGCCGCCGCCGCCACCGCCGCCTCCTCTTCGCGCCGCTCTCCGGCTGCCCTCCCGCCGCTCCCACCTCCTCTCCTCCCTCCTCTCTCTCCAGCGGCCTTCCCTGATTGCTGGCGAGAAAACCAGCCCCCCACCCCAGCCCCTAGCCCGCGCCCCGTCGCGGCCGAGCCCGGACGCAAAGGGCAGCGATCCGGCTCCAAATTACCCAGCGCGGCGAGCGCGAGCGGGAGCGCGCGGCGACTCCTGGCTCGGGGCTCGGCTGCGCCGCGGGGCAGAGGATTAGAGTCGCAATTAGCTCCGCGCGCCCGCGCCTGCCGCGCTCGGCGACAAAAATGCGCTGGTTCCCCTCCTTTCGCAGGGCGATCCCCACCCGCCTCTCCCGGAGCCCGAGCCTTCCCGCCGGGGCCTCCGCCAGGACCCTCCCGGGAGCGGTGCGCCCGGGCCCCCGCGCCCTCCGCCGCCCAGCCCCCCGCCCCCCGCCGGCCGGCCACGCGGCGCCCGGGCCTCCTCCGGGCTCGGGAGGGGGCGGGGGAGAAGCTGATTTTAATCATTGTCATTTCATCTGATGTAATATTTCCCCGGGCGCTTTCAGCTGGGCATAAATTTTCGGCTCCCAAATAAGTAACACAGGGCACGTTTCTCACATTTCTTGACTCTTCGGTTACAAAGAGGAGAGCAGCCGCCGCCGCGGCGCCCGGGGGTAGGGGGCGGGACTTGGGAAGAAACTGGGCTGCGAGTCGGCCGGGGCTGGAGCGGAGCCGGGGGCCAGGGCCGCCCCTCCCCCTCCACGGCCTCCCTCTCCGGGTCTCGGCCCCGACTGCCCCTCTGCCGGGGAGCAGCGCCGCCCGTGACGTCTGCGGACACGCGGTCGGCCACCGCGGGGGAGGGGCGCGCGGGGGGCGCCCGGCCCGCAGCCCGCGGCCAGATGCGCCATTTCCTTTCCGCGCGCGGCGCGGTGGAGAGCTCTGCGGCCAAGACTCCCCGCGGCGCCGCGGCCAGCGCCCGGGGCGTCCCTCCCGGGCTCCAAGGTCCGTTGCCCCTTCCTCCTCCGCTCCTACCTCCTCCCCCACCTTCCTCCCGCTCCGCTTTTTCCCTTGCGCCCCGCCCGATCCCCCGCCCCCCCCCCCCCCCAACTCCCATTTCCCGACTCCTAGGAAACGGTGCGCCGAGTCTCTAGTGCGCCTGGCCTGCACTGCGCCCCCGTCCGGCTCCGGGGACGCCCGGGCCGGAGCCTGGCTCCCGCTGGAGGGCGGGTGCGCTCCGGCCGGGAGCGGCTCGGAGGCCCCCTCCTCGAGCTCCAGCCGGACCTAGACGCCCTCTAGCGGCCTCGCTCACCGGGGGCGCTCGGGGCGGGGGCGGAGGGTGGGGGGGCGCGGGTGGCAGGAGGACCGAGTCAGGGCCTGCTTCCCTTCACTAGGGCACCTGGCGCGTGGAAAGAGCGCCCGGACCGCGCTTCTGTAACTTCTCCACGCGGGAATAAGCAGAAACTTTCCTCCTAAGGGAAGGTTTTATTTATTTATTTATTTATTTTAGAGCTCGAACTACAGGAGAAGGGAAATTTTCTCATTAAAGTTACATCCCTGCAGTTAGTTCAATTACTTGATATATGCAGAAGATGTTGTAAATTTATAGATTTAAATAGCTTACAAAGATGCCGCAGGCCCCATCAGTTAATTTCCTTAATTTATGGATTTTTAGCTGCTCCTAGAACAGAAAGGGGGCCTGGAAGTAGGTCAGGGATCTGTGCAACAGCTCCAGCGCGGCCCACGGGCTGCCCACTCAGCTCCCCACGCCCTGGCGCCTGCGGGCTTCTGGCTCCCAGCTCTGGCCTGACAGCAGCACTCTTTGCTCTCCCAGCTGTGGCCAAGCCAGGCCCGGGAGGTCTGCTCTGCTACGGAGCGGAGGCCCCAATCTCTCCAGGGCTGCGCAGGGCCACGGAACAGCAAAGCCCCCATCAACGCTAACCCCACCCGGCCCTGAAGGAATGGCCCAAAAAGAAAAAACGAAGCAAGTATCCAAATATTTTGATCTCCTGTGCCCTCCCTTAAATACTGGCTGGGAACACAAATGGCGTAGGGTGTGGGTACCCCAGACTTCTTCAGGGACAGAAATTACCCCCTTTCCAAGCTTTTGAGTGCTTGGGGCGAAGGCGAGCATGAGGAAAAATGCACTGGTGAAGCTGGTGTTTGAGGGGCAGACCCACTGAAAACCTGCTTGTCATGGCCCTCGTGGCCCCTAGTGTCCCTCACTCCTCTCCCACTCTCTCCTAAGGTGTCTGCTAGAGTGTCTTTGTTTTTTGTTCAATGTGGATGAATATATACATATAAATTCATACTTGAAAGATTGGTATAAACCAAACTGTTTTAGGAAGCCACATGGCGGTGTGATTAGTATTGGTATTCATGATTTAACATTTCTTTTCCCACTAGATGAAGTTTCTAAGATTTGCAAGGTACATGTCAAGGACGGGTGTATAAATGGATTTTTATTTATTCACAACTCCAAGACTAATTGCTTCTCTTTGCCTCAAGGCCATGAGATTGGTTTTAATATGACACTTCAAAAGTATTCATGGAACTACAGAGATACTAAGTGTCATTGTTTAAGAGACAAATCTCACTGTGGTACTGGTGACCCTGAAAATAGGATGTTCCACTTTATTTTAAATTCCTCCATGTTTTTTTAAGAGTTTCACTTTATACCAACTATATTAAAAATGCACAATTTAATCGAAACGAGAACTGACCATTTTGCAGGACCTTTATTTCCTTAATATTGCTGGGAACTTTGTTTTCATATTCCTGAATCCTTTTATTAAAGAGCTGAACTTTATACGTGTCATTAAGAAGAGTAAGTTTGGGTCATAATTTATTCTCAAGTGTTTTAAAAGTTCCTGGCTAAATGTCAACCGTCTTTTACATTGAGAGACTTGGGCATGGACTGTGATAGGCATTTAATGATCTGTGGTATATAACGCAAGGGTGAGGCTTTTTTTTTTTTTTTAATTGAAGAGGTATAATTAGGACTGAAAACATTGAAACATGTTGTAAAATGCGTCTTGTTTCATTACTGTGGTCCAAGAGGCGAAATGGGATGTGAGTCTAATCAGAATGTCACTTGCCCTATCAGTAGATTTGACTAGAGCTTAAACCATTACAGTTCATATTTTTAAAAGTGGGTTCAAACCTGTGCTTGCTTCGGGGTTCCTCCACGGGTGCTCATGTGAAGCATGATGTAAGTCAGGCCCTGCGTCCAGGTGCTGCGGACAAGACCTCAGTCTCCAGATGCTTCCTAGTGGCTTCCAGTGTGATTTAAGTTGTTGCTGTTTGCAGACAATGTTTAGAAACAAGGACCTCAATAAGGAAAGTAAAATGAGCTCAAAATGAGGGGTCGGGGGAGGTGCTGGGGTTTTAAGGCAGAGCTCTTCCCCCAACTCCAGACCCCCCCCTGGGCTGAAAGCCTGGCCCTCCTAGGTCTGTGCCCACCTCGAGGCTCAGAGATGTCCCCTGACCAGGATAGGATGGAAACTGGCTTGGCCCAGAGATTAGTCTGACATCCACGTGGCTTGCATCCCAGAAACCCTCCTGGTTAGGATCTCAGAGAACCTGGAGACCGAACAGAAAGCTGAGTCATGTGACTTCTGCCACACACACACACACGTCCCCACGCCAAACTGGGTCTCCTGTCAGCTGGAGACCCACTCCTGGGAGAGCAGAGGTCCAGATGTGTCTGAGGGGTGGCAGTGTGTGTGTGTGTGTGGGGGGGGGGGTGGTTGCAGATTGCCCCTGCCTGTCCTTGAAGGGGATAAAACAAGACCAGCCAGCTGTCACAGAACTCTGCCCAGTCCCCGGCACTATGCTCAATGGGCACTTACAGCTTCTGGGGGAACAGAGAGCAGGGATTGCCTCCGGATGCTGCAGACCACCCCACCCTTCTTGCCTTCCTCCTGTAGCCCTGGCGCTCTGCTCAGAGCCAAATCAGCCTTCTTTCCCTGTGCGCCGGCATCGGGGTGACAGGAATGACACAAGACTGAGCTCTCCTGACCAGGCATTCTTATGTTTTGGTGGCCTGTGGATGGCCTGTGGGGGACCAGAAACCACCTCCCCCCCAAACCCGCAAATGGCTCACCACTTTGCATTTGAGCGTTTTTTCCAAGGGAAGTTTTAGTGTTTCTACCAGATTCTCGAAGGGTCTATGTGAATGTGGGTGCAAAAAAACAAAAAAACAAAACCAAAGCTACCTCCGAATGGCTTCAAGATGGGAGAAGTTGATTCTCTCACATAAGGGCAAGTGGAGGCCGAGTGGCCCGGGTGTAGATCCAGGGGCCTTAGCAGAGTGTTCAAGGACCCACGCTCTCTCCACTTGTCTGCCGTCCCCCGCACATTGATTGGCCTGCCCTCAGGCCACTCCTCTCTGGTCTCAAGATTCTTGTAGCTCCGCGCTTCACCCCTACTTGGGCACTCTTGGAGAGCAGGGAAATGATCCCATTGGCCAATTTACAAGCCAATCCCTGGGAAAAGCATTAGCTCGGACCAATCAGGTTTAGCCCTTGTCCTGCCTGGGGCTTAGTCTGTCCTGAGCCCTGGGGAGGAAGGTGCCCGCTGGGCACAGCCGGGCTCTGCCTGGGGGAAGGGGGAGAGAATGGGCTTGCTTCTGGGGGCTGGGGCCTGCCAAACGCTGAGCTGGAAGGAAGGCGGAAGGGAAGCCCCAAAGCCCAAAGGCACCTCCAGGGAAGCTTGAAATAGCGATGCCAATCCATGCCCTTCTGTGGCCCCCGGAGACACGAGACCCAAACGTGGAGGCAGCCAAGGCGGGCCGCCGGCCCCAGGCCCCCAGCCCACCTCCCCTTGAGGTTCCTCCAAGGTCTCATTCTTCTTTCCAGCTGCATTAGTAAAGTGCCAGGTCCTCCCAGCAGGAGGACGTGGGGGATGAGGCTGTTCCCTGTTCCCTGAGCAGCATCTGCTCAGTAGGGCAGTGGATCTCCACAGAGGCCTGGCCTCCGACACTGGGGAGAGGTGCAGAAGCAGCGCCCAGGACTGCTCTCCCGGTGCAAAAAAGATTGCCAGAAAGACGAAGCTGCTGCAGCCTCTGGAGCCTCTGGAGACCTGTGAGGCCCTCTCTGGGGTTCTCCAGGTCACTCAGTTCGTGTCAGCCTAGTCTGTGGCCTTAAATGCCAAGTCTTGCCCCCAAATGACTTTGTGTGGCTGCCACTCTGGCTCCAGGTGACCACTGAAGTGACCCTGGACTCACGGCACAAAGGGTACTCACTACAGATGGATTTGCACGGGTCCAAGGGTAAAAAAAGAGTTGAGACAGTGAAGAAAGCAGCCTTTGGTCAGTCAGGAACCCTGCCCCGGGCCCCCCTCCTCCGGCCAAAGCTCAGTACGCTCTTGCTTGGCACAGGCAATCCCTTCTCTTTGGGCCTATCCTGTAGGGAGACAGTCAGTCCACTGCGTGAACTTGGAAGTCTGAGTCCAACTGGGTGACCTTGGGCCTCATCTCTCGGAGTCTCAGTATCCTCCTGTAGAACAAGAGAGCTATAACAATACCAAGTTGACGCGGGGAGAATTCAGTGTGACAGCAGGTGCAAAGAACTTGCAAGAGTGTAAGTGCTCTTGAAATGATGATGGTTAGCCACTTCTTCCAGCTGACCTTCCAAGAGCCGCCCGCAGACTGTGGTTACACCCCCCCCCCCCCCACCCCCCCACGACTCGAGTTGCAGTTGGCTAGGCACGTACCCCCCTCCCTCCAACAGGAGATGCATGGGAGCTGCGGAACGTGCAGGAGAGGGAGCCCCCTTGAATGGCCCCCTGGCTCCAAGACTTGGGGGTTAAAACCTCGTGATTGTATAATTAAGATAAACATGTATACATTAAAGAGGAGAACGCAAAAGTTGCCTAACGTTTAAAGATAAGACACAAGACTTCAGAGAAATTTCATGCTTGCTTTGGGCCATGCCCGTGGGGTGGAGCTAGGAAGTGTCCTCAGGGCCCTGGGGGATAGATGGAATCCACCCCACCAGGCTGGGGCCCAGGGAGCAAAGAGGAACCCTGGAAGGCATCAACGATCTGCTGGTAAATTCTTTTCATTTTTCAAACTGTGAAAGTCTTCACTGTCTTTTTCAAAGTATTTTGAAATTTTAATAAAGAATACATTATCATTGTAAAAAAAAAAAAGCCACACACACACACACACACACACACACACACACACAGAGTAAAATGTATGAAGGGGAAACCAAAATCCTGTTCCCTTTTCCCAGAGAGAAACGTGTCAATGATTTGGTGCTTGTCCAGCCATCCTTCTTCCCGCTCATACACACAGATGCACAAGCATGCACAGACACACAATGACACAGACTCACACAGATACGCACACATATGTACACTCAAAGTCACAGACCTATACAGCCACAGAAACACAGTTGCACAGATACATGCACATAGATACACAGATACACACATGCTCACACAAGTGGCACACACAAAGGGACACACGGCACACACATGTAATGTACACGGATAGAGTCACATAGAACCACAGGCACAAAAACACAGGTGCACATGGTTTTTGAACTATGGCATCAAACCATTCATACTAATCGACAGCCCGTCTTTCCCCTACTGTCTATCTCAAAGTATAGAAAATATGGAAAACACCCCTATACCCACTACCCAGATAGAACAAATGTTACACTTTTGAATATTTGCTTCAGATGCCTCTTTTGAAAATCCAATAAGCCTGGGTGGCTTAGTCGGTTAAGCGTCACACTCTTGATTTCAGCTCAAGTCATGATCCCAGGGCTGTGGGAACAAGCCCCACGTTGGGCTCCACCCTAAGCATGGAGCCTGCTTAAGATTTCTCTTCTCTTCTCTTCTCTTCTCTTCTCTTCTCTTCTCTTCTCTTCTCTTCTCTGCTCTGCTCTGCTCTGCTCTTCTCTTCCTCTCTCCTTCTGATTCCTTCAGAATCAAAATCAAATGAAATGATACAGACCAGTTTAAAATTCTTCCCTTCTCCTCTCCCTTAGTTGCAACCCTCCTGAGCACATTTTTATACTTTTTGCAACACATGAATGTATTTATAAAACAGTGATAACATCTGTGTTAGCTTTAAGCTTTTACATAAATGATAATCAACATGTATATCTTCTTGCATTTTGTTTTTGCCACTCACTTCCCCACGTGACTGGGCATGGTGGGTGCCCTCCCTTGCCCCTTCTTTGATGCACGCCTGGCCTCTGCCTCCTTCCTCACTCCTCCCTCAGCCAGCTTTTCTGTGTCTCCTGTGCCAAGGCCCCCAAAGAGCTTCTCCTGTCTGAATTGGGTCTTTAATGCATTTACTGAAACTGGTGGGTTCTCACTGTCAGAGGGAAGGAAAGACTACCTCCCACCTCTCACCTCTCACCTCCCACCTCCCACCTCCCACCTCCCACCTCCTACCTCCCACCAGACTGCTTTTGGAAGAGGGCATTGCCTGGCAGGTGATGTCCACTCTTTCCCTCCTCCCTTCCGCCTCCTGCCTGCTTGCTGCCCTCTCTCCTTTCTCCCCACTCCTCTCCTCCTCCTTCGCCTCCTCTCCACCTCCTCTCCCCCCTCTTCTTCTCCCTCTCCCCAGCTTCTTCCCCCCTTTCCTCCCTCTCTCCCCTCCTTCCCTCCCTCCTCCCCTCCCTTCTTCCATCCTCCTCCACCTCTAGGCAATGCAAGCCTCTGGCTGAAAAGCTGGAAGGTCACCCAAGGAAGTGCAAAAAGAAAAGACATCTTGATATATTTCAAAATATGATCTCCCTAGGATGTTTTACAATTCTATTTTTACATTTCGGTCCCTTATCCTTTTATAATTAACTTTTGCTTATAGTGTGAGGTCAGGATCTAAAACAGAATCTGTTGTTTGAAGATGGCTAGCCAGTCTTCTAGGTGAATCAACTAGTAAAAAATTTCTATTAGGATTTTGTTTGGAACTGGAGAGAATCAAGGTCTCCTTATTTTTGCTTTATTGCAGAAGAGATATCAGAACGCATGTATGTTGTAAAAAATTAAAACACCTATTCTTTTAGTAGTTAGAATTAATGACAAGTTACCCCCCTCCCTCCAGCTATCTCATTTTCCTCCTAGGGGAGCCTCAGTTTGGAATGCGATAGGTTAAATTATCGATTCCAATTTTTCCCTGCCCCGTAGTAGCTTTAGACATCTCTACCCTTGCTGTGGCTTTATGCTTGTCAGAATGTACTTTTCTGCTCTCTGATACTGGGCTTCACCGAAGGGGAGTTAGCGGACATGGCAGGAGCAGAGACTTGAAATATAGTCCTGTGGCCGAGCTTGCCTCTTGGACTCCTGCCACTGCAGTAGGAAGAAATGCTGATCCTCGAGGCCGAGCCCCAGAATGAGACACGTGGGGGGGAGGGGGGGGACCGCACGAGCTACCACAGATGCATGAGAAATCAATGCCTTTTCGTATACCACTGAGATTTTGTGTTTCTTTGTCACACAGCAAAAGCTGACTGATACAAACCGTATCCTTCTGGGTGTGTGTGTGTGTGTGCACTCCCAATCTAATTTGTGTGGGAATGTATATAGGGCTGATCCTTGAACAACTCGAACAACGTGGGTCTGAACTGCATGGGTCCACTGATAGCATATTTTTTTTTACAGTGTAGTACAGCAAGTGTATTTTCTCTTCCTTATGATAGTCTGAATTTCCTTTTTTACCAGCCGACTTTATTGTAAGAATACAGTATATTGGGGCACCCGGGTGGTTCAGTTGTTTAAGCATCCGACTCTTGATCTCAGCTCAGGTCTTGATCTCAGGGTCGTGAGTTCAAGTCCCCCATTGGGCTCCCTGCTAAGCATGAAGCCTACTTAAAAAATGTAGTTATTAATACATGTAACATACACAATATGTATTGACTGTTTACGTTATCGGTAAGGCACCTGGTAGTTAAGTTTTTGGAGAAGCAAAAGTTATACGTAGATTTTTAACTGTTGGGGGGCCTACTGTGAACCCAACTGGCACGTTGGGTTCAGTTGGAATTCTTGGATCCCTTGGAGTACTGTGCTGGAATCTGGCGACCTGGGAAGAGCTGGCCTGAGTCCACCCCGTCTCGCCTGGCTAGGCTCTGTCCCACACTGTCGGGGGCCTCATCCATACTGTGTGCACATCCCCCACAAATGGCAGCCCCTTGGCCACCCCTTGGGCCTTGGGATGCACACACTGGTGGGTGCTGTCTACCCTCAGGACAAGGACCCGAGGCATATGCCCAGCAGGCCCTGGCAGTAAGCTCAGGAAACCCCAGGGTCTCAGGTGCACTGGTACACACAGACATATATGCCCCCTTACCCTAGTGCTGACCCCGTCTTCCTCTTGCCGAGTTAGCCTCTCCCTTCAATAGATCCTCCCATCGGCCTCAACACATGTTCCTGTTCTCTCCCACTACCAGAACAAAACTCTAGTCTAAGCAGCCCCTTCCAGCCTCCTCCCTGCCTCCCTCCACCCATCCCAGCTGACGTGTCTCCTACACACCTCCAGTCCGTCCTCACTTTCCAGCCTTAGTCCCTTCAAGTCTCCAATGTCACCTCTTTCTCAGGTCACAGGGACCCATGTCTGCTCATTCTGAGGGCGTTTCTCCACCTGCACCTTCCCCGGCCTCGGTGACATCTGGCTCAGCCACCACTCCTCTCTCCTCGGTGTGTTGGAGGGTAGCGCCACCAAGAGCTCCCCACTCTGTTCCTCCGTAGATTCCGGGCAGCACTGTCCTTCCCTGCCGCCTTGGAAGTTAGGTGAAGCCATGCAAAATGTGAGGCAGAGACCCGAGGAGCCAGTGTGCCTTTCCCACGCCCCTTCTCTGCCTGGGCAATCGTGGAAGCTGGTTGAGAGACGGAGTCTCCATCAACCTGGTGCCTGACTGACCATGATGAGCTGAGTCCCTGCTGACCCACGCAGGACCTGCACGGTGAGGGAGAAATAGACTTTTGCCTTTTTAGGTCTTTGAGATGTTAGGGACATGCGTGTCTGCAGCATATCTTTGCTTGCACTGCCTGTCGCACTTGACCTCTGCAGAGCAGAAATCACACCTATCCCCTTTCCTCCCACTCCGCTCACTGCTTTTCAATTTGCTTTGCTGATTCATTCCCCTCTCCCCTTCCCTTCCCTTCCCTTCCCTTCCCTTCCCTCCCTTCCCTTCCCTTCCCTTCCCTTCCCTTCCCTTCCCTTCCCTTCCCTTCCCCTTCCCTCCCTTCCCTTCCCTTCCCTTCCCTTCCCTTCCCTTCCC